>NC_051196.1:11141253-11455718 GCF_015220075.1 Falco rusticolus
TAAACCAGCCAGTGAACTATGGAAATATAGCATAAAGTGTCAGTAATTATTGGATATAACAACACAGGCAGAAATGGTGGAAAAGACTGTACTCCACCTAATCAAGCAGCCCCTCCAAACAGATAGACTTAGTACACTTTTCTTCACCGAAGACTTCACTTCTTCAGCAAGTTCAAGAATTCCTTAATTTTAGGCTTCTATGTAAGATATTTTTGAGGCTGAAAACTGCAAGGGGAGACTTCAGCAGTCACTCAAAGATTTAACAGCAAGTTGTTTTCTTACTGAGAGACACTGGCTTCTAACAGACCACTAGGATTTTTTGTTTTTTGTCACCACTAGTTTGAGTGCTGACAACAAATTACCAGCAAAAGGTAGATAGAAGCGTGATTACACTATCATCAAATGTTACAGATTTTCATTTATAGCTTTGTTCAAAAACATAATCAGACACAGGGCTATAAAGGACAGAAACCTCCTCCAGCAGCTTCCCGCTGAAACAGTGCTGAAGCATTTGCTTTCTGTGGGCAAATGGCATCCAGCACTTCCTCCAGGACATTTTTGAAATACAGTAAAGAACTGCTCTTATTCACACTGATATAGCTGCTTTTTCTGCTTCTGCATACTTAAATTACAAACATACATTGTCTCCTTCCCCCATCCTCACCCCAAAAATTAGTAGAGGTACCCTTTAATTTAGGGAGTGAAGAAGTGAATTTTGGCACTTCTATATTCACTGAATTTACTTGCTCAAATTTCTTACAGGGTACAAGTTGTAGAGCTAGGCACAAAATTTCCTGTTCTGGTTTCTCGTCTTGTTGAATAGACAAAGAAAAATATGCAAAAGTTTAAAGAAAAAACGTTAGAGAAGTCTGATGGAATTGAAAAGAGAATCAAGCAGAAATAAGTAGTCACAGAAGTCCCACAGTACTGGAAATAAAAATGAATTCATTTAAGTATCAAATGACACTCAGCAAAGATACGGGCTTAAAGAAAAAGGACGAGAAAATTAACTGTTTACATAAGCAGAAGTCTGGCAACAGTGCAAAGACTATAGGAGATGAAGGAGACAATATTTAACTTTGTCTTTGCAATGCAAAAGTTAGAGAGTAGCATTAAAAACACCTGAAAATGAATAAATGAATGAAAAATGAATAATGAAGTAAATAAAAGGAATGCAAATTTAAGAAGTGAAAGGCTGGACAATGGAATTGAAAGAGACAGTGTAGAGACTGAATAGATAAAGTCAGATGCAGAAACCTAAGCACAGAAGAATAGAAAATAGATTAGAAATAAAAAATGAACACAATGGTGGGGGAAAAAAGCTAGAAAAATGTAGTGAGCAGAATAAATAGATGAGGGAAGTGACCTAGCAACACAGCAAACAGAGCCTCCATAGTTTCCTTAGTGCTACACTTGGACCAAAATACACTTACTGGGATCTGAATTGTAGTAGGCTTTATGTTTTCAGAATCTATTAAAACTAATGAGTAATTGAGCCCCAAATGGAGAAAAAAACCAAAACTAAACCTCCCCTCCCCACTAGGTAATATCTGAACAGACTACAGGGTCAGTAAATGGCTTCTTGATCTAAGATCTAGTAATTGTTCCTTAAATATACACTGGCACCTTGTGAAACCACAGAGAGATGCTGTCATCCAGCTGCAGTGATGAGACCACCAGTTTTGCCCATTCTTTTTCCCTAGCACACGGGTCTCACTATCTCAAGTCATAGGCAGCAGCTTTCCCTAAAAACACAGTGACACTTAAAGTTACTGAAAGAGAACATTCCACAAAGTCCCTACAAAAGAAAAAGGTATCACTACAGACAAGAACCACACTGTCTTTGGCAAAATGATAATGAATTGCTCCCTGTGCTGCAGAGCTTTTCTCCCTCCCTGTCCTGAACAGCACAAGAACATCTGATGCCTTTCCAACCAGACCCCAGTCCCTTCCACCCAACAGCTCTCCCTGAAGATACTGGCTCTGTGGAGAAAACATCTGGCCGACCTACTTGCCCAAAGGAGATGTTCAAAGTACACCACATCTACTCCAAACTTTTTATAAAAACTGTGCACCGCTTGCATGTTTCACTCCTCACCTTGAACCTCCCATTTCTTATGAGAATGAAGAGACAACTCAATAATTCTTAAGCCTTTTCCTCTAAACCTCAAAGAAACTTCCCTGCGTGAAATAATCTGAGCAGTACAAGGCCAGGGCTATTTTGCATCACCAGTCCAATGTCACTATCCATTTCTTAAGACAGCAAACTGACTACTGACAGCTTTCCAGTGGTGTTATTTCTATTCCTTTTTGTACGAGTAGTTTCTCATATGTATGTTTTTGCATAAAGACCAAGGTGTCATCAGAACATGAGAATGTATCTTCTGACATGTTTCACAGATGTGCCATATCAAATCATGATGGAGGACATGCATATTTCTGTTATCATATAAAGGTGATACCCAGAGAGAAAAAATGCTTTTAAGCCACATGGCACAGGTCAATACAAATCTTTCTGACTGGCAAAATGTGATAGGAAATTTAATAGTTCCCCTTGAGCCAGATTTAATAACAAATTAAATACTCAGCTTCCAGTAATCCTATAATCAGGAGTTGTGATAACTTGCAAAAATTACCTGAAAAACATACTTATTTTAAATCTAGCTTGCAAGTCAGTTAATTTATTTTTTTTTTAAGTCAGTCTGAGATCCACAAAAGCAAAATTGTTTTAATAATTAGTTTTTGAACCCTTTCTACAGCTGTGGTACACCTGTCTCCATTCACTCTATGGCTGGCACACTCGGAACAAGATTGTGCTCCGGGGTTTTGCTGTAAAGCAATGCTTTACAGAGAGCAGGCACATGTGGTAACTCCTAAACAGACAATACACGTAAATTTAACAGAACAGAGGTATTTTAATTGCATTGGTATAGTAAATATAAAATTATTCCTAATTCACAGAATCTGTGAAAAGCTCAAAATAGTTTCCCAGAATTAAAAGTTTTGCACTATACCTTCCAGAAGCATTTGTATGTAATAGCAAAAGAAAACACTTTGGCAAAAGCAGTTTTTGGGTAAAAGCTAAGCAACAGAGTACATATAATTTAAGATTTTTTAAAGCATATCAAAAAATAAGTGGAAAAAAAAGATGCAAAATGTAAGTTCTATGATCTTTCTACTTCAGCCATGCTAATGGTGTAAGAACACAGAAGAATTTTTTATGTGATGGTTTGGCAAATAATTAGTGATTTACCACAGTCCCTCATGAACAACATTTTATTTTAACATAATTACTGCACAAGTGCAACATTTTAAAGAGTAATGTTAACGACTAGTTTTCATTTTTAACATCACTATACCTGGATGAGATCTTTTTCTCAACTTTCAGAAATTTCAGTGTAAAATCTTATCAGCTGTTATTACTGGGCATAGTCTTGCTAGTAGTAATTATGTGGTTATCTTTTCACTTTTCAAGTTTTTTTAATTAAAAAATCAATATAATTCACCACTTTGTAACTGGGGAGAGGTAGCAGTCTACAGAGTCTACTATCATGGCGAACTACAGCAACTACAGAACATGCACACATACTCTTCATGTTCACTGACATGGATTTGAAAGAAAAGGACATTTATCCCCAATACTACATCATTAAGTCACAGTAATTTCATAGTTTTCAATCATTTTGTCATGCCCTATTTCTAACCATCAGCTGAATCCATACAAATAATGCATACAAAGTGTCACCCTCAGCAGATATATAAATCATCCAATCGCCTAAAAGAGCCTTCCTGCAATTGGATTTGTTTATTTTATCTCCCATGTATTATGCTGACAAATAATATTTGAACATTGCCACATTCAACTTAAAATGTATAAGAGACTCAACATAGCAATATTTCTTATGCTCTTAAAACTATGAGCTGATTGACATACAAACTACATTTGCGTTAGATGATATGCTGACACTCTGACAACAGCAATAATAAAAAACCCCAACATATAAAGTCTATATAATAAACATCAGCCACATAACGAAGTTTAAAGACCAGTAAATGTGACTCACATTATGAAATCACTTCCTGGACTTTATTGCCACAGACTGTGGAGTAAAGAAGGAAAGAACAAATGCATAACACGCGTTTTTATAACTAGGTTTTTACAGTTACTTGGGTTATTGCAACAAGAATACTGATCTTGTAGTTCAGAAACTTTAAAAAAACCAGACAGGCAAAGCTCAGAATATGTATTTTATCAGTGTATTCAACAAACAAAGACGACAGAATATTCTAAGGTCTATGTACCTAATGAATGTTCTCAGGCAGCAAGATTCAAGGCTTTGCAACTGACTGGAGTCTTTCAAAAGACTTTGAAGGAAAACATACTGGCTAGATTGTATTTGTTGTAAAACCAAAATCTAAGTGTGTTGCCCATCCTTTGTGGTCTTTTTCTTAAAGTTTCGTTTCCTAGCTGTAAATTATAAACCAGTCTTTCAACAACAACAAAAAAGCAACCTTTCTCACCACAAAGAAATTGAAAATGTGATCTCATACACATCTCAGTTCAAAATGTCAGGCAAATCAACAGAATTTCTTTGTAATGCATAACATTCACAGAAAGATCCATGGATTTTCAATGCTGAACATTACCAGTATTCCATATATGTCATAATTCACACTGCTGAGCTTTAAGTAATGTTGTGTCATAAAACAAGCTCCAGCCCTCTACTCAGTCCCTATATGGTACAACAATAGTAAAAGAGTGATACTCACGTGGAAAATCTTTGGGATGTGTTTTTTCTGACCAGTTTCCATAAAAAGTGAGCCTGTACTTGGCAGTTCCACAGGCACAACAATCTAAAATTGGTTTGTCAGTCACACCTTCTGAGGCTGAGTCTGAAAAAGCAGCAAAGTACCCATTGAAAACAGTTTCTCAATTTACTGAAAATCAACAGGTGACAGCAAAGTTGCCATAATATTCCAGTAAATAAATTTAAGTTAAACTTTCTTGTTTTGTTTAATTTTAAGTTAGACTACACTAGATTAAACTAAAGCCCTGAAATACCTGGACCATACTTGTAAGTCAATGTAATGATTTAAAACTACATTTTAAAATAAGAAGGCACTATTTCAGTCATCTTCAGATTCAAAATGGGTTTCTTTCTGGTTATCTGTTATGGATGAAACCTCAGTTGATCTCAAAACACAATAGGCTTGAGATTTCTGGACATCCAAAGCATACAAATTCTCTGGTGGGGCACGTAACCACCTGCAATGCTTCAGTTTAGGAAGGGATGAAATAGTCCGGGATTCAACAGACCAAATGCCCTGGAGACAAATGGGTTTCACACAAAGACCAGGTAAAATTTGCAAGTATCGCTTGTAAGGAAAGGCCAGGAAGATTGTATGAGGAACAGTATATATGGTAAGAAACAACATAATTGAATGGAAGACACCAAATTTGAACCTGGATGAAACTGTTCCAAAGCCTCAAAATTTTAGTTTGATGTAATGATTTAAATGTTTAGAACATGACAAGGAGATCAGAAAGACGTTTTACTTTACCTTACCTTGTTCACAGATTTTTTTGGTGAGAGAACCCTCATCTTGAAAATAAATTATGCGCTTCTGCACAATACTGGCTCTATAGAGAGAAGAAAAAAAAAGTTAAATATAATTATTCTTTAAAAGAAGAAGAAAATATTTGATAAAGTAGCAAAAGGACAGAACTGGACTGCTAAGACTGCATATTTCCCTCTTCTGACAATATGTATACACAAACTAGGACTACAGACAGGGTATTTTTATTTCAACTTGCATTTGAATTTAATCATGTTTTACAGAAACTGGGAAAATTATTAATTTTACAGAAGTGATCATAGTTATATAGTAAGGATCTGTGCACTTGAAATGCATGACAGTCAACTGAATATTCAAATCAAATCTTATACTCAAATACTGAAATTTTATCCAGTTTCAGAAAACCAGCACAGCTAAAGCAAGCAAAGGTTTGTAGGAAACTACCTAGCATTCTGAAGAGGTAAATACTTCCAATATACAACAGCAATCCAGCAAAAATATCAGGTAAAGCAGAAGTTAGGAAAAGAACTAGCATAAGCTAAAGTCTTCAAAAGAAATTTAAAGGTTCCTAAAGACAAGCCACTCCTAAATTAATTAAATCTAGAATATTTTATTAAGGCTTATCGTTCAAACAAAATGTAAGTTTATAAGCCTCAGTTTGGGCAGAGGCAGGGAGGTCAAATCTGAAACAATCTGGGAAAAAACAATTACTGTGCAATTTCATTTTTTACAGCTGGAATTGTACACCTGAAATTTGGCTGATTTTTAGCCTCCCACTTGAGAAATCATAAATTGAATTTTGCATCAAAAATCTTCAAGTTAGCAAAACACCAAGCCCAACTTCTTCTTGCAGATTACTATCATAACCACCATGTAGTAAATGTAAAAAAAAACAACCAAAAACAAAAACAACTACTATGGAAAATATGTTCAAGTGGCTCAGGTGACCCCTTCCAATCCTAAATAAATTTAACTAGCTGCTTTGACTGTTTTTTAACTATTAAAATTTAATCACATGTAAACATTAATCTTCTTTAAGAAAACAGATTTTTGTTAAATCCAAAGACATTCTTTGAACAGAGTTTTCTGAGGAGAACATGCTTTGGGAGTTGGCATTTTTCTTTGTTTACTAGTAAGAGAGCACATTATTCTAGCAACATTTTGTACCACTACTTGTATTTAAAACTCTAAATAACAAGGACCAGATTCTTGTCTTAACTTTACAGTCAAATAACTTGATGTCTCTAGAATTACTCCTCACTCATCCCAGTTGAAGTGAGAAGAAAAATGACTGTATGCTTAGAAGTGGTGTTGTAGTCATGTAAACCTTTCCTTGACAATGTCCCATACCATAAAATTATCAAAAGTTATCAAAAGTAAGATAGAATTTTACTGCACTTTCTTTGCCAAGACAGAAGGTCAGAGTAGGAGAGGAGGGAATCCTTCGTTTCACATTATAAAGCACCCAGGAGAATAACTGGGTTTTGTAAACCTCTTAAAGCCAGATCAAACTCGAAAGGTTGCAGAAGCCACAGCTCACTCTCGTTCATAATAGGGGTGGCATCTTCTAAAGAAAAATGTGGAAAAGGACAATACAACCAAAGCTGTCGGAAAAAAAAGCATGAAACAGAGAAGAGCAAGACTGACTTTTACAAAAAGCAAGGGCATTATCTGCCAGTATTTGAGGAAGGGGAACTCCCAGGCCTTATCTTAATAAGGGAGCGTTCACAGTAGGGATAAATAAAAGCTTGTAGCAAATAATAGAAAGTGAATGAAACCCAGAGTTAGTTAAACCTGTCTTTTATTAATATGAGAACTGTCATGGGACAATTTAAATGGTGCCAGAAGAGACTGACCAAGTATGTGAGAAGCAGAATGGAAGCTTTCAGAGAAATCCTTTTTAGGGTTTCTAACAAGAAACAAGTAGGAAAGATAAACCAAACCACACAAACAAAACAATTACTAGCAAGAATGAGAGCCCAATGCCCACCCTGTGACAGCGGTATGCTACCATAGTTTTTACCAGCTTTGCTTTGAAAACCAAAGACAAATTTAAAGACCTTTTGGATGCTATGCTGCAACTGAGAACCAATACTTTCACACAGACTCAATGAGATATGTACAATTCTTGATACACCATCAATCACGTTTTTTCAAACACTGTACCATAAAATTGGAAAACAATCATGTAGTATGGTTAATAAAATGCAAAGTAACAGCAAACGGAGCTGAAATGTATATGCATTGTCACAACTCACATAGCATCAAGATGCTTTAATTTCTTATATGCTGGCCAGATACCAGCAGCTGTATTCCAGGATTCATACTAAGGCTAACAGCATCTTCATTGATGTCCTGGATGAGGGGGTGGAATGAAACCTCAATAAGTTTGCAGATGATACTAAACTGGAGAAACAGTTGACATGTTGGAGGGTAAGGCTACTATTTACACAGGGAGATTCCTGATAGACTTGAGAAATGGGTTGGCATAAACCCCATGAGAAGTCAAAGGCAAAATCTTGCACACATAGGATGGAATAATGCAGTTACAGCAGTACCGTAACGGGCACCTGCTAGCCAGAGAGCAGCTCTGCAGAAGACATCTTGAAGGTCCTGGTGGACAAGCTGACCATGAGCCAGCAGCATGTCATTGCTACCATGGCAGCCACTGGTTTCAGCAAAAGTGTAGCAATTTGATCAAGGAACGTGGTTTCTTCTCCTCTATTTGGTACTTGTGAGACCACATCTGGAGTATTACAGCCAGTTTGGGGCTGCCCAGTTAAAGACAGACATTGCATTACTAGAAGGAGACCAGTGAAGGGCCACCAAGATAAGCAGAGGAATGGAGCCCCTGATGTCTGAGGAGAGGCTGAGAAAACTAGGTTTGCTCAGGCTAAGGAAGAAAATGCAAAGTATCTTACTGCTTGTTGTTTTCAACTACCTATCAGAAAGATACAGAAAAAGTAGAGGCAGGTATTTCTCAGAAGTGCATGGTGGTAGGATGCAGGGCAACAGCCAAGTGGGGACACAAGAAATGCTGTGCAGATACAAGGAAAATCTTTCCCACCATGAGGATGGTTGAAGTAATCAGACACTTGAACAGGCTGCCTAGACAGTTTGTGCAATCTCCACCCCAGAGATACCCAAAACTTGACCAAATCCATGCCTCAGCAACCTACTCAATCTACCTGTTGTAACAACACCCCTTTCCAAGCACGCAGGTGGACAAAATTACTTTCAGAGGTCCCTTCCGACCTAAATTATTCTATGATCCTGTGCTTTCAATATAATTTTAAAGAACAGGTTTTCCAAAGCTTACTCAAAACCAAACAAAATTTAGAAAATCCAAACAAACAAGAAATCTGCTGGTTTATAAAGGAGCTCCCAAATCTGCAGATAACAAAGATATTGTGAGTATTTATTTAAGAAGCCGTTATTTTAGAAACAAAATGTAGAAAGCCTGAAACCTGAAGTGTACTTACATTATTCTTTTTGCTGCAGTTAGCTCATCAGTGTAAAATGTCAAGGGAACAGTTCCTTTTCTAACAACAAAAGCTGCACAGATCTCTGAGTCATTCTCTCTTCAGCTGTGTTTGAAATTATATATGGAGCCAATAATCTAAATGAGAGTTTTGTTACTGATTCCAAGTCGAACAGGATTGATATATTAGATGGCTGCATAAATACTGAAAGCAGGCACACAACTTTACAGATATTCAGACAAAGTATTAAATTAATTTAAAGAAATTAATTTTATTAATAATCAGCTTCTAGATTGAACACAGACCAAAGCACCTGATCAATATATTTGCCAAGGTTTTACCACTGACTTTTGCTCCCTTATTATTTATTTTTTGGACATAATTTTTATTCCTCTGTAGAAGTTCTGATTTGAACTAAAGATTCTTTTCTTTGGTTTTGAGGCTTATACAAACAGCTTAAAAATGGAATGGCTAACTTTCACAGAAAGATAAGAAAGCTTTTAAGAATTTACACAAGGTTACGCTTTCTTAGTCAGCATAAATCTTTCCCACTACTCTCAACATCCAGTGCTATCTAAACTTAATGGGAAGGGGAGATCTGATTGCTTTCTCCTACATTTTAACACGTCAGTGGATCTTTAATTGACTTGTTTCTCTCTTTGACTATTAGCATACCATGGAATAAAAAAGAAAAAGGAAATTAATACAACTCAAAAAATCTCCTCGTTTCCCATTTTCTTCGAAGTGATGCTTCTGGGTTTGTGTTAAAGCTTTTCCATCACCAAACTAAGGAGCAAAACTGTATGTTACATCATATATACACCTAAAAAAACCCAAACAAACAACAAACCACACACACACAACTCCTAACAGCATTATTTATTATTTTTGTTTGTAGTTCTCAACAAAATCAAGGACTATCTAGTAGTTCTTGTAGTATTTGTTTGGGCAATGCTACTTCAGAATGTTGCATGTCAGATACAAGCAGCTCAGAGTCTCTGTCCTGTCTCGGTTTGGTCAGACCACATCTAAGCATAATGGGAGCGAGACCTGCCCTGAAAGACTTCCCTAGAATGAGGAGGTCCCTCTCCAGCACAATGATTGTACCATCCTGCTGTGAAGAGCTCTACCAAAGTCACATAAACTGCATTTGTGAAATTAACGAACAGGAAATGTCATAAAACATAAAAATCCAGAGTAGCCTTGGGAATGCTCCAAGTCATACCAGAAACAGAGTTGGTTGGTTGGGTTTTTTTCTTTCTTCCATAGAAACAGCTTTAGCTCATCTTCCTGACTCTTTTTGTCAAATCATAGCATCAACAGAAATACTCTTATTTTAAATTGCTTCTGTGGGTGTAATGATGTGACAAAAGTAGTAAGGAAGAGGATCTATAAGAATTGTTCCTATGACATTTTTTAAGCTTACATCAAAACCATTAAGTACAATATTAGTTACATTTTAATAAAACAGATCTTGCCAGAGCTAGTGAGGATACCCTAAGTTTCCCCTGGAAATTGAGAAATAATCATAAACTACTGGACTGCAGATAAGAAACCTTTTCCGCTCTATATTATTTGTGAGTTAAACTTGCCCTGTCCTTCCAGCCAACAAAATTATTTTCTGTACTTATTCCATGCCTTACTGAATTAACTCCATTATTTTACATTGCTCCCCCCCTGCCCCACCCAGAAAGGTACTGAGAACAAATATACTTAATAGGATGTTGTTTCTTTGCTTTTTTTTTTTATTTTTTTGTCTTTTGGAGAGAAAAAAATTCTAAAAATATCATTTACCTTAGCACTAGAAAGTGAGGTGAAAACCACTTATTTATATCTTCTGTAGTTTTGTTGATGCTAGTGGATTTTGTAATTCTAACACATCATTTAGGATGTTCTCTTTTTTTTTTCTTCTGTGTTGCCTTAAAAAAAAAACAACCCTATGTTTCTGTCAAGTACTTACAAGGTCAGGAAATGTGCAGACTCCCAGAAGCTTACCAACATTTACTTCTCTCTCTAATATTTAGGAGACTCTTATTAAAAATCAATTAAAATTCTTCTGAAAGCATATACAACCCCTTAGCCATTCGATGCCCAGCAATTTTTACACTGGTAGGGTATTTGACAACTACCTTCTTCAAAATAATTTTCAACTAGTAGAATATGCTCAGTCTCAACAAAGAGCAAACTCTGTCTACACCAGAATCTAATTCTGTCATCAGCCATCACTGAAAACGGTCAGTACTATTAAAAACTTGCATGAAATCATTTATTTCTTGATGCCTTAGGAGCTAACACAGATGGTGCATTTTTTTGTTGTCTTTTGGTTGGTTTTGTTCATTCATTTGTTTTAAAGTATGTTGTTAACACTGTTTGAGCAAACCAACCAGACTTTATATCTGACATTGAACAAAACACAGTAATATTGATATGAAGTTTATCAACGTTGCCATACTTCATCATTTACATCTCTGCACAGGACAAGTGCCTTTTCTCTAACAGGTTAGTCAGAAGGAAAACAATAAAAACTGCACACTTCTAAAGTATTCAGTGCATAGATATACACCAGAATATCCTGCTTTAGTTTAGTTTTTCAACATTTCATCCATACTGTCAGAAAATATAATCGAGAGAAAGCCCACAGGAAAATCCTTTTGATTATCCTTCATATCACACTCAGGTCTACCATCACATGCATACATGGAAGCTCACTGACTTCAGGACTGATTTGGCCATCATATATAATACAACAAAAAGCTCTAAGGGAAAACACAATTATATATGCTGCTATCTTGTGTTTGTCCTCAGAAAATCTCTCTGTTCTTTGCTTGAATAACCACAACACATAAATATTAAATCTAAAATCTTCAGGATAAAAACTCATACTGACAAAATAGTTTCTGACATGTACACTACACCCATTATTCAGGGGAGAAAAAAAAAACCCACAGACTACAACCCCCCAAAAATAAAAGTAAACCACCACCACCCCCCCAAAAAAAAAAAAGCTACCAAAAGATAAAAAGATGAAAGAAATCGTTTTCTAGGACTCCTGAGAAAATGTCCCATTGCTGAAAGCCCACTGCTATTCATGGGGTGTGTCTTCACCTGGTATTTTGCTAGCCACCATTTTTTGTAGCAAGTACCATCTCCTTGAGTTTCAAAATTATACATTGTAAGTTATACTGTAAGAAAAAGTCTAAAAAGATGGTATAGGACTAGATGGTTGGAGGACGTATTTATTTTGTTGTT
The DNA here is from genome assembly GCF_015220075.1 of Falco rusticolus. Lineage (NCBI taxonomy): Eukaryota > Metazoa > Chordata > Aves > Falconiformes > Falconidae > Falco > Falco rusticolus. The sequence goes on from NC_051196.1 coordinate 11,153,562, forward strand.
CTAAGTACTGGTTTTGTACAGTAGATGGAGACAATCTAGCAAAGGTGGAAGTACAGTTTTTATCAAGCTAGTGAGCCCAATGTCATATTACCCGATAGCTGTATTCACTGAGCTAACTTGCAATAAGAACTGATACAAATCATTTGCGTATTAACTAAGAAATCCTAAAATAAAAATGAAAAAATAAAAAGAAGACTTAGAAGACCTATGCAACTTGCGTTACACTCGCCCACTGGCACAGGGAACTCAAAGACTTGATTCCTCCAGGTGTTAAGAGAAACAAGAAAAGAAAGACGCAACCATGCCCCCATTTTCATTCTGAGTCTGCATAACCTGCTATGCCAGGATGTGCAAAAAACAAAACACACAGGCAAAGGCCATGTTTCAGACCCTCCACACATGCTACCCTTCACTAGTTCCCAAACTCCTTGCTGCCACTACTTGAACTCTCTTGGTTTTGCCATTATTACACAGAAAGTGCAGACATCCATGACACAGTAAAAAAAAACCCACAACATATTTGCCCTTTTACAACACCTATTTTAATCTTTATATCCTACGCACATAACCTTCCCCTCTTGAGCCACCTTCCCCTACTCCAGGTAGAGGGGATTGGAAAAAAAAAAACCAACAAACCAACCACAACCAACAAACATTTTTTGTATATTGTATTAAAAAAGGAAAAAAAGTAAAAGTTAAATATCAGCAAGAGTGTCCAGTCAATGAAGTTTGAAAATATTCCCCAAAACTTTGGAAAAATTGTTCTAAATTGTTAATAGTCTTAGAGGATTTGGGAACAAAGGAAGAGAATTCGTAGATTAAAAAAAAAAAATATATCAGAGCTGTCATTCTTCAACTACTGTTTTGGAAGAGGTGTCAGCTAGCAATATACTGATGTCACGTTTTAATGAGTAAATTATTGCTTGTACAGACAAAAATTGTATGTCAAGAGCAACATCCTAACCAGGTCTACCCACTGGTAAAATACTAATTACTGGGTATTCAGTAGCAGGAAACCAAACTGGAATAATGTATTTGACGTTTTCAAACCCCAAAAAATCTTCACCTCACTTGAGTTGACAGAAGCCTGAAGGTTAAATCACCACAATTAACAAAACAAATTAACATTCACTGAAACTTAGCTAACTTGATATTAAAATGCTTAATACTACTTCTTAAAAGAGACCTTAATATTATGAACGTACCTGCTTAGGGAAGGTTAATTTTGATGCAGAACCTTTAGTATTTGAGGTTAAGTCTGATACCACAAATCCACCGGAACTGGAAGCATCAGAAGAAGAGATCTGCCATTTCTGTAGTGCAGCCAAGACACACGTTTCAGCTTTCAAGAATTAATACCTATAACAACTAAACCTATTCTACTTGGGCTTTTCTAAGAGCTTTTGCTGGCAGCTGAGATGGCAGCCTACTGAATATTCGGACAGCTAATGCCAGGAGATACTGGTTGTTTACACTGAAAGACACACGTGCAGAGAAACGAAAGAAAAGAAAGGACCAGTAAAGATAAAAGGGTTGGGATTGTATCTTTTCTACTTCCCTCATTCTGAAGGAACAGATCATGGGAAGAAGGTACATTCAAATTGCATTTGAGAAATAGCTGAAACACCACTCTGCTCATGCAACACATAATTATAAAAGAATGATCAAATTAAATCATGAAATCTACATCATTAGAGAGGTTTTCGCCAAGCTTCTCCTCTTACTCTTTGTTCTGTATCTGCGGCAACAAGTTTGTGGCTGAAGACAGTGTTATGGTAGCACCTACAGTTCATAGAACTGTTCTGGTTGCAAAAATTAGTTGCAGTAAGAATTTGTACAAATATTGTTGCAAAGCTTTGGTACACAGATATTTTAGAGAATGCCGTAGCAGGGAATCTGTACAGCAGGGGTTTTGCTCTTCCTGCTTCATCCCTAGAAATGCCAAATTCGTACAACCTTCTTGTGTCAGATTAGTTGCCACACCAGTAGCACTGGTAGAAGTTTTGCTACAACAGATAAAAAACCAAGCCAGCCCCAGTAACCTACCAATAGATAAAAACACCTATACCAGAGCTGTGCCCTTCAGTCTATGTCTGGGAATGCTTAGCAGCTGCTCGGACAACACAAGTGAAATATTCACAGGTACTGCCCCTATCGTGATGCAAGTAAGATGACTCCTAAAGTATACTCTGCCAGCATCGCTGACAAGAAGCACTAGTTCCAATACTTCTATTGCTCTCTGGACATTAATATTAACGAACCACAGGTAAGCCTCAGAAACTTTCAGTAACCTGTTCTCTATTATTGTGCCCTAATCAATATGGGAGCAGAATGTCAGTGCCCGGTCATTCGCAAATAACACCTACACATGGGATTGAGGAAGATTTTGAATGATTTCAGGACAAAGTTACAGCACAAATCACCTTTGGCTCACTGGTGAAATTTCAAAGCGTACAGATGGAAACGGTGCCCAGGGCATGCATGCCTTGACCCCGGACAGGGTAACGTACCAGGAGCGCTCTAAGCAGCTCAGCCCCGCAAACAGACTACAGTAATTCTTTAAGTTTAAAGACAACAAAAGGCTAAGTAGGTTGTGATTTTACCTGATTCAGATTATTCTGTGAAGGAAATACAATATTGGAGGTTTGACTAGGTTAGGAGAAGGTGAAGACCGGGTGACATATATTTTTGAATAAGGGCTGGTGCAGAAGAGATTTATAAGCATGGGAATGGCCATAGGGATCAGTTGTGAATTAGGCATCTAAAGGCTCAAAGGGATAAGGATTAGGAAGCTGAAAGGGATGGTAAGGGAGATTCAGCAGCTAAAGAAGCAGCAGCAGCCCTGCGACATATAAGTAAACAGTAATGGCTGTTACTAGGGCACAGCAGAAACAAAAGGGTTAAGAAAGTAAATGGAGAAAGAATAATCGCTAAACTCGCTACATGAAAGAAAAACACTCCTAGGGTTACGGAAATAGCCATGTTGAAAGGTACAGAAACAGGTGTTAGGAAACTGACAAAAAATTGTCCAAGAGATGCATAGGAAGGGCAAGAAAAAGTCTAGTCATATCTGTGCTGCAGCAGTGAGTTGTCAGACTGTGGATGTGATTTCATATAGACTATATACATTAGCTCTCCAGAACAGTCTGGGGTAATGAAACTACTTGGAAGTGACCGATTCCTCCTCAAGGTGGTTTGAAGCCTTTTCTATAAAACAACATCCAGCAACAAGGAGAGGGAAAAAAAAACCCCATCAGTATCATAGAATCGTTTAGGTTGGAGAAGACCTTTAAGATCACCGAGTCCAACAATTAACGTAACACTGCCAAGTCCACCACTAAACCATGTCCCTAAAGCGCCACAACCACATGTCTTTTAAACACCTCCAGGGATGGTGACTCAAGCGCTTCCCTGAGCAGCCTGTGCCAGTGCTTGACAACCCTTTTGGTGAAGGCATTTTCCCCAATATCCAACCTAAACCTCCCCTGGCATAACTTGAGGCCGTTTCCTCATGTCTTATCACAAAAAGCCTTTTGTCTCTGTGGGGCTCCTGCAGTCTTGTTGGCCCAGACAAAGGTCATCATTTCACGGAGGATGTGATTACAACTATGCTTAAAGGACCAGGGATTAAGCAAAAGCTACACAGTCTGTATCTCCCTCACTCATCAGGGCAAGCAGAGCACATGAATAGAACTCTTAAAGGCACATTGTGAACAGTAGTAAGTAGTAATGGAAAGGATTAAGATGATAAATTACCCTTCCTTATTAGCAGCTTTGAGAAGCAGGCATAGACTAGGAACTGGAATCCAGCCCTACCAGTTTTATTTGGAACAAAAAGTGCAGTTAATTAGATACTTCATTAGAAACTCTGAGGGGAAGATGTTTTAAAGTAGGTAAACTGACATACACCAAGTGCGATTAGAGATACAGGAGGAAACAGAGCAAGGGATCAGACACTGTAGAGACAAGCAGGGGTGCTCCTTCCGATATGTGTATAGGAAATAGGTGAATCGATTATGATTTTGAGATTGGCACCCAAGCAGCGCAATTTAAACTTTTCCAATAGTTGGTTTAGGTTCAAAACTGAAGCAACAAGGAAAAATCTCCTGATTTTAAGACAAAATTATAAAGGTATACCTACCTGACTTTGCCTTTTATAGAAGGCAGTCGTTTGCCCCCACCAAACATTTACACAGAAAATGAGACAAAAAATACATGCTTTGAAAATCAAAAACATACAATTATCAGATGCAATGATGTTGAGGGTATTTTGAAAATCTAGATGTGCCTTGCAATCTTATGCTGCTGTTGACTGTGAGATGACAGTCTACTGAGGACTGACCTACTGAAATCAATTACCAACTTCAGTTTCACATAATCAGAAAAGAATCAGAGCCTGAATTTCTTCTGATGCACGAGTAGCCACTAGAAAACTAGAAAATTATAAGGACAGCACTTAAAACTTAATTCTTGCTGAGCCAAGTGGCTTACTGATAAAGAAAATGAAGAAAACACACATCTGATTATCTCTGAAATTTGCCACCTCTTTATGAGTTTATTTCATTTACTTGCCAGAACGTATTTAGTACTTTGTGAGTAGAACTGTGTGTGGCAGAAATACAGACTACTACTACTATAAAACTGGCAAGCTATTTGTGATTCTTCACTGAATTGAAAACAAAGTTTTGCCCACAATTTATTCAGAGAAATTAGATAAATGCTTGTTCATTAGTATTTGTTATCTAAATTAACTCTGGCGAACTAGACAATTTCTTTATGAACCTTCATGAAATGGTGGTACCTCAATACATGGCATCCTCTCTGCAGTGTGGAACTTTTTTCTATTTTTGGATACAAGTTCCTTGTCTCATATCTACCTCAGCGAACAACTGCAAGGTAATTGTATCACGAGAGAGCACACCCTTTTTTCTACGTACAGAACAACCATATATGCCGTTTCCAGAGAAATCTATGGGAAGAAACATGATAGGTAATCTGTAGAACTTAAATGAGTTGTTGGTACATATTAAGGTTATCACCAGGCTACATACAGTCTGTGCAGTGAGCGAGCATCAATCTCATTATCCTAACGAACAGAGCCAATTCCTTCTCTAGACACAGGCCCCTACAAGCCTCTCCTTCCTGCAGCAAATGAAACCTCAGAAACCGTTAAAGAAATCAAGTGTGCTTTCTGACGCATTGCAAGGCTTTAAACCACATTCTGCTGAAGCAGTGAACTGACTGAGCAACAAATCCATCTCTTCAGGAAAGTGGAGCAAAAAGCATTCAGACTACTGCTGTTCATATAGCAAAGGTACCTAATGCATGTCTAATGACATAGAAAAGATAGAAAAAGTGGGTATCTAATTACTGCAAGGAAAAGAAAGGAATGGCCTGCTCAATTATTGGTTGAATCTAATATTTCAATCCTTTTAAAAATCCCTTCAAACAAGTGCCAAACAGGTAAGTAGAAAGACAAGAATCAATTCAACAGTTTACATAAAGAACAATTCCTTTTCTAGGTTTTTGGGGTTTTTTCTTTCATAATTTCTAAAGAATTGTAACAACACATGGAGCTGCTCCTTTAAGGAAACAGATCAGAATTGATTTTGTGGTACTTCAACTGAAAAAAAAAAAAGAATCAAGATAAATACCATGTTCAGGTTCTGAGACCTTTATTGATATAATGTATCATTCAGACTCCAGTTAATATATTTCAATCCACATGAGAATTTAAATACTGTTCAATATAAGTAAAGATGGCAGAATCAGACACTTTGTTAATTCAGCCATTTGCCTTTCGTAGTGAAATATAGCTGCACTTGAACTTTTAACTGTAAACTGTGCTGTGTAGAGCCGTTCTAGGTTTTTTGTGGACATGCAGACGTTTCAGCAAATACTAAACTCAGCATGCTAGAAAAATTTTGCTTTCATAGAAAATTTCATACAAAAGGCATAGCCAGTATAGCTTCTTAAATTTAACTGCAGGTTTGCTTACATAGCCTCATAGAAACACCATCTTGAAATACCTGAACAGATTGTACTGCAAAGGAGTAAATGACCAGTAGGATGTGCCACCTTTATGACTAATTTAAATTAGACCTTGTAACATGTAAGAACTGCCAAAGTTTTATAGGACTAAGACCATACACTGCTAATTTCAACTCTCATCTGGTTCTCTAGACATTCTGAATAACGGAGGATCTTGCCAAGATATTATAACAGCACGTTTTATTAAAGCCTCCAGTCACTGGGCACATACTGGATAAAATCATTGGTTTTTAAAATTAAATTTTTAAAATTAAAAGTGAACTACATTATGTTACTTAGCTTTTTCATTATCTCATTTCATCATTACTGGACCAAATTTGCCCTTCACTTCCATTGATGTGAAATGAGAATACTATTATACTCCAGTAAACAACATTATGTTTTTTTTATGACCGTGGGCTCACTGGTACCATGGCTTTAATATAGAGACAAAGAACTCTATCTGTAAACTGTACAAAGAGTATTACATTTTGATTCGTAAATAAATGTGTATTATAAAATGTAGCATACTACATTAAAATAATGCCTTCAGTTCCTGACACTTCCTTAACATGAGTTACCATGCATTGAGAAAGCTTAATTTCAGTACATGCCGTTATAGAAAAAAAAACCAAACTGATTTAAAACATTCAGTAATAAAAAATGAAAACACTTTTGATGTCATTAATAGTGACTCCTCTTTATGTTTTGAAAGGAAATCAAATTATGACTATCATGATTATTTCTATTCCTTTCCTCTCTGTGTTTCCCCTCAAAAATTGACAATGGCATTGAAGTCAAATTAAACATCTGTTTGCAAAATAAACTGGAGTGCTACTGACAGCTGCTGCCTATTGGCAAATGTTCTACAGCTGTCAGGCTCCGAAATTAACAATGATTTTCATTTACAAACAGCAAACAACAAGAAAATTAGAGGTGGTTTTTTTTCCATCACACTACTTGAAATTTATGAAAATACAGACCCTACCAGAGACTTAGTCAGAAATACATATTTTTACTGTTTTATTTCCCCCACTTACTGGGAGCAAAATTCAGACAAAATCAGATTTCAGTGCAAGATACTTCAGAGAACTTTCCTCCTTAGACATCTTAAATCCTTCTGCATTTTCTCTCCAGGATATGTAAATAGATGTAATCACTCTTTGAGGATTTATCCTTCTCCAATACAGATTTTGTCAATATAAAATACTACCTAACAAAAAAATTTTCTTGATATTTTTCATACATTTTTTAGATTTCTAAATACACAGATATATCAAACTAGCATAGTTTTTCAAACTAGTTTAAATTCTACTTTAAATGCATACATGTTACTTACATCATGATTAGATGGCAGGATTTTTTAGACAGCAAAGTTCATCTATTTAAATCAATTTGCTTTTTTATATGTTTAGAACTCAGCTGGAACTCACTAAAGAGTTTCAAGTTCTGTGTGGTTATGAATGCATCAATATTTTCATTAATAACTTGAACAATGTAATAGAGAACAAGTTACTGACTGCAGAGAGTATCAAGCTGTAAATAAATAACGTTAAACACAAAGTTCTAGTTTTAGATAAGAGTAATTACTTGCACAAAGACAGAAAGGGAAAAGCCAAGAAGAGAAGTTTTTGATAGGCAGGATGAAGGAAGTCTAGTGGATCAGAAGTTGGACACAAATAAATGTTATTTTATGAAAAACAGCAAACACTTCAGTGGAAGTGCTTTGTCTAAGACCATGGGGAGTTGTGTTACTGCAGGATTACAATGCCCAGTTTGGGGTGCCACAATTCAAGGATATAGTTCAGAGAAGACCAAATGAGAACAATGAGATATCTAGAAGGAGAAAAAGATGGAAGAAGCTGGGGTTGAATAGCCTAGAGAAAAGAAGACTGGAGGAAGGCACAGGTTGAAAAGAGGGTTGCAGCACCTGAGAATAAAGGGCATCAGAGGAATCATTTTAGCAGACCAGTAGCAACGACAGGTTAGTACCGGCACCACTTCCTTACTGGGACTGCCAAGGCTCCACCTTTAAGAAGAATCGAGGCGTACAGGGGAAACTCAACCATAGTTCATCCTATTGTCTTTTACTGTCTGACAGCAGTATGACTTCAGTATTTCACCAGAGTCCCTTCTAACATCATTTGCAATAGCTTCTCTATGCTAAAGAAAATCAGCATGTATAATTGGTAAGAAATAAATCTGAAAGCTTTAAATATTCCATATATTTTTGCTAAGTACCAAATGAGAATACAGTTGACTTCTGGTAAATTCTGTGTTTGAGCTTCTGTCAGCTGTTCACTTTAATTATTATTCTTAGTTGCAGTTTTTCCCAAGAAAATGTGGAGAAAATTCAATGATGAACAAAAAAAGAACTTTTATCAGTGTCTTAGGAGTGTGCTGTACTTTTTTAATGCCTGCATTCCTACCACGTTGCACATAAAGATACTTTTTTTTATTTTTACTTTTGTAGAACAACTTGTTTTACAAAAATGCAACTATTTGTGCAAAAAAACCAACCATATGGACCAATGAAAGTAACTGCACGTTACTTGCATTTATCACAAAATGTGCCATAATACTGATTTTTTCAAATATTAAATTATCGTAGGCATTTTCAAGGTACAGTGTGAAACAGTGAAAAATATCCTTCATAATAAAGCCATAACTAGATTCCCCCTATCACTAGAGGAAAGACCATCATCCTCTCCTTACTCTTTTCTTTTTTTCATTGTGTTTCCATTGCTTTGCACTCCTTAAGGAACAGACCCATCTCTCAGTAGCAAAATGATTAAGCTGCTTTGCAACATGACATCTTTGCAAACAAAACAGCATATGAATGAATCTAGCTAGATTTTATAGGATTACTATATTAATTGTGCTGTAAAAAAGATTATTTAGAAGAACACAAAATTACAAGAAAATCCATTTACAACACTCCAAATTCATGTGCTTCCACTGTGAAGTTAAAGGAACAATATTAAATCTGTGAGAAAAAGAAAGTGAAATGGATTTTTGGTTTAGATGTAGATGTGTTTCATCAGTAGATCCAGGGGGCTGCTACTATATATATTAAAATGCAAATGTCAATTTTTGCAATCTAATATTAGAACTGCTATAAATATAGAAGCTGTATAGAAATGCAGAAGGATGTTTTTCCTTCTTAATACAAGTAAACTGTAGATTTTTAGCCTAAAAATTAAATATAGGACTGTTGGTTACATTGCAAAGTTTATTTTTTTGTCCTTTTATTTTGTAAGAAATGATTTTAAAATAGCTGGACAAAGAAAACATTGACATTGTCTTTAAGGAATTAGAATAGTGCAATGCTAACACAATCTTTTCTATCTTGCAGTGTTTTATGAAGAGTCACAGGCCTCTAGTTGCTTTTGAGAGAACAGAGGCATTGAGAAATGAGTTGAGCTGTATATGATAACCCAGTATGAAAGACAAGAATGAACCCAAATCTACTCACTTCCAATCTATGTCCCTAGCCATTTAAAGCTCTGCACAATGCTGTCACACCAAATCCTAAAAGTGAAGAATGGGGGAAAATTAAAGCAGGTTGAAAGAACTGTATATGGAAAATTACTACATTTTCTATACATGAAGGGTTGTATTTGTTCTAAGGAATGTTAGGATTTCTAGAAATATCTTAGATTGCTATCTTAATTGTGTAGAAATGCATAAAGCGTCTACAAAAAATATTTTAAGCTGCGTACAAAGAAATATTAAGCTATACTGCTATTATCTCTATCAAAAATGAAGTTCAGAAGCTACTGCTCTTGTCATGCAGTAGTTAACTGGAAGACAAGGATTTTTTTATTTTTAAGTTATTTGTATAGGAATTTTGATCATTTCTCTGCATGCAGAAGACATTAATACTACTAAGAAAATGAAAATAGCTATTTATAATATGAGAACAGTTATGTTCTATTGTTCCATAAACAGCATATTGTTACTGAGAGCTCTTGCTAGGCAAGGAAGGTAGATTGTTCTCTATTTTTCCTTGGCCATTATATTTAGCCATAATGGAAATCTTTCAGTAAATGCTTTATAACTGTGCTCTGACCATGTATTAGTATTCTAATAAAAGCCAGGTAAAGTTGTTGATGTAAGTAGCTGGACAATTGCACAAGACTGAAAGGAGAAATGGAAAAGACTGAATAACAAGCTTATATCCAATTCAAACAAGCGGGGAGTGGGGGGGTGTTTGTTTTTTAACTTTGAATATTTAGAGGAACAATTTTACAGTGAACTCCTCATAGATCTTCCACTATGTACTAGTAGCTCATCTGCTTCAAAATAGCGGTATTTTGCAATAAGCACAAATCCACAAATCTCTTTTTCAAGAACGCACGAGTATTCAGGAGTCCTAAAGGAGCATGTAAAGTCATCATATTTCATGTTTTTTAACAAATAGGATGCATTTAAAGAATACATCCCATGTAAAGCATTTAAAGAAACAACCAATTAAGCATATAGAAAAAGACTTGAGCTACATATTACTCAGGTAATTATCCCAGAAAATCAAGGAAAAATGCACATATTGGGTAATTACAGCCTAAAAAAGAAAAGAAAATGTTTTGGCAGTGAGAGTATGAGAAAGAAGCAAAGAATGTACTTATACTGCTTAATCACCTTAGCCTAGCAACCTGAATAACGTACAAACTTGCCCCACTCCTCCTTCTGCCACCTCATCGATACTGACAAGAAATCTGGGACAAGCCTGAAAAGTAACACACAAATACCTCAGTGGTAACTAAGATACACCTTTTTTTTCTTTTAAGTTCAACTCTGTGATCATCTATCAGATGTTCCTTTTATATGACTGGCAATAATTTCAGAAGCAGCACAGTCAGACTCCTTTGTGTGCGTGGAAGCTACAGACGCAGGCCCACTCTGTAGCTCGTTAACAACTGGAACTTCTTTCTGGTAGGAGTAAATTTGTGCAACTTGTCTTTGTGATAGAGAATCATAACATCAACACTTTTAGTAAGAAACATTAATTCTGAAACACATTTCATTATCAGAAATGCCAAATTTGAAATGGTCAGAAACACTTTTCTTGAGACAGTGTTACTGAGTTGGTCATGTATTAATTTACACACCATGGAGCTGCCCTTGTGTTTTGTGGGTTTTGGGGTTTTGTTTTCCAAACGCCTTGTGCTCTGTTTCTGGCCTAAGGACTGCCTGGCTGGATCTCATCGTGAGTTTGAATGTAGAGAGAAGAGATCTGGCTGTGTATCAAGACAGTTTCAGTATGTAAATGTAGTTAGGAACTCATGGATTTTTGTGACATTTGGTTCCTCTTTTAGTTTTTCCAACATCACATTTCAGTGTAGTGTTTACTCTGAGTGAGATGCCAAGTGACTTGAATAAATATAATGCTTGAAGTTACATGGAATCAAACAGCACGTGTTCAAAAAGCTCTAGCTGGAGTTCAGTCGCTCTCAGAGCGCTGAAGGCTGAAGAGCAAGAGTACTTCCAGTATCTGCATGGAGGCTGGAAACTATTGTATCCAAGGTGTAGACGCATGTACTAGAAATGAAGTTTTCCTCATAGGTGTGATAGCCTTGCTACAATAATACAACTACCTAAAAGATTTTGCCAATAGATACCTGATATACTAAATATATCATAGTTTTTTATTTGGAAGACCACAAATTCTTTAAAATTCCTCTACCTTCTGACTACATACGAACAAAGCCCATTGTAATTACAATCATGAAGATAATTAAATATGAAGAGAAACAATAAGTTTCACACTTTTCCTGGAATTATAAAATATTTCCCTGGAGATGGCTCAGAAAACATTTTCAGAAACAATCAGCAGAGACATCATGACGAGTACAGTGAATTTCTGCAAGTAGTAATAAACACTGTTTACAGATACCAGACTTTAATTTGGTGGTTGTTTAAGGATTAGATGTATAGCAGAAATAAATAACTTGGCAGCAAGAACTTTTGTTACATTTCCCATACAAGTCACGTCCATTGCCTGAGAAGCCGATTATTCCATGAGCCAACCAGAGAACTGTGGCTTCTTTTCTAAATGGTAAATTGAATATAACTTGTCTGTATGTGGCCATCATTTACTACAGTAACAACTAATCTCAGGCTCAGCAAAAACCACCAAATGCCAAGATAATTACCATCTAGCAATACTTGCTTCTTCATGAAATCTACATCAGCTGACAGATTTAATCAACTTGGATATTAACAAGATTCTCCCTACCATGAAATTTTAATGTGACAAGCTAAGACAATTTTCAAAATTTTCTTCACTCTTGTTTTATATTAAAGAATTCTAAAAGTGTTTGCAGAAAACTATTTGTTCTGTATTTTCCATCACACATCAAACCTTTACCTACCTGCTCAGTAGCACACTGAACAGAGACACTATCTTGAAGAACACAACTAACCAGTTGAACCTGGAAATCTGGGGCTAAAAGCAGCCTAAAAGAGGTGATTCTCCATCACTGCCAAGAAACTTTTGATAAACTTTTATTATCTTTTCTCTATCAATGGTGCAAATCAGGAATTCAAATCCATATTTAAGACTGTCCTTGTTGAACTAGATAAATCTCTTTTAGCCTTTTTTTTTTTTTTTTACAGAAAATTTCTTTACTTCCATGTGATTATATAAATGCCACTAGGCTCTGCCACTGCTCAATTGTCTATATGATTATTTTTATAGAAATTGCACATAGCAAAAATAATTATAAATATCTCAAGAACGTTTTAACAGTAGGTTTTAGAGATACTAGAGAGCCAATGCATTCTGAAAATCCCAAAAATCTAGTAAATAAGTTTTAGAACAGAAACTTTTATCAGGAGATGAAGGAAATGACCTGCTTCTCCCATATTTCCACATAGCACCTTGGCGTCCAATCAATCACAAGAAATAAGGGAAAATATACAGGGATAGAAAGACTAAATGTTGCATTGTGAACACAGAAACAAGTAGACTGTGCACAGCATGAAAGCTCGGAATGGTCTAAATAGGTATTTCTAACCATACAAACAGGAAAAATATTATTGTAAGCACTTCCCTGCTCATGCTGATATCTGGGGAGCTTCTGAAGCTAGCACAGATGCTGAGGCAGCCAAGCGAATCCTGGTTGCTAAGATCCGAGCGCATTCTGTTGATTTATGTTGTTATAATAACTTTGTTCCACACAGCAAAACTTTCTAGTCAAGCACCTAACGCTGTGGTGAGGCTGACTGGGCTATCTCACAGCTGACAATGCATTCTATTTCCATTAGGTCATTCTAAAAATCAAGGTGCTTAAAATTGTCTTGCAGTATCTGGGGCCATCCCCAAAGTGATACGCTGTTTCTCCATTTAATCCCTCTGCAGAAATCATTTTAACAGCTGGTAACGCTGGAGTCTGTGTACCTTCCTATAATTGGATTTAGCTATACAGTGTTCCTAGCAAACATCAGGCAAATAGGAAGAGGGCGTAAAGATTGAGGGTCTCCCAAGCAGCGTGTACCATCTAAGCAGTATTCTGTCTTATGTCTTCAGTGAGACTGGGGCATAGGCTTAAATGTTTGGACAAACAGAGCCTCAGCAATTGCTTGCATTCCTGAAGCGCATTCTGTACGCTGGCAGTTTCAATGAAGAGTCTGGAAGGATCTGAACCTTTAGGCTATTTCACTGTCATCACTTAGTAGGAATGAAGAGAATGGATGAATTATTCTCGACTAAGCAATTACAGTGCAACATCATATGTTAATCCATTTCCCTCTTTTTTTTTTTCCTTCCCCAATTCTAAACTTTCACACAGAAAGATGTTTTAGAAAGCAAAGTAGGAATGATAAGTTGAATTCACATTTGTTCTCCTAAACTTTGAATTTTGCGGTCACAGAAGAAGCCAGCATTACACATGTGTGCTGATGCCAAAAGACTTACTTAGCATCCCTTACTGAACCCTAGAGCTACAGATTACCATTTTTCTGTGTCAGTTTATGCTTATCAAAACCAAATCGATCACATGAACTATTCCTAGAAAGCACTGAGAAGACTCCTAGCCAAATGTGTGCAATCAGGTGTTTATATCAAAAGGTATCAGACTTCACAAACCATGGAAAAAATAAATGTCCAAAACCCCTCACCATTAGTCCAGCAAAAACTTCCTGGAAGCCTCTATACTTAATTATACAATTATAAGTTTAAAAATAACCCAAATATTTGGCACTAAAACAATAACAAGATTTTACAGATCAGCTATGTTTAACTTGCGACTACATTTAACTTTTCTGTATATTGAAGTCAGTAGACAAGAACATAATGAAAAGGATTAAGTATATCCTTATGATTCAGAACAAGCTCCAAAATACTGCCATTCTGTTTTGGAAATCTGAAAGAAAATGACCAGACAGTCTCCAAGGATTGAAATAGATACATACTGATAATAAAAAACTATTTGCACACTATTACACACAGAAAAAAAAGAAAAATACAGAAGGCTTTTGTTTCCTCCAAAGTTCAAGGTTTCAGAATTTTTCCATGACTTTGGACTTAAATATTTAAAACAATAACTGCTTTTAGACTTCTGTTTTTATCGTATCATTACAGCTTTCACAAATGACATAACACTTAAAGATTGCATCCAACATTTCTATGCTATTCTATGGGAGCTGACCATAAGGGAGGTTTATAAAGGATGCTGACTGTAAACTATTAATTTAGATGTGGTCAAAGCTTTACATACAAAAGAAAAAATGTAAATGTTGTTCCTGCCAGAACCACACCAGTGATTGCCACGTATGCTGCCATTGAGGGCTGCACTGCAGCACAAACACCACATTATGATGTTAATTTCTGGCATCAGCAATTCCTAATGAGGGTCACTGTTTCATTCTTTTTTTGAACTGTCCTGGGGAGCGGACCAGTTACCCTCTGGGGTCAATAAAGCAGCCATTGAGAGGCAAGTTTGTATTTTTCACATAATTTTTACTGGAAAGTACCTTACAACTTTCACTTTCACCAGCACATACACACCTAGAATACCCACAATGCAGTGTAAATAGATGGTCATACCCCCAAAATTTTTTCTTTTCCCTATGAACTTCAATTTCTAAGATGTTCTTTTAGCTGCCCAAACAGATTATGGGAACTGCTGCCAGTCAGCTAAACTCTATATGGACACTTCATTGTTTTGTTGTCATCCGGCAGTCCGAGAAGGTTTTATGCCACTGATTTATTCTTCACATTCTTTAAGACAGCAACAATTTCATACTTTTGTCCATATTAACATAAGAACTGCAGTTCTGTCTTAATTTTTAGAGACTCTCTTGAGTTTTCTGCAATAATGTGAGTATTCACAGTGTAAAAATAAGAGTGTGTTGAACATCCAGCGTGACTTGATCAGCTGAGAGGAGGGAGAAGAAACATTTATCAAGGTTCCTGCATTTGGTGGTACTTTACTACATTCCTTTGCTGACAAGACCCAGGCAGGCCCCTGAATCAACTTCAGCCACAGATGTTTAAGTTGCAGTGAGAAAAATATTGTTTCATTTTTGGGGGTGATGGCAATTCTGCTTAAGACAGTAATAAGGAAAAAAAAAAATCCATCAACTTCTATTGTTGCATATCATTATTGGATTAAAGTTTAAACCTTGTGTCTTTAAAAGCGTGTGCAAAACATCATCACATTATTATTATTATACTGTATACTGTATCTATATACACAGTAAGTGCCTTAAGTAGTATTTGCAACACAGCTAAGAGGGAGGCAGTCCAGAGGAGAAAAGTAAATAGCTTTACTGATAAACAGAGCCCAGCAACACCAGAAAAAATCTTCTTGATTGCTCAAGGAACTCTCAAACTTCAACACACAATGTGTCTCACCATCCAGGAAGCAGCAGGTTTCACAGTTTTCCTGCAGTCCAATGTACACTTGTCTCTCCTGAGCTTAAGACTGCAAGTGTATTGTTGAACTGCTTCCGTACATATTAAAACACATAATTTAAACAAAATTATTTCGCTGATACTGAGAGGCAGCAGCAGAAGCTCACTGCCAAAGACTTGAGACTGTTCCTCAGCCAGTGTCAGGGCTGGGGTAGGTCAGCCTCACAGACCTGGAAGAAAAGGGTCGTTACCTTTTGTGGCAATCGGCAAAAGAAGAAAGCGAACCACAGAGTGAGAGGAGAGCAGCCATGGACCAGTTTTGCTGGTAGCGATTTTGTAGCCTAACTACATTTCTACATAGTACATAGGCTACATTTGTAGCCTAACTGATTTCAGAAATCAGTTGCAATTTTAATAACACATTTGTCTGAACTTCAGCACAACCTTTACACAAGCATCTCCTTAAAAGTCTAGAAGTGGTTTGTGCCTCTAAAGGCATCCTCAGTACTGATAAGATTCTTTGAAATTCTTTGGTCTACTGCAGGGCACATCTTAGCAATTGCAAAAGCTTATCCCAGACAGATTCAAAGCAAGCAAAGACATCAGACTTGTCCATGCATGTTTCACTAATCTGTCCTATTAAATATGACAAGCAAAATCTTAAGAGACAGGACTCTTCTGGTTCTCTGGCATTTCCCTCTGATACTCTTCATAGCAAGAAGTGACCTAAAGTTTCTACAGTCAAATAAGTGGCCCTAAAGCGAAGTGCACCTACATAATGGTACCTTTGTCTATTGCTTAAAAAGCATGAATACGCACGCTTTAGAAACAGATTGTAGAAATAATAGGACAACATCAGTAAAGGATCACCAGCTCTAAAATGAAAGCACTCACCCCTAAAAAAATATATCTGGTTTTACTGATGAATCTCCATTTAGAAAATCCTGACTCTACAGAACATTCTTAGTATTCACCTCAACTAAGAGCATGTTTTTTACTTGAATCTCAACCAGATGGATGCAATTTCGATCTTAAAGATTCAGTATTTTTATATGCTTAAGTGAAATAAATGCCTGATAGCCTACCAAGTCCAATTAGGGTTACCAAGCCAACAGTTACCGAAGGCTTGGGGTAACTTTTGAAAATCTGGTCTTTCAAGTCCCCAACATGTAACTGTTCAAGTAGAACTATCCTTGGTCAAGCGTGTCAAAGGAGAAAAAAGCATTTAAGAACTCCAATAGTTCCTAATCTAATAAATACTAGATTTATTAGTAACTGAACTTTAATGGTTAGTTTAATATACCTTAAAATACTTACTTCAGAATTACACAGCCTGTACCAGTAGGAGGAGCCGTCCAAAACACTTGAATGCGTGTCCTTCTTCTAGGCGTGCTCTCGGTAACAGCAACAGGACAATTACTCATGAACTGTGTTTCTTCCTCATCTATGATCTAAGGAAGCATAAAAAGAAGAATGTAGCAATATAAGGACAGACATAGCCAATACCTCTCAAATATGTTTTGTCAGCTCATGTTTTCCTTCACTGGGATTACTTAGAATATTCTCTGCTTAGCTCAGCATTACTTTTGTAAACGTATTTGTAACATGCAGATCACTCACTGAAATGAAAGCATCAAGCCCACAAAACAAAGACAGAAGAATAATTCAGTTCTAGGTGAACAGAAGTTTGTCTTTTCTGAGCATGTCTGCAAATAACCTTTTTGGTAGATCCTGATTACTGGAACTTCCTATAAATATTAATGAACTGAAAATAATAAAAGATGCTTAATTCTACTTTTTAATATATTATTTGAACTGGTTAGGAAGATGGAACATGTTAAAGAAAAAGGGGAGTCAGTCTGTTTACTTTTTTGTTAGCTTTTTAAGATAACCTTTCTTTAAACAGTACTACTCTTAGGGTATCAAAAGAATATCCAGGTCAAAAGAGGTAGTACGTGAATCATAATAGTCTATAATTCAGAGACCATTATTTAGTCCAATCTGCACACATTTTTGCTTTTCTGATTGATTGATATTTAACAGAAGGGTTTAAGTGGTTTATGTCAATACAAAATGAGATAGGCTGCTTTGGTACCTGTGGTGTTCTAAGGATTTTACTCAAAAGTGTCTGTGACCAAATAGCTTTCTCACTACATATGTACTTCATGGATCATACTTTAAACCTTCTGTTTATCAGATCTCAAAAAAAAAAAATTCATGAGAAGCTGCCAAATTTTATTTGGAAACAGGCAATGCTATGATATTGCTACATTTCTCTTCAAAATTATTCAGTGGTCTGCTTTTATTCAATGAAGCCACAATTCACACTACATTGGGTCCATATTTAGCCAATGAATTACAAACCTTACCATTTTGAGAAAGAAGTTGTATTTATCAATTTATAACAGGACCCAACTCTGAAGGAGATTTTTCAGAATTCTGGTACTAATAACTCACACAGTTTTACCAGATTACAATTTAAGAAAATAATCTTCTGGCAGTAAATGGAACTTTAAACAAGTACTTTGACAAAAACCCCACCCTATTTTACATTCTGAAAAAGTGGCAATATCTAAAGTTTGACCAGATCTACTTTAGTGAGCAGACATACGTGTTGTCTCACCCAGTGATACTGCCAGCATTCCCAAATATTTTTAGATGAGCCAACAAACATTTCTGGTTTTCCATGGCAAAATAAAGGGACACTGGCCCAGAGGAGTGCTGGGAAACTATATTTAGCAGGGCAATAGGGTAAAGGTTAATCTAAACCCATTAATATTTTTCAACTTTTTTAATGCTTTGTAGAATCTGTGTAACTAAACACAATATGTACGGCTGCTACTTCACTAGATTTTTATTAATGGGAAGCATGGGATCTACTGTAGGCTTAAGCTCACACTCCACAGTTTCTCCTTTCACTTGATGCAGTATAATATATTTAATTTGAATCAAGAAATCCCTAGTCTACAATTCCATCTTGGCTATCAACTGTATTTATTCTTTCTGCCTTATTCCTGCAACAGTAAAGTAAAGATAAAAACCTGTTTACTTGTCCCAATATTCAGGACCATATTGATTGACCTTTTATCCGTATCTCTCAGTAATTCATTTTCAATCAAAACCTAATTCTGGTGGAAGTTTTTGAGTGAAAAAAAAATACTATCTCATACAAAATAAAATGTTATTGTACGTTATATCAAAGCATGATAATTCCCATTACAAGGGCCCTCAGAACGTCATCTGAAAGTTCTTAAAAAAAGACAGCTTTTCCAGAAAAATTGAAATAATGCAAATGACTGTACAAGTTTCACTAGTTCCATATTCTCTTCCCAGATGAAAACTGCAAAATAGCCTACACAATTTCTGCAACCCAGCAAGTTATGAATGTTCTCAAGATACGCAGATGTCTCTAATGAAATAATTTTAAAGTTCTGGTTGTGTTTTAGAACATAGTCCTGGAAGAACAGGAAGTGGTTGAACCTCAAGGCTACATCATGATTTCCTGCATCACTAACCATCAAAGCAAGAAGACTTACGCAGTAAGTATCTCCTGGGAAAACCTGACCATAAAAGAATAAGGTCCTTCAAAGAGAGTTCCTTTGAAGAAAAATTAGACAGAAGCTTTCTTAATAAAGACTCCCAATGCTGACAGAATAAAGAACATCTAAACTACTTGGAAAAGCTCAAATGCCCACTGATCTGAGAGGATTAAATAAAAAGTTATTATAAGATATTTTATAAAATTCAGAGGAGTTATCCAGATTCTAGGACTTCAGATAAATATAAACCCATCTCAAATATATTTGTTGGAAAGATGGGTTTTCTTCCATATCTATGGGGGTTTGAGTCTTTATAAAAAGTTCTTATGGGCAATGCAGAATGGATTCACTACATATACAATAGTATTCCATGGTATTTTAGAGTGCTGGACGATATTATTGCACTCACACATAACACTGGAGAAAGCAAATGTACTCTGGCCAACTGGGGGGGGGGGGGGGGGGGGGGGGCGTGTGCATGCACGCAAATACATAATCTCTAAAAATAATATAATCCTGAATTTTCTTCTGGAATCAAGTCAGACCACATAGGCATGAAGGAAATAATTGGCAAGAAAAAGAAACACGGATTAAAATGTAGCATTTGTAAAATTATAGCTTCTAAACCCCAGGTTATCTGTAATGGGAAGCCTTACACTTTCAGGAATAGGCCAGTAAATTAACAACATGTTGGACAAAAATCCTAAAAATTAAAATAAGCACTTGGCCAAAGAATCTGAGATCTCAGACAGGGGATCTCTATGTGGCTAATTCTTTCGAATTCACAAATGCAATGGCATTAATTCTTAACGTTCTGTTTAGTTTCTGTGTGGGTTTTGTGGTTATTTTAGGGGTTTTTTCCCATTATGATTGTAATATTATTGGACTAATTTATTCCTTCAGGGGAACTAGTGTAAATCCTGAACAAGACTCAAGAGTTAACCCAGATTTGAATGAGTATCACAGAAAGTAGAACTCATCTGAACTTGGGTAAATCTAGAAACATGGAAGTAGGGACATTACAAGGGAGAATTTACCACCTCCAGGCTCAGTTGTGCATTCTTTGCATATTCCAGACACTGATGAGATTGAGGATGATTTTTGTCTGTTCCTGAAAAGTAGGACTGGATAACTGCTTAGTTGTTAAACACATGAACAAGTGGTTTTCTTTTCTCAGAATTGGAACATTTCATGCTGAGTGACAGAGCTTCCTGTCTGTTTCTGATTTCTACACACGTAGTCAAATAAAGGAAACCAGGCAATTGTCCTGTCTGTTGTTAATTTCGTATACATATTTAAGGAAAAAAAAAAAAAGTAAAAATGCTACACAACACAAAGAAAGGATCAAGTACAAAAGGAGATGAAGTTACATAAATCCTCTACTGCCTGGTGTCTACTTCCTTAGTTTAAACCACTGGCTAGGTTCTTCAGCACCACTTCCCCTTCCATGGGGTCATTTATCACTTTCCACCCACTGAAACAGCTGTGTTCTACTGGAACAACTGAGTTTAAAAAACAATGAAACAAAAACCCCACACAAAGTTCACAAGATAAGCAATTTTGTGGGCAGTTTTCTTCTCTGGAAGAGGTAACATGGAGTCTGACTTCCAGAATGTTGCAAAACTATCTTCTCCTTGAGGAAACTTTCCATTATAAAAATTGAGTCTGCATAATGGCAATAATACTTGGCCTTTAGGAATTATTCTAGAACAGATTATTTATTATATGGAATGAAAAACTAATGATGTACAAAGTCAGTTTAAAAACAAAAACTACCTCAAAGATATGCTTCATGTAACCAATTTGTTTGACTAAAGGACACAGTAGTTCCTTCAGAGTCTGGGCTTAGAATCAGAAGAATTGGTTGCAGTGTCAGCAACCAATCTGATGCAGACTATGATTCAAAGCTGTGTAGTACCACCAAGCACTGCTGGGCTCTCAGTAAGATTTGTCATCTTTAACACCACACCAGAAGACTGAAGTTGTCTGATAACGAGCCATACCTTGGAGCACTGGAGAAAAGTGAGCATATCTATTCAACAAAGGCATTGCTAAAATGCACTTGTAGATTATCACTATGTTCTGGTAACTTCTAGCACAAACTTTACATAGATGTCCTACAATGTTGCAACTGGAAAACAAGTTTACTTCTTGAATTATTACCTGATCACAGATTTTATGAATTAAAGATTAAATGCATCAGATAACATGATGGTAAATTCTGTGAAAGCAGTATCAGCACAAGTTACATGCCTCACCACCTACCTGCCTCTCTGTGCATCCATCTACCTGCTTGTTTTACATCCCATGCACGAGGTAGTTGGAATCATGGGGTGGGGGCAGGTAAAGGACCCTTCCAATTCTACAAGGTGTAATACCAGACAGTCAGATCAAGTCTTCAATGTATATTAGCAAAAGAAGAGGAAAACAATGAAGGATTTCTAAATCACCTTCCAAAAAAGGGGGGGGGGGGGGGGAAACGACACGGGACACGACACCAAACCCCTAAACAATTGATTTGTGCATGAGATGTTCTAAGAAAAGTATTTGAATTCTGTCCAACTATCTTTTCCTTCTTTAAAACAAACAATTTGCAAAGTGTGTTCCTTGCAAAAAAGGCTGTGTTGGATGATCAAAAGGAAAAAAAGCTACTGAGAGAGTCTTGTATGAGAATCTTATGCATTACAGTGTCCCAAAAATTTTTGCTAGCAAGAATCTTACAGTCATACTGTACTTCATATTGATCTTCATGCTAAACAGACCTAAGAGCTACATTACACCTGTTGTAGGACAGACAGCAGGGTCTATTCTAAGGTGCAATTCAAACAAAAGCAGAAAGAAAGTAGTTCAACGTGAAGAGAACCTGAAGGGCATTAAAGATAAAGCACTAGACTGGGAGCTTTTTACACTAAACAGCCTTTCCTGCCTAGGAGACTGTCTACGGAAAGCTTAAAACTGCAATTTCTTCTATACTTAATTCAGTATATATGAAAAGTTGTATATTGACAGATACAGATTAAATGCTGTTAAGTTATTGTTATAAATTTAAAATGTTATATTGTATATTTTTCTTGAGTTTGAACCATAGTTAACAATGTTGTAAAATGTTGAATTATTAAGGCTTACGCAGGGTTATGCTTGTACAGTGAAAATGTGCAATTAAGTAAAAGCTGTCCGAGAGATGAATGAACATCGATTGTTGTGAATTGATACAGTTTTCATCTAAGTAGTCACTAAGAGTGGACTACGAGGTCCAAAGTTTAATCTTCGTTTCCCATGATTTTTTCTTGTGGACTGTAACATTAATATTTCCATGAAAACAGTTGGGTAAATTAATTCAAGCTACTTTACCAGACTATACAACTAGTATTTTTGCCAGATAATCCAGCTTTTCCCAGATAAAATAACACTTTTACAATCTCAAACAGATAAACTATATTAGGCACTGAAAGCTCACTGTTCTCATCACTATGGATCTCACTGGGTTATATCTATAACTTTCTTTAAAAAGTAGCTATTTTGGCTAAGAAAAATCCTCATTTCAAGTTTAAAAGGCTGTTAAGTAAATATTAAGTTCCATCAGGAAAATAGCATCACCTTATGAAACCTCTTCTAAGTTTCTAGCTTCTTAACACACCCAATACTATCCAACAAGCCTCATCAGAAATTATTCTGAAGACCAAAGTTGCTTTACACACCTTGGCACACAGTGATCCAAAATACACCAGCTAACTCTTGCCCAAGAGCGCACCCCGGCATAAGCATTACAGCAAACAAATGAGTCGCAGGATCAGGCACATCAGCACAAGTAAATTGTGTAAAGGAACTTCTTGTGACGTTTTTGTACAAAAGCAATGAGTCACTCTGTGCCTCGCATGACAAATAGCTTTATTCTTCCTACCTTGTGCTTAGTCTACACAACTCCTTTTACATGTGAAATGATGTATGAGGATCCTGGGCAAAATCAAAAACTTATGTTTCAAAGAAACAGGACATTTGGCTCACCTTGATATATAATTTAATCAAGTTAGACCTAAGTCTAGAGTAAATTTACTGAGGGCAGACTCCATGCTGAACAGTTCAAGCACATTAACTTGTGGTTTCGGGGTGGGTTTTTTTTTCATTATATTCAGGAAGTACCTAAAAGACTGAACGTGCTTTTCAATGAAATCAGGAGTCACTTACGGTCTAAATATACTTTATATTTGGAAGCATGAAAAAAATGTGAAAAAGGGGTAGATTTTATGAACACTTAGTCAGATGAAAATGAAGAAACATCACTTTCAAAACTCCGTTCCAAGAATTAGGAAGCAAAACTGTCCTACTGCAGCCCTAAAACAGAATAATTACCAGTGAGGATGATGGTGACACCCAGCAAGGCTATGCTGTGGCCATGCTTTACTGGCCCCCCAGGAATAGGCAGCATTAATCAGAGCAGTTCTCTAGCTGCAGTTCCCTTCACCTGAGCCAAGGCCAACCCAAAATAGCACCTGTAGCAAATCAAATCCAACAACAACAAAAAATTTAAAAAACAGAGCACAACCACTTAGGCTTCTCACTAGCTTTCATGGATTTCTTGTTTCTCTCCTCCTTGTAAATGCAAAATCAGAGTGCAAATGGTTCTTCCAAAATTACAAAACTGCCATAGTCCATTCAGATAAGACTATAACCACAATCAACTTCAACAAAGATATGTGCAGGATTTGTTGTGTAATACTTCTGCAGAGGCATTATTTTATACTCAGTTTTATGTTGTCAAACTTTTTCAGTATGAACATTATTTATTTGGCAAAAAATAACTGCTATTTCAGTCTGATAAGAAATTTTCACAGGAAAAAAATAACTTTTGATAAGTGGTGTCTCAAGCACTTTCAGCCTGGGAGAAATGTTGCTTGCCAAAGGAAGTGTTATATAAAAATCAACCTCACAATCAAGGATTTTTAGGTAACAGTCCTTGAAAGCAGTAAAAGCTGAAGGATTTTGTATATTTCTTATGCAGTCACCACAGTTAGTACCCTTCCATTTAAGATTATAGTATATAAATTTCTTTGGAAAGAGAAAAACACCAAAAACCACTGTTGCCATATCTCCTAAATATATTTGCTATCATTTTATTTAGTTATATATAATGCAATTAGCTAGTATTTCAGAGCCCATTTTAATCTGATTTTCTAGATAGATAAAAGGTATTGAAAGGTTGAAAGGCAAAGCAATGTTTTCACAGTGTCATAAAAGAAAGTGGAAGAAAATAAGGCAGCGTGGATACAAGGCTTGATTGGAAGGCATGACTTAACGCTGACCAACCTCTCTCAAATCACTATAGCGTAATCTGTTCCTCAGCTCCCTTTTCAAAACAATATATTAAATCCTCTATAAAAACGTACTTATTATCTTTAGCAGTTTGTTACACCTTAAATTGGTCTCTTAACTTCATAAACAAGAGTTGCTTACGAGGAGATTAAGTATGAGATGACAGATCTTTAGCCTGCTCTGTGACATGCCAGTAACTCAAATTAGATGGAAAAGTGGCTTAGAGAATCAATTAGAAATTCAAGTTTGGGAAATCCATAGAAGCCATAAAGTTGGGATGGCCCGCTGTGTACCAACCTTTTGTCTCACTTTTGTAAAAAAGAACAGCCAAATTCGGTCAAAGATCTCCCAGCTGGGTGCATTGCCCACAGAATCCAGGAAGCAGAACAAAAACCAACCTGGCAGAGCTCCAGCTTGACAGTTGCATCTTTTACACAGGAGTGCTTTTTCAACATTATCAGGGGACTGTAGCAAGATTAATTTAAAATGGAAATTTAAATACTGCTACAAGATAGAACCTTGCTTAGCAAAAAATGTTTGTATTTTCATTTAGCTGCACATTGAGATTAGAAGACAAGCCTTATTTAGTTATTTATCCTGCAAAAGCTGAGAGAGATCCTAGTAGAGCATGCTCTGAGATCACCACTGAAGACTACTTCTGATATGGAAGACAGTCATGTATCCATTCTGAATCAGGCAGTTCACTGTCAAGTGTGAGCTTTTACAAAACGAGTAACCTTCAGCCAGTCCTTCTGATCCATTCTGCATCACAGCTCGGTGAATTAAGGGGAAAAACTAGTTTGACAGTCAGGTAATGAAAGCACTGATGCGTGTTCCGATCTCTGCTCTGTTTATTTTGATGACTTTCCAAGTTGCAATGCCAGCCTCTTCCTTGCTGGCCTAGTGAAGTGTTTTACTAGTTTTACAAAGCAGAGGGATCCCAGAGGAAGAGACTGTGAGAACTCTGTCCTGAAATAGACTGTTGCTGCATGGAGAAGCCCTCTTTAGGGCTGCAGAACTCCCTAGTGCAATCTCAGTTCTAATGACTCAGACACTTGAACCTTCCCTCCACCCAGACTGAAAGCCTTTTGTCACTTGTGATGGACCTCTTCTTCTAACTGGAAATTATGTCTGAATGGAAAGTTTTCCAAATAAAATATAGTGAAAACTGATATATTCCATTAAAAGGATCAATATACTGGTGTTTCTTTCTAGGAGAGACATGAGACTGAAAAGTTTCCCCAAAATATTGAGAACCCCATCTAGCATTGGTTTGCTAGCCCATGGCTGAGATCATACGTTCCGAGTGCTAACTTTGAACTTTTTTAAATGTTCAGTTAAAAACAAGTAACAAAACTCCTACTGCATTTATTTCTGACTCTCACAAACAAATGAACTCACTTGAAAGGGGACAAAGAGACTTCCCAGCTTCCTCCCCAAACGTGGCCTTGTGTGTCACCTTCAATAGGGCTGATCAATAATATTGTATAGCATGTCACTATCCAGAATTGATGTTTAAGTCAGCATGGGCACTTTGGCCCTGTTACTGCAGCTTTTACATATATACATACACAGATACATATATATATACATGCATATATATATACGCACATGGTGCTGCATCTGGCAGCACTGAAAATCCAGGCAATTTTTAGTGAATAAAAGATTAATCCCTGGTTGACATGGTGGGCCACTCACGCATGCAGAGGCACATGCACATAAACCACCAAACTAACAATGCATAAAAAAATTTTTTCCCACCTCCTTCACATTATTCAAATCCATATGGTAAAGAATTCATTCTAATTCATCCTGTCTCAGCACAAAACAAATTTATAAATATGAACCTAAAACAACATCCAGGTCTTATGCTAATCATGCAACTTAAGCTCATTAACAAGTCAGAGGCAGAGTGCTCAGTACCTTGCAGGACTGAATCCAGGATAAATTAGATGTACGTTTATGGACATCCTTGTGGAAAGCTGAAGGCCTATATATTTCTGTGAGCACATTTCTTCAGCTAAAAGTCAACATTTACATTTTTGCTATATGCAAATTAATATCTTGTCAGCACATTCTTAATAATTTTTCAAAACTCTATGAAACTTTTCATTTTAGTACTGCGATCTTCCTTAGTTTCTGAACCAACCATTCACCTGCCTGAGCTCCTGCCGATGCTTTTGCACAAAAATACCATCTATAAATGCTTGAAAGCTTGTACCTTTAGTGTGACTAATAGATATTTCATTAGTAAGGACCTCTAGTCACCACTCAAGTCCAGCCAATAATGTATTTTAAATTCAGTGGTCCAGAACTTCTGTTCACCAAAAAAAATAAGCTTTAAGCACTCAAACAGTTGAGATATGTAAATAAACAAAACCCTGACATTCTCACTATTGTTCATAATGTAACAATACTTGAGAGAGAAAGCACGATCTGGTCCCAAATCTACCATTCTTACCATCTGTTCTAGAAAGCTTAACTAAGAACAGTCAAGAAAATCTGATCTTCATATCAGAACAGACCACGTGGACTGAGAGAGAGTCGTTACCTACTAATTACTTCATTTCAGTGAAGTGACTGAGGTGTAGCTCTTCCCTTTGAAATTGATTACATGATTATCTTTCAATAAGATTATGATCCTTCACGTACAGTTGCCACAACTATATATTGCCAATATCTTTAGCACTGTAATAAACAATGCACAAGTAATGTGAATGCCAGAGAAATATATGCCGTAGACTAGCACAGAAGACCTAGACCTTATCTTCTGCTCACAGGTGAACTTCTCATTTACATTTCTGTGGCAAGGAACTCCAGGTTCACTGTCAATTCAATTTAAAACTCAGGATCTACCATTTCTATTTCGGGAACAACATCCCGGATAAGAACGCAGTTGCAAGACCAGGCGATCAAAGGAAAAGGAACGTTAAATTTGAGTTGACACACATAAAACATCAAGTAAGGAAGAAATTTTATAGCGACTGGTCAAATGACGTATATAGCTCTTCTACTGAAGGCAGCTTTCCATGTCCCAGGTTCTCCCTGCAGTGACAGTTCCAGCCTGCCTTCCTCCTCAGCCTTTCCCTTGAATTTGTCAGAGCGCTGTCAGCCATAGGGCCACCTCTTCTGACAACGACTTTGTGGAGTACAAAGTGCAACATGGGCTTCAACCTAGATGGGCCTTCCATACTAATGTAATCAATGATAATATAGATGCAACACTTTTCTACAATACAACGTAACATTTGAAGGTAAAGTACAAAGGAAATGCCTGTTCTGCAATTAAGTACACCAGAACTGACGAAAGTAATTTGAAATACTTAGTAAAATGTGAGTCTGCACATTTTACTCGATCAGCATTTCTCAGTTGCTTAGTTTGTTCAGGCTTTTCGTTTATCCTTCGTTTCAAAAAATATTACACTATTCAGCATTATGAATATACTGCCAAGAATAGCTACCTCACTTGGAGCTCCTCATTCAAATTAAGAAGGGATTTAAGGATTACAGAAAATACATCTTTTTAATAGCATTATTGTCCTGCTTGGTGTTGGAGCTTTGAAGCATCAACAGCTCTGGCACATGTGCTATTCACGTTCTTCGTGAGTATCTCAGTGCCAAAATATACAACCCAACCTAGTTCAAGCAGATTCCACACAAATTCCCGTAGTCTTCAGATGACTGTGAACAGAACATAATATATTTCAGAGAGAATTAATCCACTGCTAAAACCACATTTAGAGCAAAAATACTGGTGATCTGGAACTACAGGCTTTATGTAGATAAAATTAAGGTGGCATTTACCTCCTTAAAAGAGCTCTCAAATCTTTTTCTTAACAATTTGCACCAGCTGTCGGATCAGGGATACTGTTCGTACAGAAGAGCTGCAGAAAGTCAGGAAGGTTTTGTCAGCACTGACAGTAGTTGTAAGTGATTATAAAGCCACCAAGTGCTTTGTGTGTGTCTGAGTGTGTGCCTGCATGTTAGGCAGAGTCAAGAGATAATAATCCAGGTTACGGCTCCTCTTACTTTTGATATGCTGATGAACTACTCATGCACAGATTCTCAAATTCTTTCCTTACTTAGAGGGCATCATAGATAATATAGTCTATTCATGAGCAATTCCTCTGCCTGCCTCTGTGCCCAGGTTTTCTATAAAGCCTAATTTCATATTACCTAGAGTACCCTTCTGGCAAATTAAACCTGCTTGCTGAGAGTTTCAAGGAAATCAAAAAGTGTTACACTTTCTCGCTTCCAGTGTGAGAGGATTCTGCTTCAGAAAGACACGCTGTGGTCAGTCAATAGCAAAGCCATAGTCTGTCAAAAAGAAGAGTCTTGTAGGCAAACTTCAGATTTCTTTTCAAGACTTTGGTAGGCTCTCTTCGAACACTGACTGAAGTCCAAGTGGGTTAAGTGGTGTGACTAAACAAAAACCTCACCATGCCAACTATTAAAACTACATCTATATTAAAGCATGGTTTGGACACTTTTTCTGAACACTGCCTTGAACAAAATGTTTATTTTGGGAACAAAACAATGACATGAGTATCAGGAAAGAAAAGTACAAGGGTTGTTTGTGTTTTGTTTTGCTTTTTTCCAGAGAAGTTCTATATTCTCTCGAACATAGCAATATATTTCATTATGGTAGAAGATGTTTGCTGGAGAGTTGTCCGACCTTCTTAAAGGAAATAAACATGCAGAAAGGGATTCTGAAAAAACAGAATAACAATGAATTTTGGTAAAAGCTTATAAAAAAAAATTCTTCATAGCTCCGTCAATTGAAGTACTCAAAAAAATGAGCTGTAAACTGAGATGGAACTCCATCAATTTATACTTGCACACAGATTAAACTATAAGGACTAACAAACTTTGCCAGGTTTAAAAAACGAAATTATACACATACATAGCAGTATCTTGCTTTTGTATTAACTCCAAGGCAGGTACAGTGGTAAAGATGTGGTTTGTTCAATGCAGCTCTCCCTCACCAAGCCTGGTGTGGCAGTCTTAAGTATGCCTCAATGAGAAGGCTTCCTTCTATGCATGAAATTGAAGAAGTTTTACACTATTATGATTAGAGGAATAAAGCTAACAAAAGAAGTGGTATCTTCCAAGGCAAACATCACTATTTATTTAATTTTTAAAGCTACAAAAACATTTGTAAAACATAAAAAGCTCTAACTGTGCTGTTGCATTAGGGCCTAAAATACTACTCCAGCCACGACATGAGCCACATGAAGTGGTTCTTCAATCTTTGGTGGATACACTGATTACATTTTGCTTCAAGCAACGTATTGAATAAAATGTTCTCTTAGTTCTGTATTACTGCACGGACCATGAATTTTGTTGAGTACTTGGCATGCAACATTTTTTCAAACCAAATTATTAAAGGCACTGAATTTGATAAATCTGCTTCTGAAATTATTTGTACATTCTAAGTACATTTCCAAGAAAAATTGCATAGGGGACATCCAATTTCTGAAGGACAAAACCACATTAAGACCAAGGTGAAGAAGGCATGCGTGAGAAACCATATATATATTATATATATATATATGCACACTAGATCAAGTTTTAATCTCCTGATGGTTTGGCACGTTTTGTTTTGAAATATAAGCTTTCTTCATGTGTGTCAACTTTATGCGTGTAAATAGACTTGCCAATTAAAAATTTGTACTCCCATCTTACCATACATACATGTGACAACACAATACCTTTAGAAACAACACAAATTTATCTCAACCTCAAAGGGATTTAATCCCAATGAATATGTATTTCAAGACTATAAAGCTGTTTCATTTGAAATTTCATTATAGCAAATAGAAATTCAATATGTGTAGTCATAGACCAAGAGGGAGGTAAGTAAATTTTCTTTGAGGAAAAAAACCCAGCTTTTTGTGATATTCATTAAGAAACCAGAAAATTCATTTCCAAATCAATTTGACACATAAGCAAGGAAAATTTAAAATTGCAGATCTGTAGCATCAACAACCTTTTTGTACTATTCTATCACTGCAAAACAGGCAAATATCTATGGAAGCAAGAATGTGAAGAACGGAATAAATTATAATGTGAATTAAACAAGCAAAAACTACATTTATGCTGGCTTTATTGCCAACATTTTCCTTCATGGCCTTAGCAAACCCACTTCAAATGCAATAGATTAAAAGAAAAACAAACCCAAAAAAACAACCCTAGACGTTCTATTGTTCCAAAGGTACATCTTAAAATAAACTAAGTTTCTAATTGATTTGGTAGTATTTCTTGCTACACTGAAATTTAGGCTTTAGAACTCCTACCACTAACTACAAGTAGTAGGAAAAATGTTATTTACACTATTTCCAGTTTCAAAATACAATTTTGTCAAAATATTTTTTTCCTCTGGAAATATGCCATTTTATTGAAATAATAATTTAAAAATATTTGGAGAACTTTAAGTGTATTCAAAACAATCCATTCTGAAATTAAATGTTTTGATTTGTCACCATCTCAACTGCTGCTTCAATACATTTTCTGTTGTATATAGTGTAATAAAAAGAACAGTATACTTCAGTTTTATCTGCATATAAAGTGCTGATGACCTTTCTACCGAAAATTTCCAAGTGATTTGTTTAACTAGTTAGCACTGTAGCATATTTTGACAGGGAAAATTTCTCATTTCAACCAGTTTAATTTTTTTTTTTTTTTACGTTGTTTAAAAGACCCTTCTGTGTAGTCCTTTTTACTACTAGCCCTAATTGGGGTCAATAAATATTCCTGTATTGTTTGGGTATGCCTTTCATATAGTAGCAACAGAAGAAAACAGTAACATTAATTACAAAGCAGACAAAACTCCCTACACTGTCTGCTGCTGATCAAAACATCTCTTCAATACACTCACTGTACTATTGTTCGTGTGCTACCGATAGTCAGATAGTCACAAGATAAATACCAATTACTATAAATAGCAGGTATTACACGTGAGTCTGTGAAATCCTGAAACCTTAGTTTCCATTCAGCTCCCACATTATCTTGGTCTTTCAAATATGAAGAGATGCAATAATTACGAGGCAAAAGGCAGCAGCAAAGGTGTTACGCATGAAGCAAACAGTGTTCGCTTTCCCTTTGGCAACCAGTTTTCCACAGACTAAAGGAGATGATGCCCTTCTACTGCACTTCCAAGAGCCACCTGAAAATACTGACAAAAAGGAGGCCCCAAGTAGCTAAACCCCACCTGTACATGCTCTCCTTCATGCTTTTCAAAGAGAGATTCAGATACTTCCATGGAAATGGACATGGAAGAACAGGGACTAGAGAGAGTTTAAACGGCAGCATACCGCAACTGGAAGCAGATAGGGACGGGCACACGAGAACCACAGCGCTCTCGTGCTCATCTTATGCATGACATATGCTATTTATGACCCTGCTGAAGGGCTTAATTTACATGGGTGATTCTAGTCGTGAGGTGGGAACATAGCACATGGGCTTACACCTGCTTTACTTTCACTTTACAACCCTAGCTGTATTTTAATAGATGTCAATGATGAGAGCTTCTAGCTAAGGGGAGACATCAGGCTCAGGTCCTTTGATACTTCCCTGGAGACTTTGAACAAGAAAATGAAGACAAACAAGACACTTTCACAGGTTTTGCATTAGGAGTTGTTAAATTGCAAAATGATGTTCCAACAAGTTTTATAATATACACTTCTACAGTTTTTTTCTTAGTGGCAGACAAAATTATTTGAGACTCACGTCGTATGGAACATACACAGTGACAAGTATCAATACTGAGCTATGCACTGTTCAGTACCTTTATAAATTATCTGGATGACGGGATTGAAAGCATCCACACCAATTTGCTAGTAACGTTAAACTGGGCAGTGAGGCAGACCCATCCATGGGGAGAGACACCTTAGAGCAGGGGTCCTCAAACTACGGCCCACGGGCCAGATACAGCCCTCCAGGGTCCTCAGTCTGGCCCCCAGTATTTACAGACACACCCCCCCGCCGGGGGTTGGGAGGTAAACCAAGCAGCCGCAGATGACTGCCTACCACTTGATCCACACGCCAGCCCCCTGTTTAAAAAGTTTGAGGACCCCTGCCTTAGAGACCTGGCCAGGCTGGAATAGTGGACAAGCAAGGACTGTATGAAGATTAACAAAGCCAAGTGCATCCTGCACCTGGGATGACATAACCAGAGAGCCCAGCACAGCCCAAGACCTGTGTGGTTGGGGAGCAGTCCTGCTGAAAGGGACCTGGGGGTCCTGGTGGACAAGCTGAACATGAGGCAGCAGGGCACCACTGCAGCAGCAGAGACTAACTGGATCTGGACTGCATCTGCAGGGGCATTACTGACAGAGACACGATCCCACCACTCCACTCGGGGTTTCTCAGGCCACTCCTGGAATAATGTATCTGATTTTGCTCCCTACTTGAAGAACAAAGCAGACAGACGAGAGAAGGTCCAAAGGAAGGCCACAAAGATGATCAAAGGGCTGGAGAACTCTTCCCCCTGGAGAAGAGAAGGTGCAGGGAATACCTCACCACAGTATTCCACTACTTAAAGAGCAGCTACAGATAGCACAGAAGCTCTGTCTTCACAAGGAGCCTCACGGTGAAGACTAGAGGCAATGGCTACAAAACTGTACTGGGAAGGGTTTCATCTTGATAAAAGAAAAAAAAAATTACACTGAGAACAACCCATCAGTGGAACAACCTCCCCAAGGATATGGTAGAGTCCCCATCACTGGAAGTTTTCAAGATGGGGTTGGACAAGGTGCTAGATGATCTTATCCAAGCTCCCATTCCCACAAAACACTGGACCAGATGATCTTTCAAGGTCACTTCCAACCTAGGCTGTTACAAGATTTTACAAAGTATGCAGACAATGAATTTCTGTTTCTCATTTTATATATATATATATTGCACAATGTTTCTTTGCACTTCCGCATCTTTGTTTACTACACTTAATCTGTTATGGGTAGTTTTTCCAACCTTGAACAAAGCTTCTTTCAGTCATGTGACTTCATACATATTTGGGAGAGGGTCCCATAAAAATTAAGTATAATGAAAAAATTAAGTGCAGCACCAAATCCAAGTCTAGACAATACCTTCTTCTCAAACCGATGAGGTGTTGGTATATAGGAATAAACAGCTGTCCCTTTCTTCTAGACTCCTGTGTGAGAATCTGAAGTACACCACTTCGAAAGCTTTTATCTGACAACACAATATACCCAAAATCATGTAATTTCAACAGAAGTGACACAAATAGTCTAACCTGTCTATGTAACCATTTGCAGAACAGGAGTATGGAAGCACTAGAAATAAGATAGATTTTCACTGCAGAAACTAAATATTGCCCAGCAGGTCACCTCTAACTTGTGAGAGGTCTCATGCCGTCTTTCACTTCTAAAGCTGAATTTTGGTGATACAGGAAATTATCTCAGTAGTTATGGACAACCAGTCACACCAGTGTTTATTCAGAGACTTACATTTGGTAGTTTCAATGCTATTCTGAATTATTCTCAATAAATTTCAATCAAAAGCTGTATAAAGCTCAAGCTCAGCACTCCAGATCAGTTATTTTTCAGTGCTTTTATATCTCTTGCAGACTAATTTTACAAATTTTGCACAAGTACTTAAGAAAACAATGCTATGAGGTATGAAACTGTAAAACAACTTTACCAAAGCATGAAAAAAAAATGGCTCAAAAAAAACCCCAAAAGACAGACAACTTCTGATGGTCAGAAATTCAACCACATAAAGGAAAAACTAATTTTCAGGAGATACAAACACTTGATAAATGACAACTTATCTCCAGAACATGAACCATGTAATTAGAGAAGTATTAAAGTTAAAGGCCAGGAATCTTATTTAATCGATGAGATGCTTATTACTTCTGGGATTATTTTAACTTTTTTATAAAATACACAATACTTCCAATATTACACAGAGCTCAGTAGGCATTACACCACCCAGTTTACTAATCCAAAATACATGTTAATGCTGCTGTTTCTATTTTTTCTGCCAGCAACAGGAAGAACTAAAGCATAGTATGGATCCAAAGCCATTTAGTGGTTTAAGTGATTAAGCCTAGAGTGCTAAGAGAGTATTTGGAGGGGTTTTGGTCATTTTAATCCTGTACAAGGAAGGACTCTCTTATCTTTCTGATACATGCCAGCACAACAGCTACCGTTACTGGAATTGTTTTTAGGGACCCCACAATACAGACAGAACTAGACTGTGTTCCCATATTTTAAAATCTCCATGTTATATTTTACACTTACATTTGGAATGTTATACATTTTACGAACATTTGTTATTCTACACATGGACAGTATTTACACGTAAGATGACAGATGACTATTTAAACATTCCTGACCTGGGAGGCAAACATTGCACGCGAAGAGCAAAACTCCTGAAGTTTAATCATGGCTCTAGTGTGATACGTAATCTCGAGTAAGTTGCTTCAACATTTATTCTTCTGTAAAGTGGATATACTAAACACACATTCTACAAAACTATTTATGGAACTTAATTTATGTAAAAACATCAGAATCTTCAGCAGAAAGGCAATATAAGAGCACGTTTGAAACCTGTATTTTATCTATAAATGTAAATGCATATCTGGTAGCACTGACAACAGAAAATTATTAGGACAAGATTCAGTAAATTTAATTGGAAAAATAATTTAGTCATGGTTTCTCTGAATTCGTACAAGAGGTATGTATACAAGAGTCAACTATCTTAACAGCAGTGAATTCAACACTTTATCCTGCTTTTATATGTTTACCAGATTTTTAATCTTGTAACGCTCCTTCCCATATTTATGTCATTCTGGTTTCTTTGGCTCAGGCATAAACTTTTCTTATGAAATGTATGGATGTAAAAAACCAAACAGAAATGGCCATATCCCAAGACCAGCCTTCCAAAACATATCAGATTTGTTACTCCCAAAGAGAAAGGCCAAATCTCTTTCATAGTCAGCAGTTAAGAGGCAAACGGGTTCAGTAACCTAAGAACACTTTGTGGTGTACGCCATGTTCTTTCTGTGGAAGCCGGCAGTTGCGTAACATCTGCACCACATGCAAAGCTGGTTGTTTACTATGTGGGTTATATACATTTTGCAGCTACTGTAATCAGATGAGCTGATGAGGACCAGATGAATTCAAAGAAATACAGATATACAAAGATATACAGAGTGTCGATTAGGGAGCATATAGGTCTTTTTCATCCTTTAGAAAAATCTTACACAACCTCTTAAGAAAAACTTCCAAATTATTGTTTGGAACCCACTGAAGCCAAGGCTATTATATAAGCCCACTGCCTAAATATATCATAACCCAATTCTAATTCATATAAGTAGTCTGTATAACCGTTACGGATAATAAAACTAGGTTACTGAAAGAATCTCAAAGAAAGCCAAGAAACTTGACATAGCCAAAAAATCCACTGCTCTTATGCATGCAGCAAATACAGAAAGCATTTATGACTATCTTAATAATACTGAGGCTTATCACAATGTGTGGGCACATTTTCTTAACAGATAGGATTAGTGTAGAGAATAATTTACTAGTTGCAGGTTCTTGCTTTATTCCTACATCTGTGATTCCCACACTATCATGTACAGAGAGACAAGAGCAGAAGGGCCACCAGTAAGAGGCAAACCACTGTCTTAGGTACCATTTGAAATACCTCCCTGAAGCTCCCAGAAAGCAGTCTTCTATTAACAGTATAAAACAAGTAGCTAATTTTCCTATCAAAATGACCTATTGCTAAAGAGATGTTGTAGTATAAAGTACTTCTCCATTCTCAGCATTTGTTAGCTACGTTACGTCCCCTCCTCCTCTGTTTTTCTCCTCTTTAAAAAGCAGGTTAGCTAAAATAAGTTTGTGACAAACAGCCTAAAATGAGCAACATCAGGTATAATTAAGCATCCCATAAAAGCAGAGTCAGCTTTACTCATGCAGTTGGAATTAAAAAAAAAAAGATTAAATAAGTTCTAGGAGATATATGTCTGGCAAATCATGAATAAACACTGGTAAAGCCCTAAGGAACGTCTACTACACTACTGACTGTATTGAGATATATAATCATTATAGAACAGTAAACTACTTCTTACATACTCATTCTTTTAAATGTTTCTTTTGAAAAGAAATGCAGGTCCAAGTGAGCTATGACCACCCGCAAGGAGAGGAAAAAAAAAAAAAAAAAAAAAAAAAAAGAGGCAAGAGCAACAACAGTGCCTCGATTCACATAGATGAGAATAATTGGAGCCCAGTTCAATTTGTGAAGTAAACAGAAGCAGGATGAAGGCTTTTCAATTTACACCTACAGCCTACAAATTAGTAAGCAGTCTGGTAGGATGAGCTTGCCAGCAATTGCATAATGACCCTACCCACAGTGACAATGCAGGGAACAGGAAACAAAATGGTAGCTCTATACCAGCAGGGAATTTCCCTTTCTAATTACAGAGTACCATGAAAAGCATTCGCAGGAGCCAAAATGCTAGCTTTTGTGCAACTGGATCAGGAATTTCTTTGTTATTCTTGATTTATTTTCATGTGAAAATTAATTTAATATGCTACTGTTTTAATAATCAAAAGTAACTATGCATTAAAAATACAAAATCTTGTCCAGCAAATATTGCTTGAGAATTTATGTAGTAAAATAAAACTCTTCTGTATCGAAGGTTCATTGGGTTACCAGTACAATAGCTTCTTGAAATGTCATGCCTATATAGGTATTCATTATATCCTCACTTGCCTATATCAATCGAAATCAGAAGTACCTAAGCCAGAAAATTCTGTTTTCACAGTATGTGTAGGGTACATTCGTATCCTGCCCCTTACACAGCCATGAGAAAAGCAAAGTGTAACACATGATTTTCAGTTTTTCTCACAGCAACTGAAAAGGGAGACAGAGCAGAAGGGGGGATGGTTGGAGACAAATAGTTTAAAAAAATAGGCAACCCACCTCTGAGAAATGTAATTACTGACAAGTAACTTTTCTGACCCCTTTCAGTGATTGTTGATATGTAGATTTCCACTGTGGGTGATTCCCCGCAATAGGTCCTTCTACATGCACAACTACTTGAGGCAGGAGTCAAGAATCACTTCAGAAAACAAAACTGCATATCTATACCGGCAAGTGGTGTATTATTTCTAGATATATCCTTGAATCTGTAGTGCTCGATTAGTAATTCAAGCTCCTATAAGTCAGTCACTGTCCTGATGCCATCTAGGATAGAAACATCCATTACTGAGAAGTAACCTGACTCAGAAGTGGGCTGTGGTGACACCATACCTATTTATGGCTGTCGCCTGGTGTCTCCCTATAAAAATGAGAGGTTGAGGAAAGGACCTGGCTCAGCCAACATAGAAAGCAAGGGCTGTCCTTATTTTAAGGAAGGTCTCAGAACTAAAGAAGCAAGTCAGGGAAAGGGGAAGGCAGAGATAACCTGATCTCCTGGCTTTGTCTGCCAATTAAGATGACAGTCCCGCACATGTACCAGAGCAATTCTGTCAAAGAATAATTTCTCAGATGAGAAATCATCCATAAAAGCATTACTCATAGCAGTGATGACCACAGCCAGGAAATCCACACAGCCTGAGATGCAGGGGGCAGACTGGGATCAGTCTAAGTGGTTAACAGGAAGGTCACAGGAGAACAGAGGGGACTGAATGCAAGTCTCACTGGTGAGACTTTTCATTGGGGCAGTGCCTCAGTAAAAAATTACAGTTATGTAGCAGATGAGCAGTCTCTGTCAGGGCTTTATGTTGATAGAAATCGATAGCATTCAGGTGATCGTTCAGTAGAGGCTAAGGTGGATAGCAAGCAACCGGAGAAAAATCAGGATGTGGGGTGACACACCAGGAGAAATTCTGATGACTGAATTTGGTCCCTATGTATGAAGAGATTCTTCTATACAAGTACTTTCAGCTAGTGATTTTATAACCCCAGACTTCACAAACCAGGGTTGGACAAGGTCACTTTACACTGAAGCAATCCAGCATCGTGCTGAATGAAACAAGTTCTTGGAGTTCTGCAAAAGCAGGTGTGAGAGGAAAAGCCACATTATATAGCTTTTTGGCCTGGGACTCCAAAAAGTCTCAACCAGATAAGCGAAAGAAGAGTTCTTAAAGCTACAGCCTAGCCTTACCTTGCAGTTTTCAGAGAAAACAGACTAAAGAAAATCAAACATCCTAATCCAAAACATGTCTACGAAGTCTCTTGAGTAAACACTACCTAGCATTGGAGCAAAACATCTGATGTGTTTAAGATGAGACAGTGTATTTTTCAGTTATATGAGTCCTTATGTATCATTCTGAAGACATCACTATGGATTTTTATTCATGACTGCATGAAGTTAAATGACTAAGAACACCTAAGAAGGTGTATTAGGATAAAGCACCAAAAAGCAAATGTTGAACACACCAGAATAAAAAGATCATCATTTCCCTGAACACGTCTTGCATCATTCTGGTGTAGAATAAATACACTGTGATCAGATGACTAATGATCCTGGGTTGTTAGGTCATGAGAAAGGGCTATCACAGCAAAGAGAATAATCAATTACAACTGTTCAGGACAGCAATGGAAGTTGAAATAGTATCCCTTAACAAACACCGAGAGGTCTCTACCATCACTAGAAAGGGAACAGTTGTAAAGGAGGAGTACTGTCAGGGTGGACTGCATTTAGGTCTGAGAAGGGTATGCATGAGGTCTAGAATAATGAAAACTAAATATATTGTCACTTTGGTAATGCAGAATTGCCTTCTGAATTCAGAAAGTAGTTCTCAAGACAACTGGCATAGCAAACAGTACATTTAACCTGGCAGCAATTAATTCAGCAATGAGTTGTGATGAGGACTTGCCTTACTTGACTATAAAACCTGGATGAAGGATTTTCCCTACAACAGCTATTCATGAATGAGTCAAGTAGGTAAACTCCTGAATTTAAAAGATCCATGCCATTTTGAAATCAACAGAACCTCTCTGAAGATACAGGAGGAGGAGGAAAAAAGAACCAAAGACAACTATTTAAATTTAATTGGGACACTTTCTACTTGGCATATGTGTACATTCCTCAAAAGTCCAGAGGATTGACAGCAAGATTTTCTTAAGTAGTAGAAAAGTTCATATAGGCTGGAGAAACTGTCAAGTTGAGCCTCAGACTTCATCCTCACCTTTACCCACACCTCCCCAAATAATATGAAGGGAAAAGAAAGCACATTATGAGAAAAGACTCAAGTACAAACATAGTTCTGCACTTCTACAGGCTAGTCGTTGCAGCCTAGCAGCTGGCAGTGCTCATTTGGAGAGAAGTGGCAGAATAAGCCTGTTTCCCCAGGACAACCCTCCCTTTTAAAGCCCTGTGTTGTTGTGGGAGTAGCGTGGTGGTGCAGACCCGTGGCTGTTGTAGTTAGGATCGCAGGCAGTGATAGCTGGTAAAAGCTTTGTAACTCGATATAAAGGGGAAGTGCAAAGTACAGACACTTGCTAATGTCCTGTTGATTGGAACTGACACACTGAAGGTTTTCTGATTCTGCAGAATGGTAAATAGTTACATCAGAGGTAATTCTTGGAGTATTAAAGGATAATAGGAGTTAATGAGGTGAGAGTGCTGATCTTTCTCAGTAGACACACAAAGAATCTAGACAAACTGGTGAGTGCCTTGTGCCTTAGACGAAGCTAGTAAATAATGAGACCAAAAGGGAAATCTAGAAAGGAAAGCCAATGGCAACGTTATGAATGAAGAAAGAGATGCTGAACAGATATTTCAATGAACCTGGGGCCTACATACATCTAGAGTTATAACCCATGACAGTTACCCTATGGTAACTGTAAAGCAGCTGGCTGTTGCCCGAGGGTTAAATGTCTTTGCTAAATTTCACACCACCCAGGTGAGTAGACATCTGAAGAAAAACTATCTGACACTGGAATAACAATGAGTTGGGTAGATTACTTGGGCTGGAGAAAAGGGATATTTGAAACATATTCCTTTGGAGTCACTGAGATACATGTGTCTTCTTAAATACTGCCCAGAGGAACAATATGCAGCTTCGCCTGATTGATAAAAGAGAGTTTGTGGGATCTGCACTTCCAGAATCTGACTTTAGCTCTGAATGAAATAATTGCAAATGCAAATCCAGCCTCAAGTCTGGAAGCAAGACCTGAACAGAGAACCCTTGTAAGGCGTCAAATGGTCCCAAGTCCCAAAATGCCCAGAAGGGGACTCCCAGCACTGATGTGTCTGAAGAGCAGACTGGAATCTCCAAGGCAAAAAAGGACAGTGCTTCCAGCGTCACTTCATTTCTCTACTTCTTCCCACAGAGCAAAGCTGATCTGTTAAGTGTCAGTGCCAAATTTTAGGAAAAAAAATTCTGATGAGCCTCTTCAGAAGCCTCTTAGAATCAGAGTGTCTTGCAGTTTAGTGCTAATCTAAGGAACAGAATAAACCAGTAGATATTCTTTTTTAACAGATTTAATTAAGCAGTTTTGATATCTTAACCATGATGTAGTCAGGCACTGCATAGGTAGGCTGCACGCACTGGCAGACTGCAAGGCAGGGCAGAAGTTAAACTTGAGATAATCTGACTCTAATAAGCCTTGGATCTGGAAAGGAGCCTGGAGTTTTAGCTAACATATCTCAAGAGGCACGCTTCCTGGTTTTGGTTTGGGGGTTTTTAGGGGGGGTTGTTTGATTGGTTGATTGTTTGGGGGTTTTTTGTTTGTTTGTTTTGCATTTGTTTTTTTTAACAAAAAAAAGAACTTGAAGCATCAACAAATGAAATGTAGGTTTAGGCTTAACCCTTTCCTGAAAGCATAAGCACTTACTGTGACACAATAATCATTTGAAGTAATTCTCAAGAAAGTCCATTTCCCCAAGACCTCAGGAAAAAAAAAAGAAGAAAAAAAAAAAAAAAACAAGCAGAAGAAAACAAGATTAGATTAAACAAAGAAAGAGGACTACAAACAACATGGTTAGATAATCTTTCCCATAGCCAAGCAGAGAGACAGGAAAAAAGCAAAGGGAAAAAAAAAAAGCAGAAGGTAAACTAAAGCCAAATAAATAAAATAAAATAAGAATTTAAAGTTTTAGAAGTGATAGTAGTGATGTAGCAAGAAAATACTTACAAAAGACACTCCAGCATATTTCAAATTAAGCTGGCTGAGAGGGAGTCAGGGTTGCACAATCAATCTTCATCTTCCATAACCGTGATTATGGTCTATCAAAGGGGGGGCTGGGGGAAAGAGGTCTCTGGTCTGAGTGCTCAGGATATGAATATTTATCAGGAAGGTATATATAGGCAAGTTTTATCAATATGAAATCAGTGGTTATAAACTTGTTCATATTGATTCAAATGTCCATGTAAAAGAACGTTTGTACATGTCTCACCCCACAGACTGAGCATAACCGTTGCGGACTGTGTATGTACTACAGACTGGGAAGTATTGTATGTGTTGGCATCTATTCATAACTAATGATCAAAACACATTACTAGAAACACAAAGATTTGTATCCAGGCATCTTCAAAACCTCCGAAAGTGGAGACTGCGTAGTCTTCTCTGGGCAATCTCTGCCACTGCCAGACTGTCCTCATAGAAAAAAATTCCTTATATATAGTCTTACCCTGCTCTGTTTCAGCTTGTACCTGTTGAGTCTCATCCTCCCAGTGTTCATGATGGAGGATTCAGGGCCACATAAATCTCAGAGGGCTTTCACAGAAAGCCTCATAGCTCTTTCCCTATTACACAATAAACCAGGAAGCTACATGAAAACTTGCAGAGTTGAGATAAGCAAGCTGTCAAAAGCAGCAAGAGCCTAGGCTAAGAAACTGAAACCCATTTTCCTTCAGTAGTTAACTGTTACATTGCAAGCCAGTACAATTTCATATTTATTTCCTTTTCATAAATGTGTATTAGCTAGTACTTCAAAGATGCACTTTAATAAAATACACAACAAAGCAATATTCAGAAATTTCCCGTATTTTCTGGTTTTGGCTGTGTGATTTTATGATTTCAATAATCAATTCTAAAAGACAGAGCAACTATGCATACAATGGCTTGAGAGAGTTCCCAAGCTATAACAAGCCAATATTTAGTATGTGCAAAAAGTGGGCAATATTAAAATACTTTTTTTTTTTTTTGCCTCATTCCTAACAAAAGTCCAAACCAGAACAAACAAAATAAACATAAAGGAAGGATGCAAAAAACCTTATATGGTCAGGGTTTTGTTTCCTTTTTTATAGCCTCACCAGAAGTAAATAATCACTATCACAGAGCTGTTTCTCATCTGTGAGTTCCTGGTGCTCATCACTCTTCTTTTGCATTACTATCTTTCACTGTCTGAAGCAAGACATAACTACCTCCTGAGACAATTTTTAACCAAAACCTTGCCAATAAGTGCTTCAGGTCAAGGTTTCTGCACTATACTGGCGATTTTGTATTTAATCTCGTTCAATCTGGTCACATTTTGCAATCAATGCTAGAACTGGTTGTGGCAGATACCTTTTCCCTTTTTTTAAAGCTCATATTTAATCCCAGAGCATCATCATAATGGAAGTCACAGAGTTCTAGAAAAACGTATGAACATTTTCAACAAGTACAACCAATTCCACCCTACAGGAAAGGTGAACTAGAGTTTGTTTTAACCATTACAAAATTTTACTTTTTGCTGTCTAGAATAATATATGCAATGATTCTTACAGAAAGAAAATTCAGTCATACTCTTGCAAATGCAAGAGGCCAGGAGACTTAAATTTTACAGTCTGAGAAATATCTCTACCCTCTTGGTCTCCAAATCATATAGCTGGCATATTCCAGTTCTTTCATATTTAACAGAGTTCTGTAATTATTTCTTTGGATTATGAAGTTAATGACTGCGTACAGCTATTTAACATTGATTTATCTCCTGATGATACAACTGCTGGTCAATACTTCAGAGAAAGAATTTTCACTTCGGGGTTTGGATGCAACTGCATTTTCCCCGATTTGGGGGGTA
Organism: Falco rusticolus; assembly: GCF_015220075.1. Taxonomy (NCBI): domain Eukaryota; kingdom Metazoa; phylum Chordata; class Aves; order Falconiformes; family Falconidae; genus Falco; species Falco rusticolus. The sequence goes on from NC_051196.1 coordinate 11,197,282, forward strand.
CAGCATCTGTCTCTCTTTGAAACCAACATAGACAGATTTGAATTCTTTTCATTTTGATAAATGTGAAGTAGGTATATAATGTCATAGCCACATAATTACTAGGTTTAAAGACACAAGTAGTTAGTATCCATTCTTCATTTTTTTCCCCTCACATCATATGTCACTAGATTGTTTCCTACTTTGTAATGACCCAGCCCTCCTTTATGAAAACCCTGAAGAATTTTTAAAATTTGTAAGTTTAATTAGATAGAAACATTGTTTTCATTCACTAGTGTGAGGAAGCTTGACTGAAAAACCTAAACTATGTGGTTTCATGATGATCTGGACATTCATTCCCTCTGACTCACGGACCATCGGTAATTGAACATTTCACATCAAATCAGAGTAAAAATGCATTATTTCCACATGCTTATAAGTAGTGAGATGACAGACCCAGTTTCAGTGATAAGATGCTGGGAAAGGGAATGTAAAGCATGCAAGCATGCACAAAATACTTGATAGTTCTGAACACTTGTTAAAACTACACCGTTTCATACATCTCAGAATAAGCTGTTTACTAGGTAGTTTGATGTGCTTATATTGGGATACAAGGTTAAAAGAAAACATACCAGTTGAGTGCAACATCAAGATTACATAAGCATAGCTTAATTTTTTAATATAAAAAGCTTAATAAAGAATTGCAGTCAATTTTTAAAAAAGAAAACATAAATGAACTTTGCTTATAAATATAAGAACTAATAAGTCACAAGACATGGCTAATAGCCTTTTAGAGGCTGCTTCTTTCAAAATACAGTATATCAATTGCTTAAGAACATGTAGGATTCTTAAAAAATGCTGGAATACAGCAACTAAGGAACTGCTTTTCGAAGAGCTTGTAAAAATACCTTTTAATCTAAAAGCTTTGCTAAGCACATCAGTCACCTAAACATCAAAAGAACTGGTCACCAGTCAGCATGTCTTCAAAAACAAAGCCAGTGTTTGGGGCTACTGTTTCAGAGTAAACCTAGAGAAGGAGGACTTAGAATAAAAGGACCGCTTACCTTACTTAGCTAGTTACTTATTTCAATTTTCCTTAAATTCAGCACACATCCCTAGCTTTTATAAATGCCATAGTTTTAATGAAACCTTCATTCTTGCCTACTTATGTTCCTACTTTGGTTTTGCACTGGTGGGTCGTTACATTCAGTGACCTAAACTAAGGATTTTTTGATTCATACTAGAGCAAAGAATGTCAAAAGTACACCTCCAAGATCACTACTACAATGAATACATTTAACACTAAACTATCACAAAGGTAGCAGACATAATCTGACAGCTGATCACACCAAAACAATACAGAGAAAGTCCAATTTTGAGACTTTATGACTCAGTTTATCGCTGTATAAGATTAGAAAAGCAGGTCACATTCGCACACAATATTTTATATTGGCTGTTTAGTTGTCAAGCACGTATTTTACAAAGTCCACAAAGAACACTTATTTTTGGAGGAGTGCTGAGCACTTTTAAGGATAGGATTGTAGTTCAGAACTTTCTTGATGAACTGAACAAAGCTCTACACTTAGAAAGAATAAAACGCAGAGAGAGAAAATGAGAAATCACAATGTAGGCAGCAACATTTGCAGGAAAAGATTTAGGAGTTTATTGTAGAGTTCTTGTAAAATACTGAGATGCTTCTACAATAAAGAAAAGCTGCATACGCTTAGAGGATTTCTGCATGAAGACAAGGGAAGCAATTATGATACTCCAAAGGATTACTGTATCCAAATTCTATATGATTTTATGCTGAGGGTCCTGACTGACTACTGTATACAATTCTGGGGAATGTAAATAAGACTACAGTCAATTTAGCTGCAGAAATGCAAAATTAAAATAATACAGCCTACAATGAAAATATGAAAATTTCAATAAGGAACAGAGAGTGTGTGGAATTGGAAAGAGAATAAGGGAAACTTCAGAATAAATGTCTCATAATAAATCACGAGAATTCCTACTTTTGGAATATAATCTGGTAAGAGAACAATTTAACCACTATTTATGAAGACTCAGTTTAGACAAAAGAGATCTGTGAAGTTTTACTTAATTTTTCTATAAAATATAATCTATTGAAGTGTTTCAACAGGCCACTTAGATTATTTTTTTGTTATTGTTGTATGTATCTTCGGAACAGATTCAGAAAACATTCACCAAAAATTTTCTTGGAAAATTTTTTTCTTCCTCAGAGAACAAGGAAGATAGATGAGGTTCAGCACTAAATTTCGATTATTCCACATTATTTACCAGACTAAGTCTATTACATTGCATACCTATGTTGATTAAAATGGCCTGTACAGACACTGGTCTATAGTCAATCAGTGCTTGATTGTTGCCCTTGAGTATGATTTGCCTTCAAACAATTTGCAGACTTTTACTAAACGTTACAAAAGAGAAGGATCAGCAGTCTGCACAGCGGCTGGGAATGGCTTGTGTAAAGAGGCCAGTGGGACATGATATCTGAAGCTTTCAGTGCTGCACTGCACCCCTGAGTTGTTCAATTACCACTGGCATACGTAAGAGACCTATTATTATATCCCCAAACTTCTATGACTGAATTTGGCATCTTTAATTCCCCAACCACATTTAATTTAGCTATTTAACATATGCTTGCATGTTTGTGGGAGACAGTGTGATTTCTTTATTGTAAAGCCAAATTGTGCCCTGGGTGTGTTACAAGGACGAAGAAAAAAAGTTTGGCTGCATTAAATAGACAAACAGTAAAATCAGATTTAAAAGTCTCTGTTTCCCTCTGAGAAAACTGGTTTAGAATGGTGGAGTCCAAATGACACTTCTCTGAAGGTCTCTTACTCCATAGCAAGCATAAAGTTAACTAAAAAAAGTACAGAAAAAATACCTGTCCAACCAAGAATTTTAACAGCTGTACTATTTATAGGATCAAGACCCTGAAACTTAATGATTAATGAAGATTGACCGTACCTGCTGACTTGCAGAGTCAGACAAGAGTAAATGAGCCATGAGGAGGTTGTAAAAGGCAGAGCAAAGCCCCTGCAGGGCAAACTCAACGGCAGCTGCTTACTGCACATTCATCCCTTGCAATGGGGTGCAGCACTCAACCTGCTGAAAACTATGTTTTTCCAGCCTGAGCGTACTATTTCGTATCAGTCACCAAGATGTTAGTCCTCATTTAACACCTTGCTGCCCTAGCACATGCCCCTCTACAGTACTTTGAGGCATTACACCTGTTGATCAGGCTTGGTAGCTGTGAAAAACAGAAGCCACAGCCCCAATTGGATCTTGACCCGATTGCAGTGTGGATTCAGGTTTTCCCCATGAAAGACATTGCAACCCATACTACATGATTTGAAAGTGGCACTCACAGGCTTGAAAATATGATGTTTTACAATCTCTGAGGCATGGAGGGAAAGCATATGTCTTATTTGATCAACTTTCATTTCTTTCTATCCTGGCTGTACTGCAAAGTCTTGCATTACATGAAGCACTTTGCTTCATACAGTGCATTCACATGCTTTGTTTTGACTGTTATTTAACAGTATATATGTCTCCTTATGGAAGCAAAGGCTTATGCTAGTAGTCCAGAAGTAGCATTTTAGTGTCTTGCCACTATTAAGGAATTGTCACTGAGTTCTGTTCCACTAGGTAATTCATTGAATAACATAAACTCCATCTGAGCACAGGCAATACGTAACTATGAGTGGCATGCAAGTTGTTGTACACGCAAGTTTTTTCTTACTCTGCACAGCTGTTTAGACACCATTAGGATGTTCACATTATTATAATAAAACAGTGCAAACCCTTGAACTAACCATCTTTTTCCCCTCTCTAGTTACTAGTGCCTAGCCATGATACAAGAGACATCAATATTTCTCATTGTAAGCATTTGCTGGATACTTAAATAAGAATCTTAAATCTATATCAACACAGGCAGAACTGGCAAGCACTATCTGAATGAACTTTAATTGTGCTAATGAGGGATGAGCACAATGAGTACTGTTTGTGCCACAGAAATACAAATTTAGCTATGCATAAAATTTGAAACTTTAATCTGACAATTAGAGTACAGATTTCAGACTGCAATCCATACAATAAAGCTAATTAATCAATCTTCCTTCCACTGAGATCCATTGGGGTTTTTTTTTTTTATCTATATAGTTTCCATTTGCACCCCACTCTGCTGACTTCAAACTTCCTCTCTACCTCAGTAAAGCTTAGTGAGCTCACTGCATTCTCAGTTAGACATATACCTGGCCATAACGGCAAAACTCAGACTTCCTTCCCATTACCCACAGCTATAGTGACATTAACTACTGAGATACAGAAATGAATGCTGACAAGTTTATTTTAAAATAGATGAAGCACCATCATTTCTACTTCTTAACAGTAGCTGATGCTAGCTTATTCTTAAAAAAAAAAAAAAACACACCACCACAACTGTCCATATTAAACAGATTTCTTTCAAAAAACATTAGAAAATCATTTCATTTTAAGGAAGACATGAGTCACTCCAACATCAAATAAGTCACTTATTCTTACAAATAACGTGAAAAGTTTTCTTACAAAATGTGTGAAATGCAGAAAGAGGCCTCTAGGCAAACTACGTAGGAAAACAGGGCAAATAGGTATTGAGTTTGTGCATCACGCTTGCTATATACAAAGAACAGAAGATGCTTCAGGAAAAGATGGTAGGATTACGTTTGTTTCCGTCTCCTTGTAGATGACCAAAACAAGAACTTTTGAGTATTTCCCTTGAAAAAAATATATAAATGCTGTTCTGAAGCAAGTGAAATCATCTCTAAATCATTATTAAAATTAGCATCAATATTATTACCCATCCTGTAAATTATAATCTGTATGATTCAACAATATTTCTAAGTTTGCAAAGTCAAAGAGCAAACAATACCTCATTTGAGAATCAACGAACAACAGACCTACGTAATTTCTACCTACTTTCATAAATCTGATGTGTATTCTCAACTTCCAGAACTCCTTTTCTGCAATGTGATCTTCAAATAGCTGGAAATATGATTTTGTGAATCACCATTCTGGATTCTGATCCTTTAAGTAACGATAAACATTTCAGCCCACTGAATGTGTTTGTTAAGCAAAGTACTACTAAGCATCAATAAAACAGCAGAATGTAATTTATGACTGATAAAACAGTCGTTGCAGCTGTGGCAAACACTTTCCAGAGTCATAATCTACATCTGAATGGACAAAACTATCTAGGTAAAGAAATAAAAAAAGCAAAATGTGAAAAAAACTATTTTTATATTCACTTTGAATAACAAATTCAGGTGTCCTAGGCTCTAGTCCAAGTAATTGATGCTCATGTTTAACTTTATGAACACGTGAAAACAAGCTGAAGTCAAGGTACAAAAGCCTCGACCTCTTGAAGAGGTTGCATGGAATACAAAATATGCTATGTTGTTCTCATGTCAGCATCCACAATGCTTACACTTAAGCATAGTCTGCATTATGTGTGCATATAAAATGTCCCATTGAGCCAAGCATAGATTAAGAAATACTCCTAGAGGTACAGGTCAGGGAAGGCTCTCTCACCTGAAAAGTTCCTGCATGGTCTTCTTCTTTGTCACCTTCTTTTCCTTCCTTGAGAGCGATCAATGTGAACCCTCGAAAGTAAGCAGGAGTGGCAGCAGAAAGCGTCACTAAGATATAATGAAAAGAGAAATAATGAAAACATAATATTAATTGTGAAATCAGCCACTTGCTTATCATTTTACAGTTCAACTTGAAAGGTGTGTGTTTTAAGTTGGTATTAACAAAAACCAGAGCACTAACAACATACAGCAGAGCCAGCCGGAACACCAGAACTGTTCAGTCCAAGTTTCTGCATAAACTGGAAAACACTGGCATGATGTGATGTGAAATATCTCAGCTCAGCTCCTCCACACACACACACACACACAATTTTTTGGCATATCTTTTGGGTTGCTTTTGTTTGTTTTTAAAGGAGATTGCTAATCTGCACAGATCCACAGCAGGATTATTTTGGTGATGCTTTGGGGTTGGGGACACGTGTTTGGGTTCAGCTTTTGTTCTGCTCTGAGCATAGACAGAAATCTAGGCATTTTAGTACATGGAAGGTTTCTTTAACAATAAAGCAAGATGACCATATTGCCTGCCTCAGCTCCGCTACACTCAATGTAGTACTCCAGCTGGTGGAGACCATCGCTCTGAAACTATCCTTCTTCTCCCTCAACCTCAGGCAGAACAGGACACAAAGTTAAATTCATGGCTAAAGGTGACCTCTAAAGATTGTGCTGCCAGCTCTGATCGTCAAAGCATCCTAGACATCAGCAAAACACCCTTCATCACCCACCAGCCCTGACCAGGAAGGCATCGTTGGATCCACCAGCAAAGAACAAATAACGTATTGCAGAATAACCTGATTTTACCATGCTCAGTATCAAGATCACATCCCTCATTTTCTGCAAGTGCAAAATACTTTTGTATGATTTTTCTATTTACCATCATCAGTAGCTAAGCACCACCCAGCAACACTTGATTTCCACCAGCTATGGCTCTTTCGAACACTATCAGAAAGATGGAATGATGCAGAGCTTTGAGACATGACTTTTGAGGGAGGTTTAAAATAGCTGAACCCTTTTCAACACCTTATAGGAATCCTTTTCTGTAATAGAGGTAAATTTAATTAAAGGAAAAATAATTTTTATTGAAAAAGAGACAGAAAACTGTTAAGTAGCTTTTACTTTAAGCATAATACTGTTAAGTAGCTTTACTTTAAGCATAATGCAGTCAGCACTGCTTGTAATACACCATTGTCACACTCTCAAACCCTGACTGGCACAATAAAAACTGAAGACCACGCAGAGTTTTCCTGAGCAAACTGCACCTATCAATGCTGCTTCATGGAGAGTGTTCACAAGAGACTCCATCTTACCCATACAGGCCATGAGGGGTTGCATCACATTACTAAAAATTACAGATGGCCCTTAAAAGACACGGATTTCAAAATATGCCCAGAGTTAATTTGGAACATAGGGAGAGGCCTTTGATCTAGAAATTCAGTAGTGGAAAACCACAAAATAAGATATCTGAAGACTTCTAGCATTATGCAGCCATATTTGGGTCTAAAACCTGTGGTGTTTGTGCAAATACATAACTTTTATGACTGTACGTGAAAAAAGAGGATGGGAGAGATACACAAAAACTTTAAAATTGGAAGTTCCATGTTTAGACCTAGATACCTGCAAACACCGGTGCAAATCTAGAGCAGGGGTTGGCATAATAGCAAGTCCCCCAAGTTTTAAGATTTCCCATGCTCTTCATTCCATGGAACTTTACTGTGAAGCTAAACTTTATAATTTTGAGGGAGAAAAATGTTCACATTTTATATACAGGAACTGAGGAGTAGCATAATAAGGTTAAAATTTCTGGTTACAGTTTTAAGTATTGTTCCAATTCATTAACTCATTATCTGCCCAATAATTCGGATTATTAGTCCAATTTTGCAAGCTCTTGCAGCTCTATCTAAATGAAAATCCATAGCCAGCCTCTCAGTTGCAGTAATTTAGAACAGCATGCTGCTGGACTCAACCAGGGTGAACACATTATATGAACGCTGATTCTTAGAAACTAACTGCCATAAAGTTTTTGCATGCAACAAATTTTTCCATATATTGTACTTAATTCAAAACTCTGAATCACTGAGCAAAAGGTTACACCAGATATACTTATACAAGCAAATGGAGAATTCAGCTGTGAATTGACTCAACAGTTTTCATCGTTTTCCTACAAATTTACAGATGAAAACAGTTTTCAAACTTATAAACAAACACCTACCTATAAAATAGAGAACATCTGAAATGCTAAAAAAGTCATCAGAGAAGGGGGGGTGGGGGGGGGTGGGGTGGTGAAAAAGAAAAAATAAAGAGGATGGTAATTCCAAAGCCTGACTCATAGTTTTTGAATGCCTGGGGTTAGCAATACTCATGCTGTGGTTGCAGAGTCATTCTAACCCAGCATAAATCCATGCTTCCTCCAACAGGAGTGATCCTGGCCTCCCCCACCCTGCACTGCTCCTAGAGCAGCCGTATCCACACAGCTGTGCACTCAATTGAACAAGGGAACACATCCAGCTGAAAAGTAAAACAAAACAAACAAAAAAAATCCCAACCGGATAGTTCAGCTGGGTCCAGTCTCTGAGCAGCTGCACTGTGCAGCCCCAGGAGCACTTCTGCCCGTGGCGGGGACACCCCGATACAAGTGAGGGGCCGGGAGGGTGATGACCCACAGGAGCAGACCATGCTTGGGGGATTTCTGTGCCCATGCAACCTCAGCTCAAGGATACCAAGAGGAATGCGTGTTTGGTCACCCCTGAGCTAGGCCAGAACAAATACCTGAGCCGAAAAGCTGTCTGTCAGTTCCCTGAACTATCCAGTGTGCTACGGTAACACTGCAGTGCCAGGCTTTATTTGAAGCACTCCTAAATGCACAGCCCTGTGATGGCAATGGTTCTGCAGTCACTGGCTCTGGGCTGATGTGTGTCAGCATTGCACGGGCAGCACTGGGAAGCTGTGGGACTACATCTGGTTTTCACAAGAGAGCAGCTCCTCATTGCGTAATAAGAGTTGAGAGTTCTCTTCCTTGTGTTAAAACTCTGCCTTTTTAAAGAACAGCTGAGTATCGCGCACAATGCCTTCACATTAATTAATGCTCACTGAACAATATGAATTTCTTGTAAAGATCACTTACGTCTCAGTGCAAGCCTCAAAGTTAGGGATTTTACTTTAAAAGGAAGATTATGTATCAACAGTCACTTTTGCCTGTTTCCATCCCCTCCAGCAAATCTGTGATTACCTCACAAGTCGCACTTTGGCACACACCACCAGCACACTCCTCCTTCCCCAGTATACCCAGCTAAAGGTGGGGTGATCAAAGCAATTGCTTCTTTGGTTTCAGGCAGGAAATCTGACTTTCCTCATCCTACACTACAGCACATCCTGTGTTGTACACTGCACAAGTACCAACAAATACACTTTTAATATCTACTTTTTTCCATAAAGTGTGAAGCATAAGAATCGCTAAAATACTTACAGAATGAGGGTTGGTTTCTGAAGTATAGAAAAGAGTGTTTGCATGTTGGGGGAAAGAAAGAAATGGAAAGCAAAAGATTCAACATTCCTTAGAGAACAAGTCCCCAAACCAATGCAATGGAGTGTGTAATATTAAATGAGCTTTTCCTTGAAAACTGAGAATGTAAACAGACCTACAAGTAGAAGTTCCATTAAAAATGGAAAAAGCATCCACACAGAAGGTTAATCTATGGACTATACTAATCAAATCTTCATTTTCTTCATGAGAATAACAATGTCATGATGTTATGGAGGCAACTGTGTCCATTAGCACGTGAAATGGACATACTATTGCTTTTTTAAAGCAATTCCATTTATATTTTTAATAGGATGAAACTTACCTCGTTAATACAATCATTAATCTAACTGTAAAGATCAATAAAGCTAGGCTGAGTACTTTCAAGGATCATTACCCCATAACACCACCTAAACGTAAGGCTCATTTGTGCCCTTTGAATGCAATGGGAACTTTGACCTTCAGTGGAAGCAAGAGCAACTACATCAAGGTCTAAGTTAACCAGCAGGTAGGAGAGGACCTCAACCCCAGGATGGTGTGCCTACAGACCTGGTGCTACGGGAAGAGCTGCCCCACATGCATTTGGCTGCCTGCTCCGTAACAGGAGAGGCGACAATACCGCAGCCTGAACAACCAGGCAGATAAAGGCCACTTGCAGGCTACAGGATCGGAGCTCACAAATAAGATACTAGAAATCAGTCATGTCACCTGCCCCTGGGGCACCACAAAGCCCATAACCATAGTTGCTTTGTTAGACATGAGGGAGGAAAGGAGGATGGCTCCTCAGCCCTGCTGCTACCTCATTTTTAATTGTCTAAGACAGGAAAATGCATCCTTCCTTACTGCTGACAGTGTTTGCAGACTGGAGGAGGTCAATTCAAACACATTATTTGGTGCTCAGGGCCATTCTCCTCTATCACAGCTCCAGAGAGGTGGAAAACCAAGGCTTCCATACACACAAATTCACCCAGGATTTGCCCTTAGGGCAAACAGATCCCTGTCTGATACAAAGGTAACTTCAGGAAAGCCATAAAAATTTTCCCAAACACAAGGGGCAGCTGTGAACTGTGGTCTTCCAATTCCCACAAGGTTAGAGTGCTGCAATGTTTCCTCCAGGCATTGCAGCTTGAGGGTCTTATGTGGCCATCACATCAACCAATGATCAAGAGTCACAAACATAAATGGATGCCCCTATACCATCGATTTGGTAGAGTACAGCATTTGTATGGACAGTTAATTCCTGTGTTATCCACATGGCATAAATACTAGCTTATTCCAGGAGCCCAGCAGGGAATGTGCCAAGGATCCAGATTGCATTAAATCAAGCAGGGGCCATGGAAACAGGCACATTTGGCTCCAATGCAATGGAGGTTGTGCAGATCTTCTGTGGTGTTCTACATCTAGTAATTTACAGACAAAAACCCCTACAGACCTGTCATAATCATGCATTTATTTATCATTAGTTGGATTTTCTAGCCTTTGTATAAAACAGTAATAAAGTTCCAGTTGTACTGCAGAAATTCCCTTAAAAATGAGCTCTTGAAACTTTCTGTAATGCTGTTATTTTTAACTATTGCCATAGATAATGTATATGCTACAGCAACATTTGCTTATGTTCTTCCAACCATTCAGGACGCGTCCTTAAGGGACTATCTAGACAAGCTTACATGCCACCTGAATACTTCAGTCTTAAGTACCAAAAACCTGGGCACATATTTTGGTCTACCTTTTAACTTTTCACTGTTAGCTGTAATTTTCTCACTTCCAAGAAGTTACAATATACTAATTTGATTTTATTAATAGAATTCCTAATGCCGAGACCTAATATCTGCAGAAAATTAGTTCTGCTAATTCACCTGGGAGTTTCTTTCCCTCTACATTTCCATGCAAGAGAAACTTCTTTGACAGGTGACTGAAACATCCAATAATGCTTTAACAGAAGTAAATTCCAACACTTTAAGAACACTCACATTTGTCCCTCTCAAAGATCGTAGCACTTATCTTTATCCTGCTTAGTAGACGCATCAAACTGACATGCAACATGAAAGCTTTCAGACTCAAGGTACTAATCCTAATGTCTGGAACAGTTAAGCAATTTGTGGGAAACATTTTCCTCATATCACATTGAAATAAATCAATTATTGGGGAAAAAAAATAATCAAAAATCACGCAAAGTTACAGGCTGGTGCTCAAAGCTGGTTAATCACTGCTGTAGATGTATTTTTTCAACTTTTAAGAGAACATGACTATGCTATGTGAACACTTTTTGCTCCCTATCTATACCAAGATTCCTATGTTCATACAATGGGAAAACATTGCTCTTTACACTGAATCTAAGGAAGGTCAGAAGAAACACTCAGAAGGAACTCAAAATTTGTTTCCCAAAGTGATGTCTATAAAGTACATTAGTTACGGTACCCAAAAAGGTCTAAATTGTTTTCAAGTGCTTTTAAAATACAAAGTCAACAATATACTCCAAGAAGATTTGTTTTCAAAGGCATTATAAGGTGAGGCAGGAAAAGTGACCAAAAACTGTCTTTGTCTATTAATTAGAAAAATACACTGAAATGAGCTTTGGAAGTTAATTTCAAGGGTTGTATGTGAAATGCTCAGCGAAGAGCAAATGCCTCCATCTCTTATTTATAGTGGTCACCAGCACCACCTCTGCCTCTTTCCTGCTTGAACCATCTGTTCATTTCCCCAGAAAAAAATAGGGGGGGTGGGATAAACGTAAGTGGAAAATGTGGGAAGTTGGCAGCGTGCTGCATCACTGTTTGCCCATATGCTAACTCATTATATTAGCATTCATATTTCAGGGCAAGAACAATTAGCTGCGAGTTTCCTCTCCTTCCTGCTGAATGTTAAAGCATCTCCTATTCACTCTGTTATATTTAAAGGGATAGGAAGAAATCCTATAGAAGTAGGTGAACGGGGGTAGAGTGTGTTTTGTATCACATCAACTTGTGATCTTGTGCTAGTGCCGAGCTGGTAGAGAGGCATCATAAAAGAAAGGAAATTCCTCTTAATACCGAGTTAGTGTTTGGGAGTAAAGTGATACTGTGAAATCCAACTCCCTCTCACTTGTCATGAAAGCATCCCCAATAAAGTAATGCGTGGGAGTATATTACCCTGCCTTAACCCACGCAGTCACACACACACACACACGCCAAAAGGGATACAGGAGATGACAGGCAGAGACACGTTCCAGTTTCAGAGACACTTGTCCTGACCATTATCGTTAGCATGGGATGCGTTAGGATGGCCAACTTACCCCGGTAACTGTTTCCAGGCTTGTAAAATTCTGGATCGCCCTCCACCCTGAGACTAAATTCATTGTACCCTTCCCTCCTGGTGCCTTGGGCTCGCAGGATCCGGCTGCAATATCCCTCGGATTTCGCGGCTTTCTCCAAGGTTTCGTCAGAAAAACCCTTCGCCACCAAGGGGAAAGTCAACGCCAGAAGCCGCAGGGCCAGCGGCTGCAGATGCGCTCCCATCCTCGGCGCTCCGCACAACTTTTTATGGTCGGGGCGGCGGCGGTGCCCGGGAGCCCGGCGGCGGTGCCCGGCGGCGAGCGGAGCGGAGCGGGGCCGGGCCGGGCAGGGGCGGGCAGCGCGGGCGGGCGGCCTCGGTCAGCCCCGGCCGGCGGCGGCCCCCAGCATGAGGCTGCCGGGTCGGAGGGACCGGCTCGGCGGCTGCCGGGGAGAGGGAGGGGAAACGCAGGGAGGGGGCGGGAGAGGAGGGAGGGGAGGAGGGAGGGAGGGAAGTCTGGTCTTGCCCAGCTCCCGAAGTGAAGTGCTGTTTTGTTTCAGAGCGGGTGATTAGCGGCTCGGCGGTGTTTACTTAGCCGAGCTGAATTCGCAGGGTTTGGCGGAGCGGAGCAGGGGGGACGCGGCTGTCTCCCAGCCATCCAGCGCAGCGGCGGGGAGGGCTGCTGCCGCTCGGGCTGAGCCCGCAGACCTGAAATTAATCACCCGCATTCCTGCCGAAGTCTATAGTTACTGTAGGGATAACAGGGCGCAAAGAATTTGCCGCGCCACCCCCACCCCACCCCCCATCTTTCTTCAAACCAGCACGCATAATAAACAATATCAACTAAATCAGCACAAACTGACCAAGACAACCTCTTGCTCTCCGCACACTTGACAAGCAAGGAGCATCGGCTGCAGCTTCTCGGGTACCACAGAGAGAGATGCGGAGAGGTGGATGTGCTGGAAACAGGAGATTCATTTCTACATCAGCCTGCAACTGTGCGTCTCAGCGATGGAGGCTACGTACGCGCACATGCGAGCACACCCTGCACACACGACAGCTGAGAGCACAGTTCACCTGAGCGAACACAGGAGGTCTGCTCCCACACTTGGAAAATTCCGAGCAGATACAAACAGGAGAAAGCAAGGAGAGCACAGGTCTAGTTATTTCACAGTTCTATAAAGCACGCTAAGGCACAATAACACTAAATGTCTTGTCTAAATCCACAAAAGAAGTTTACAGCAGTGGGAGAAAAAAGTGAACCCAGACCCACAAGCTCCCTAACTCCAGTTTTGATCCCTAAATGCTGCTCTTCTCTCTCTCCCTCCACTGCTTTGTAAGTGGAGGGAAAAGTTGGAAAGGTATGTCCTCGATCAGGACCTGAACACTTTCAAGATGCCAAGTGTGCAAGATGGCACAAATCCTTTCCAACCATTTTTTCTGGAGCAAGAATAGTAGATTGATGAATACAACTGCATTTAAGCACAGCTTCCAAGGAAATATGGGAAACAACCAGTGCCTTGAAACTCTTCTGTTACCTACCTAGGCATTTGCTAGTATCAGATTTGCAGATTTTTGGGTTCCAAACTTAGCTTTGGAAGTCATTTAGCAGTGTTGTGTGCCAAATAAAGGTGTTTCTTCAAGGTCTCTGTGAGGATGCTGAACGTTTTACTTTCTGGAATGTTCCTTGCCTTCCTTGCCAAGAGCTTTGCTACTGTAAACTTGTCTATATTTTGGTCTGTTACATGTTTGTAAAGAATGTAAACCATCACATCCTCAAAATATACGTTCAGTAAAGATAGCATTAACAGGTGGATGAGGTTTTTTGCAGACATGGAGTTATTGACAGTGTCCATCCATATGCTTGTGAAGAGGTTGCAGTCAAAGCTTTTATAACCACACTGAACAGTAGCATCCAATCCTTAAGTACATGCCTGCTCAGGCACCTGCAACAGTGGCCGTGGTACCATCTATGCTGCTTCTGCCAGACCACCTGGAGAGCGTGCCTGACTGTAGAGACTTCCACTGCTGAGAAAAGCGTTCAGCTATGCGAGTATAAATGGTCTTTCCAACACAAGTTGCTTTTTTTTATTCCTCTCCTGCTGAACGTGGCAGAAAGAGCAATCCTTAGCTTTCCAGTGTAATCTGCCAGGTCATCTGCCTCCACTCAATCCACATCGCTCACCTCCAACCTGCCAGCATGCAAGCAATAATATTGTCTGCTTTTGCTACTGAAGCTTTGAATTGGCTTGGATATTTACTTTCATGCTTCCGAAGACCCATGTTCATTAAATGACTACTTAATTCTGAGTTCAGCTTACTTAAAACTAAGTTCAGCTACATCATAGACTCTTGGGTATCGTTTGACCACTCACTATGTTCACCTCATTCATTTTATGAAAATAAGGTTCACTTTATCAAGGTTCTGAAGTCAAATATATCAGTGAAGCAAACCAATACTCAGCTGAAAGTGACAACTATAACCATACTGGTATAAGGTGGCTGTGAATTTGCCTCTTTCTCCATATCTGACTTCTAATTTCTTTTGCTGAGATTGATTGAAAAGCAATTACCTGACTGCAGCATTCATAGCAGGAATCGCACATGCACTTCTGCACAACCTTTCTTTGTTCTGAGCCAGAGTTCTGGGTTCTAACTCAATGCTCCTCCAAGGATTTAATTTTAAGTCATCTTCACAATTTTTTGGTTGGTACCAAACTAATTAAAAGTTAACCAATTCATCAGCATCTATTGACTCTTTAAACTTATAATAGATTCTATACCTCTTGCTTTTTTATCCTTGAATTAGCCTGGCCTCTTACTTCCAGTTTCTTTTTTGTTTAAAAGCTGAAGTGTTGGAAAGTTTCCTAAAAAGGTATAATACAGTGTGCCTTGTTAAAAGTGAATGCTTCAACTTAGCACTGATACAGATAAATTAACTTGCACTGCCTACAGCTGTGAAATGAATAATTTGTTGTAGAGACAGTTTAGAATATGGACAATGTCATTAAGCATGGGCATCCTCAGGGTTTTCTATTTGTTCTACTAATTAGTGTGTGTTTGCCTAAAGCATCAAGCATGATCTATCAGTCAAAGACTCATGCAGACTGATGAATCCAACCATCCATGGCAAATTTAACAGAGAAAGCTTCGTATCTTAAGGACTGCAGTGCTGCGTTTCTTTGTGTACTTTCTGGGATGAATAAAGTTGCTGTCCATGACTATTAGGCATAACAATCATTACTGGTGTAATATTGCATTTGATGGAGCTGTAATGGCTGGAGGAAAATCTCTTCCCTCCCACTCCCCCCCACCCCAAGTGGGCTTTCCTAACAAACAAAAGAATTCCACAAGATTTCTTTTCGCTTTTCCGATAAGGAGCTCATTTTAAAATGGCAGTTTAGAAGACTGCATTAAGTACTGCAGAATATCCTCATGCTCACTGGAAGATATTGTAGGTGGCATTTTTAAATTTTTCTTTCCTTCTGCTTCTATGAAGCTATTTGAAGTCTTGGGAATTATCTATAAGGTGACATGTGCAATGCAATGTTTGGCTATGCAACACCTGATTTTAAGGTCCCAGCCCACATAGTAAATCGGTGCCTCAAGTACGCGTCTAATCTGATTTACAAGATTATTAGACCCCTTAGAAGAGTCTGCTCACAGAGCAGAGGCCAACAAAACTAGCCAATAAGAAACATCAAGGTGCCGTGCCCAGAATCTCATGGTCATCAGGTGCTTGATAACTTTATTGGGCTATAGGATTCACCTTCCCAAACACAGGAGCTGGAAGCTTAAATCCATTTTTAATGTATTATATAAATGCAGTAACAGGGGAATACATCTCTTTCAAAAGATGACTGGCAAGAATGACGCCTACCCTTTTACACAAGAGCTTGCAATTGAAGTATTTGTTTAGGATGGCAGAGAGATGTTGGTTTCAATTCCTTGCTTGGTTTGCAAGTATTCAAATCCTCATCCCTCACTTCTCAGGAAGCTTCTAACCAGGAAGCTCTATGTCTTCTGGAGGCGCCCTCAGTCCCTCCTGGAAACATTGGGCTTCTAAAGTTGAGCTGAAGCACAAAGAATAAGCAGAGAGAAAGGGAAGGGAGGGTGATCTATCAATTACAATGCGTTTGCTGGAGACAGATCTAGGGTGCCCTTTCTTCAGAGGGAGACATTAATTGTATTGAGATCAATAGCTCTTCAAGGTTCAGGTGATCACCTAACATTGGAAGTTTGCATTAAATACCTTCTGGATACCACTACCAATTAAAAGATTGAGGAAAGTCCCAAAAGATCTTTTCCTCATAAGCTAAATATTTAGTTGTTCTTCACTGCCAAGACAGAGGACACTGCTGTTCAGGCAAAGGCAGAGTGCCCTCAGATGCCTAGCAAATAACATTGCAAAACAATCTGCAATAAAACCTTTGGTGACTGGGAGGGTAAACAGAGAATTTGAGAGTTGCACTTTCAAATATATCTATCCCATTTTTAGACCTTTGTCTTACTATAGATCCAGCTATTAGTCAATTTTGCATATCTATCTCCTTTCCCACCCACCCTCCCGTAGTCACAGTCAGGTTTTCTTAAACAAAATAGAAACTTTCTCTATCTATTTGAACGGAATAATTCCATTGCAACAATAATTCCCCTCTACCTACAGTAAGAGTAAGGCTTTTCAAACACAGATTGGTCCATGCTGTCTTTGAAGCCTGTTTAGAAAAAGATCTGGAGATAATTGCTGTCCTATTAGACAAAGGAAAGAGCTTGCGAGACACTTTAAGATGATTTTTTATGGTTCTGTAGCACTGTTCTCAACTTCCTTTCTCTTAGGAAGTAGTGAAGAGTAATGACAGTAGATGTTTGCAGAGGTCTGTTCACCATTCATACTACTGTCAGTCAATACAATGCATCTCCAATATTAAACTTCCAAGTAGCTCAATTACATTTGCCTGTTCAGTCATGCATGTCTTCAGCATATTTTTACACTGACAGTACAGAAAGTTTTCATTTCCAATACATTTCAAGAACCATAGAAATATTTGGTTCTTGACATGATGAGACTATCATCATACATATTATGAAAGAAACACTGCAATGCTGAGAGAAACAGAGGGAGAGAGAGAAGCTCTGTTAAGGTTCCTTGGGGGCTTAACTGAGGCAAAAACTGAAGCTGGAAAATCATGGGACAAGATGTATGTGTAGAACAGCACAGAGGCTACAAAAAGAAAAAAAAATCTAGAAGAGTATTGCCAGCACCCTGGGTAACACAGGCAGAACAGGTTTTAAACTTAGGCTGCTCTTGAATGGATCTTTCAGGATCAAATGTTGACAGAAACTCATCTTCCACGCTCGCTCTATTTTGGGGAGGAGGTTTGCTAAGGAAAGACCCAAGCTTCTTGAAATATTTAAACTCAGGATTCCTTCCAATACTGGAGAGTAAATATGTTCTTAAAAAAGCTCTCCCTTTATCCCACATGATTCAAGAGCTATCTTGGGAATCCCTGAAAACTCCCAAGAGTAGATTAAACAGAACCAGTTTCATCAAGCCCAGCATGAGGCTTCATTTACCCGTAAGGAAAATCACTGCTGCAAACTGGGAGCACCAGCAATTTCTAGGTCACATCTCCTCCAGTTACACCTGACTGTCTCCCTCACCAGCCCCTGCCTTCAAGAACTTCCAAATTTCCATGGCAGGGGAGGAGGGGACATGTTCCCTGGTGCTCCCCTCTAGTGCTTGTGCCAGCCCCACTAGTTGCACCTTACCCCAGTACCCACCACTTTGCCTTGCTGTTGTCCCACCGCCACTGTGCCCATGGTCACCGTGGCTGTAACCTTTTATCACAGAGTAAAAGTTTAGCTCTAAAAAAAAAAAAACAAAACCAAACCAAAACTAAAAGCCCACATGCCCCCAACACACTGCCCCCCCCAAAGAAACAAAAACAAAAACCCAAACCACAAACACCAACCCCCCCCCAAAAAAACCTGCACAAGTTCTTCTATGCTCCTTCCAAACTCACAAAACAATCTCTTTTCAAGGGTTTGTCTTAATTTAAAACCTTGATCCCAACCCACATTTCAGCATCTTGGTAATTTATTCAGTCACCTCTCACCGATTCTACATTTGCTGACTCTCTTGCATCTGCCTTGACCTGCCTCTAACTTGACCAAATATGGCTAAAATATTAATGAACAATAGTCAAACTGAATTCATCTTTTCAGCATCTTCGCTATTTAGAGTTAGCTATTCAGCATTTTCTTATCAGCATATCTTAGTTCTTTAATTGTTTAACACCTGTAGATCGGCTGTTGCTTCGACTTGCTCACCCTGCATTTTTATTCCTCTAAGACATGTGATAAAGCTCCTGTGTTTTCAGTAGCTGAACTCTGAAAGTTGTAAGGAGCTTTCAAGAATGGCCAGGATAAAAATTCAGGGCAAACATTAATACAAAATCAATTTTGCATGCAGAACTCCTTTTTTTACCGGTTCCCAGGCTGGACATTTTTCCAGGAAGAACACAAAAGGCAACTTCTGAAGTAAAAGAAATTGTTTATATCTGGACAAGTCATTTATAAAAACATTCACCAAGCTTTAAAAACACCTATTATTTATTCAATCATTCCATCCTCTTTTAAAAAAGCATTTTTATAGCAATATAGTAATTAAAACTTCAATCAACATTGGTAAGAAAAGGATTGAATTACATAAATAGTTGCCCAGATAACAGTAGCAATAAAATCATAAACATTGAAAGAAAATGCTCCTGTGATGTAACACATCCAATCAACACAAGAGATCCAAAGCCAGAAATTACATCATCCTGAAAGACGAATTCCCACACCACCACCCCAACCCAAAAACAACAACAAAAAGCCCCAACCAAACAGATAAGTGGGTGATGAAAAATTCTTTAGCATTTCTGGTGCTGACCATGAAATCAAGGCAGAGGAAAACATAAATATAAGGTGATGCCACCAGTGAACTCCCCAACGCATAACTCAAACACACTGATGTTCACAGAATAGAATCATCTCCCAAAGCAAGCTTTTTCCAACCACCTCCTGCTATGTGTTACGAATTTCTTTTGTCTATGCTCTCCTGTTGGATTCAGTAGCCCTTCTTCCTTTAAAAAAAAATATTTACTATAACATGTTAGACCTATTAATCTTATTTTCATATATCATATATTTCATGAAAAAATACATATATTATATGGCAGGTTTACTTGAACCACAGACTATCAACTGCAGCTCTTCTCTAGTTTACAGACTGTTGACGCTTCCATTACAAGACCCATTGTCTCTGGAAATCTAAATCAGCTACTTATATCTTCAACCCAATGGAAATTAAATATTTGGAAGTACAATGAATTCTAAGGGGGTGTGTGTTCATTGGACATTGGCAACACACTACCAAGGAGAGAGCACGGCCAAGTTTAGAGTACAGGACTAAGAGACTTGCATTTCAGAATTCATTCTGCCACTGAACAGCTGGGCTGAATCTGAGCTCATGATGTCTTTCTGTAGCTCGGTTCCTTATCAGACAGGGTAGCAGAATATCTTTGTAAAGCACTGAGATCTACAGATAAAAAACATAACCTAAGAATAGCTAATACCTATGTATTCTTACTGCATGCAACGGTTAAAGCTTTGCAAGCATTACAACATGGATCCAAAGCAGGTTTTGGGCACTCAAAGATTTTTATCAAGTTCTCTTTCAGTGTATTTGTGCAATTCAGTTATGCCAAGTATTGCTAGATACACATGTGGGTCACTAGGAGCACAGATGAAGAACAGATAATTGCTATTCACAGAATCTCTGCAGAGAGATTCTGCAGTTGGGGATATCAGGAAAAACCCCAAATGTTCCAACAAAGTTTCTTAAATCTCAGATTTCCAGTTCAAATATCAAAGGAGCTTTGGGAAATCTTTCAAAGATTTACAGACCCATTTCTTTTTCATATCAAAGAAAGTTCTGTGGCTGCAATTTAGAAAAGAACCTAAACTATCTGACAGCAAATGAGTAAAAAATATGAATATATGAAAAAATTTCATATTTGTATATTCAACACATGGAAAAAAAAAATCACATGTTAAAAGTTAGTGTTTCTTGCTTGGCAAACAGATGGAAGATCAAATAGGCAAGGGTACTATGCTAACACTGTACCTCATTGCGAGTTCTGTGGACATGTCATCTTATTTTAATTGTCATCAGTTTACGAGGTTAAAATTGCAAGTTGGTAATGCAATAACAGTGTTTGCGGGCGGAGGAAATATCTTTTTCCAGACCAGCTGGTATAGCTGAAAAAATAATGGACAACTTTCAAAGACACCAGCACTTCTGTACATCTGAAAGAACTAAATGTATGTTCAAAACAATTCTTCCGAGTTTAGTTAGCTACATGTTCATTAGACTATCTCTGTGAAGAAAGGTAATTGGTACCGATGAAGTAAAGAGAATGTTAAAGGGAACGAAGAAAGGTGGTGTCAGTAAGAGAGGAGGAGGGTGATCAGTAGGTGAAAAAGTTATTTTATAGCCTACAGAATAAACAGAAGTTAGTGTGGGAGAGGAATACCAGGGCGTGCCATAAACCAACGTCTCTACTGAGCTCCTGGATTTTGGTGTTCCTTATTGTGCTCGCATTTTAGTTTGCAGACTCAACTTTGGAAAGTATTTTGCAAGGTTATCTTCATTTTAAGAACAGAGATATTAGAGACAGAGACAGTTTTAGGGGAAGTCTTTGGAAACAGCAAGCGGGTGCCTTGTTCTTTATAGATCTTCCTGAAGAGGTTCACTTGGTGTACTGGAAGAGAATGTCACTTCCTTTGAGATTTAATGCATTAGTAACTGCACGCACAACAATGGCTGGCAATTTACCAACAAATTAGTTGGTTGGGGGCAGGGGGCTTAGTACCAGTTTCTCAGGTCACATTTTTTGCCTGAGCAGACAATGAAGTCTGACAGCCTCCAAACCTCAGTTCTATAAACTGATAGAAATTCATTTGATTCTAGATGAATCAAAAGAATTATCAAAAGAAATTCTGGACACAGAAATATGTACACTACTCTAACCCCACCCTCGAAAAGCCTAGAATCCAGCACCTTTATGAAATATATGCCTGTGTGTTTTTTAATTAAATCACAGGAACAGTGAAGTGGAATGGAATTCCTGAACTACCCTGTGTCCCACCTTCTCCTGTCCAGAACAAAAAAATCATGTAATAACCATATTTGATCAATCCCCTTAAGTCAATATGATTTCTGCATCATTCATGTGTCAACATGAAAATCAAGTGTAGATCACAACTGACCAAAAATAATGATTTTATACTGATACCTTTTCTCTATGTACACAACAAAGTTCCTGCTGTTAGTAAAATATCCTTTTTTTAAAAAAAAAAAAAACAAAACACCACCACCACATTATTCAGTGTTGCTAAAAATTACTTGCAATATTGACTTCAAGTTAACAAAGACCTTTAGATTATGTGTAGCATTTCCACAGTCACTCATGGAAATAAGTACCAAAATTCTTGAGACAAATACAACAAAAGGCAGGCAGTACTAGTGGGTTTTAGCTGATTAAATCATCCTTTCTGATATATATCACAGCCCAGGCTGTATGAAGGCACAGAAAAAGTGAAGAAGTTAAGTGGGTGGAGCTTAGATATGATAATTATTTATATCCATTAATTCTTAGACAACTGATTAAGTACCATATCAGTCACTCTTATGCTAACAACAGTCACAGAATCATAGAATCATTTAGGTTGGAAAAGACCTTTAACATCATTAAGTCCAACCATTAACCCAGCACTGCCAAGTCCATCATGTCACTAAGCACGGCTCCCTGGGTAGCCTGTTGCAATGCCTGACCACCCTTTCAGTGAAGAATTTTTTCCTAATATTCAATCTAAACCTCCCGATAAAAAAAAAATATATATATATTTATATAGACATACTTAGCAATCATAATACAAAAAAAATGTAACTATAAATAACATTCCTGGGTTTCGATTCATTTCTTTGGGGGCAAAAATTGACAAATTCATTATTTTTTGAACTTATATTGCTTGTATGCCCATAACACATAGAGCTAAACTGGTTTTCACCCTCCTAACATGAATATATTTCTTTCAGTCCAGAATAACTATATATTATAGAGCATTTGTAAGAAACCGTGAAAGATACATATCTCATATTTTAGCATGACAGGAAGATAACACTGTACAGAGGTTTGTAGATTTGTTGGGTTTGGTTGTTGTTGGGTTTTTTTTTTTTGATTTGTTTTTTAATGCGACTGTCATGTAAATCCACCCCTAACAATTCCTAAACATGGTTCTGATATTCTGGGAATTTCTTGTAATCATAATGAAATCAGTGATACAGGCATGTTCATAGTAGTGTAGTTCAATGAAAGTCTTACTCATCCCTGACAGAACTTCTGGGAAGCTTATATTTCCACAGTCACAATTGCCTTCCTAGATAGCCTGCTTGGCTGGGCTTTTTAAAGCCTCCTGTACAGGTTCTTTAATTGAGTCCCCTGACAGGCTCAGATACTGCATCAGTTTTGCCAAGGCTGAACAGATCCTCACAAAGATCATGGGGCTCTGCACCTAGACCTGAGCACAGCTAGTGGAAATGAGATATTTCTTCAGCCTAGTTGCCTTTGGGATCTAAGCTAGAAGGCATTCGCACATGTGTTCTCAATATTCCCCAATGCATTTCGGATGATAGTTGTCTTTTAAGGTATTTTTAGAGCACTAGAAAACTTGAAAATTGTATAACTAGAAACCACAATCATAAGAAAGGAACCAAAATATGGCTATAACGAAGATGCAGGTGAATGTGAATATGACTATGAGATTAAGCAGAGAAAGACTTGAAGAGAGAACTCCAGAAAGGATAGTTCTAGGTGCTGCAAGTAAGAACAGCAGAATGTGCTATATATGCCATAGTGATCTCAAAAGACTAATACTATAGAAAGAGTGTAGTGATCATTTTCATAAATCCAAAATAGAAAAAACGCAGAAGAAGCAGCCTTGATGACTGCAATGCATAAGCTGGAGAAACCATGGGAACACAAAGGTATCTGGAGACAGTAGCGTATTCTTGGAAAAGTTCCAGTCCCCACAAAAAACTCAAAACATGACTGATTAAGCTTTTAAATTGCCTATGCGCTCAAGAACTTCAGTAATACTTGAGGAAATCAGTCTTCATTTCTTTGACAAAAAATAATTAATGCCACAGACTGTGAATAATGCAAAGCCATAAACTTGATGAGCTGTGCCAGAAGAAGGACATATAACTAGAGAGGAGAATTACTTGATCGTTAAGTTCAGTCCCCTCTAGTTTTAGGCAAAGAGGCAATAGATGCTTTTAGTCCCAAACAGCTAAAGACATTCTATAACATCAGAAGTAAAAAAAAAAAAAAACCCAACAACCACCAAACCAACATTCTCCAATATTTTTAGAGAAACCTTAAAAGTATTGTACCCTACAGTTCCTGTTGATCTGACCTGGAGCATATTTCTTCCTGATCAAAAATTTTTCATCAATTTAATTCATAACAGAGACAAACATAATAAATTTGAGAAGCTTTAGTTTAAGATGAACATGCCATTTGAAATCACTGTAGCACAAATAGCAAGGCTATGGGGTAAGAAGGAACAGTTTGGTTTACTGACCTGTAGCACTCACGCAATGGGTACTTTATGAAAGTGTGTTTGTGGTGCAAAGAAGAGTTTGTGTTGCTTTGTGACATTTTAAAAATAAAACTTTTGAAAAATGGAAAATAAACCTGAAAGGATCTTTGAGGTGTACCAAAGCAGGATCATAATTTTCAAAACTATTCCTGACCAATTCATATCCTTATATACAGGAAAGTGTCTGCTATTTTGGAAATAGTTAAATTTTTGGCTTACGTTCATATTTATGTTCATTGTACCCATTTTATCCTCCTTCAACAGTACCGCAGCCTTGCTAGTCATTTCCCATCTTGTACTCATACAGTTGATTCTTCCCATCTGTTGCATGCTCCATTCAGCCTTACATTCTACTTACTTCATATTATTCCTCCAATTTATTTGAATAATATAAATTTATGGATACAAGTTTTACTTAGCACTTCTCTTACACTTATCTCTAAAAAGTGTAAGATTGTCATTTTAGATGTTATTGTAAAAGCAATTAATGGCTATTCTTGAAGACCGTAATGCTGACTCAAAAGAACTCCAGTCGATAAAGTCTTGTACTGGGATAGAAAGCAATGGAATATAAAAACCACAACAGAGTACAGGACTGTAAAATTGAGAAACGTTTGTGCCAAGGTTATCTTATGTCTCCATAACACAAGAAAAAAAGTACAGAAGTTCATACACAGAATTTCTGAGGTAACAGACTTTATATTAACATTAAAAATAAACATATGACCTCATTGTAGTACCTGCAGCTAGTACTGCTGCAGCTAGTCACTCAGAACACGTTCAGTCCTTTCAGAGTCTTTAAGGAACCATGATGACTAGAAATAAAAGAAAACCCCACAGTAAATAAAAATCTAAATTGTCTGTGTCTAAAACATCAATGGCCAAAATGAGTAAGTTTGTATTAAAGAGTTTAATATATTGACCAAGTAGGCAAAATGCACTAAAAAAAACTTTAAACCAAAATTTCATTTACATCTTCCAAAAACTTGAGTCCAAAAAGTTCAGTTTATAAAGTACTGCATATTATTGTGAAAGCTGTATGTATAAGAAGCACAAGGAGATTAATCAGATTGCTTGAACTGCTATAGAAGTGTCATAAAATAGCTGAACAACCCAAACTGCAACAGAATGAACATTGACAGAGAGAATGAATTTAGGCCTGAACAGCAGACCAGTTTACATTGGGATGGCTGGCAAAATTACTGCCGCCTTCTATCTAGCCTCACAGACGGCGACTTCAACACCCTTCCTCTCACCACCCTGCTTCTCGTCTGGAAATAACTAAATCCTGGGATCAATAAGCCTAGCTGAGAACCTGGGTTCTTTTCTGTACTTCATGATTATATTCATATTTTATTAAAGGGCATTTATTTTGTTTTCTGTTATCTTATTCAAAATTTATTTTGAGGCATTTAGCTCTCCTGACATACTATATTTCTATACCAAGCCTGGGAGTTTAACATGAGACATTTGAGTTTCTACCCAGTATTGGCTTTGTCACACATCAACACAACTTTCCTAAAGAAAACATACAACTGGCCTCAGCCCATCAGTCCAGCATATCCAGAACCCTCTGTGGGCCCTTCCTACCCTCAAGCACATCAACACTCCCTCCCAGCTGGGTGTCATCTGCAAATCGAGGCTGCACTCAAATTCCCCCATCAAGATTACTGATAAAGATATTGAACAGAAGTGGTGCCAGCCCTGGTCCCTGGGGAACACCACTGACCAGTCACCAGCCGGATGTGACTCCATCTACCACCACTCTTTGGCTCGACAGTCCAGCCAGCTTTTAACCCAGCATAGACTACACCTGTCCCAGCCATGAGCAGCCAGTTTCTCTGGGAGGATGCTATGGGAGATGGTGTCAAAAGACCTCACTAAGGTCCAGGTAGACAAGACCCACAAGCCTTTCCCTCTTTTTTGCCCTCTTTCTGCAAGGCAGGTCATCTTGTCATAGAAGATCAGGTTCATCAAGTAGGACTTGACTTTCCTAAACCCATGCTGATACGGCCTGATTCCCTGGTTGTCCTGCATGTGCCATGTGATGGCAGTCAAGGTGATCCATAACCTTCCCCAACACCAAAGTCAGGCTGACAGGCCTGTAGTTTCCTGCATCCTCCTTCCTGCCCTTCTTGTAGATGGGTGTCACATTTGCTGACTTCCAGACAGCTGGGACCTCCCTGGTTAGCCAGGACTGTTGATACATGTTGTCAATGGATATACCTCATAAGCATTTTATTCTTCCTTATGAACAAATGAGGTTGTTTTGATTTTTTTTTTTTTTTTTTTTTTTAAAGTCAAGGGTTTCTTACAGTAAAAGAATTCCACAAGAAGGTTATGATGAAAGGGTCTATGAGAAATAAGTAGTCAATTACTCTCATGCCTATTAGGTAATTAAATCATGGAACTAAGCTTATCAGAACGAGCTCAGCAGTCCAAAATACTTCTATTTCAGTTGACTCAACACAAACTTAAAAAAAGAAAAAGACAAATATCCTATTCTGGCTGTGAAAAACTTGTAATATATGGAAATAGCATTACGCATGAAAATAAAAAAAAAATCCAAAGATCAATCATACGTTATCATACTAAGAGAGTACATAATATTTACATAAACTTGGTCTATTGTAATTACATTCTGTATATTTTATCTATAAATAACAGAAAATAATATAAACCTAGGTATGCATGTATGCAGAGACATACTTATCTCCATATAAAATTCATGTCAGACTGGAACTGTGTTTTCCTGTACAGGAGTCTCAATTCCTATTCAGTTTTAAATCCAGCCTCACCTACAACTTGTCTTTCATTTAGTGCTATCACTTTCAAAGCAATTCAAATAGGTCAAACATTTCAATTGAATACATTATTCTTGGACCACTGTTGATCAAAACCAAAACAATACTATTTCTTGAAAACTCTACTTGGCAATTATGAAGAAAGTGTTCTTTGTAAGAGGACTGTGGAATAACTTCTGAAAAGCACCATCAGTGGAAAATACTAATTATTAATTTATAATTTATTATATATATATAATTTATAATTTATTCACTTTAGTAGAGACCTGCAGAACAGACTTTTTTTATTAAGAAATGGTTTGACATTATTAGTGCATTGCAATATTTTCAAAAATGTCATTATAAAACAGACTTCTGTCCACCAAGAAACAGATCCTCGTGTTTTCAGCACGACTGCAGTAAGACTAAAAATAACAGGTTCTGATCAATTTACTCATTTTAGAATTTTAATCAGAAGAAACTTAATGGAAACAGGCCCAAAACAGTAATCATAGAGACTGCACTTCATAGTCTAAAATGGTTAAGAATCTGATCCAAACTTACAAATCAAGTAAATTTATACTAACATAAACTTAAAATAACTCTTGTCCAAATTATTTGAATAAAGGCCTTGAAAAATCCTGAACTGACTTTTTTAACCTGAAGGTTCAGCAAACTACGATATTATTGTAGGAAGTAAGTCTACAGGTAAAAGATTTTATAGTAAAATGTGTGGGAAGAAATTCATACTGAAGAGTTTAGTTTGTTATCTTTTAACAGTACCTAGAGGTACATAAACACGTCTGCCTATTTGCATGTCTGCTTAAATTTGTTAGATCCACCATTAAAAACCTCTTAATTATCCTCTGCTTCTTATGTACACTATGAATGACTTGCAACTTTAATCTGGTAGTTGTAAAGCGAAGCTTTTAGTATTTTGTAACAAGGAAGTCTTTATGTTCTTTCACTTAGTGAAATACAGCATGTTACTGCCCACAGTTCCACAGTGGACCCCATTTATGAAAAATTAGTCACAATACAACTATTGACAAACGTGCTTTTTATGACTGTGATTTAATCACTGCAACAATCCTATGAAACTTTATAGCAAAGAATGCACTATGCAGCCCATAAAACTTTCAACATTTTTTCCCCCCCCCAAAGTGTTCAGGTATATAATGACAAGGACAGAAGTACCTCTGTTGGTTTGTCACTAACTAAATCCCAACCAGTTTAGTGCTACATTATTGCCTTCTGCTCTTTGATAAGGGAAAAAAAAATAGTCTGGTTCAAGAATATAAATTCTAGACAGACAGTCAAGAGAAGAAAGACAGCTTTTGAGAACTACAGCATTTGGAAAATAAAATATTTTTAGCTTGCCCTCGGATACTGTTTGAAACTGTCTAAAAAAAAATAATCAAGATATTTTTGTAGATGCATACACAAAGGTAATGGCATCAAATGTGATTTAAACTTGCAACTATGGAAATGGCATGCTTTTTAAAAAGGCCATAACCTGATCTCATTGAAATTAAGGGGAAAATAATCCTCTAACGAAATAAACTGTCTTGTTAGCTTGAAGATTTATTATTTTTTTTAGTACCTGGACATTTCATCAAAGAGCAAGTGTTACCATACATGGAGTCTATCCATAACCAACCCCCAGCAAAGTAAAAAGACTCAGAGTTGGAAAAAACTCCAAAGCAAAAACTAACCTACATGCTGCAAAGGCTGTCCTATGGGAGAGCCTTCTGGGAGACAAAATGCTTTCCGACTTAGCTTTCCAAGCACTCAGTTCTACGTTCCTCATATTTCAGATGAGGGGTCAGAGCCACATGTACTATGCCAATTCAATTTGAGCTTCTTCATCCATACTGGGAAGCAAAAAGACTGATAAAAAGACCTTGTGATCTGATTGATTTGGCCTGTTCTATCCTAAATGAAAGTATGACGACACTCCTGCATCTTGTGTATTCTCCCACTAACAGGAAAGCTGTCTTTAAAAAAGGTGACATGTTATTGAAGCAGAAATATATTGTGCACAGGGGAAATGAGTAATATTTGATGAGGGATGACATTTTTGAAAAATGATTGTGGATAATTTAAAAAACCTTTCAAAGACATCATCTACAAGGCATTTTGTAAATCTAGGTATCTTGTATTATGGGCAACAGCTGGAGACAAAACGGGTCAGTTATAAATGTTTTTCTGTAAGAAATTCAGACATAAAATTATAGCCTGGAGTGGGAGTTCCTTAAAATATTCCTTTGCTGTACTGATTGCAGGAATTTATGATCACATACAAGTCCTTGCAATTTAGGTAATTTATGCAACGTATGAGGGCACATAGGAAACACTTAGAAAATTGGTTGATGAATTACAACTATTGAAACATACTGAGGAAAAGTCAAATACAAGTAGATTTTTCCAGAATCAGAGAAAATCAGAACTTCAGTTTCTAGAGGAACAGCCAATCAAAAAGAAGTAACTGAAAACTAAGAATAACTAACTCACATCTGTCTACCGGGAGTTTGTGGCCATAAGTGAACTAGGGTTCAAAAATAACTTTAACATTCCATTTTAAAAGAGTTACAGCTTTTCCAAGCTCAATTACAGATGATACTTAAGGAGGTAGAACCTAAAAAACCCAAAAAGTTAATGGAAAACCAGATTCTTACACAGACTGTCCACAGTAGCATAGTTGTGAAAGGTAACAGGGTAAGACTTACGTGCCTAAAGCTGCAAATACATCAGTAGGATCTCCTGAAAGAATTAAGAACCTAGCTGTGAGTTTGGCGTTTGGTTGGTTTTGTTTTTTCCTGATCCCATTCTTCAGCATTTTCTTTGTGCAGTTTGATACAAATCCTAAATTATGTACTCTTATACCCACAAAATCTTACCACTTTTGTGAAGGTACACAACAGATTTTTACATTCCCTTTGGAAAGACATCAGCATTTACTACAGCAAATGCAGGACATCAGATTAGCTGGTCGCTAATGTCTAAGCATTCATTTAATTACCAATGACTCAATTTAGCATTTAGAAGTAATCTGAATGCTTGTTTTGTCATTTCAGTTTTTTCCTAGAGGCAGAAATAAATGTCACATACTGTATAATTTTACCAACAAACAACATGTTAATTAACAAAGGGTGGTACTACTGCCACTGCAAATTAAACAGTTTAAAATTAAAAAAAACAACAACCAGGAAATACCCTAGAAAAAACTAGAAACCCTTAGGAGTTGGGCAAATATGTTCGCTAAGCAGTGACTTGTCACTATGGTTTCTCTAAGTCTCATACAACTTCTGAAGAAACCTGGTAAACAGAGGTCAAGAGCTTGATGCAACATATTTATAACTGATTTATGAAGTCTTTGCCAAAGCCAAATGAAGTGCAGATTGAACATAAGAGGAGCCAATGACAAGGTAAACCAACCACAAAAAAGTATTGTAGCCCTGAATATTTAGTTCTAGGACTCATTTGCAGTATCTGTGTGTTTCTGTTTATTTTGTATCTGAACAAAAAAACTAAGGAAGACATTGTCATAACAAAAATCCAGCTTGCTCCAGAGTCAAAAGAAATACAAGATCTAGCTATCAGAGGTATGGATATAAAAGTCTCTCAGGAAAGTGTGTGCCAGAGTTGTCACTGGTATCGGAGTTACTTTATGATAACCTTTAGGTCATTGTGGTATCAGAACTGCTACACCCTGCAGAGAAAGAATAGAAGCATTAAATAGTCTGAAAAGCATGGAGAAAGAGTACCTTTAGGAGTGCCAGAACTCCAGCTGCGATATGTCCCAAGGTGGGAAGTGAAGCAGCCAAAAATGATTCCAAAGATTATGGCTGAACTGTCTTCATACGAATACAGGATAACTCTTTCCATTCTTGTAACTTAAAGACTGATTTTAAAGCTTTTTCATAAGTGTTTCGTTTGACCAGGAAGCTCGTCTAGCATGGAAACACAGTAAGACACCCCTGTTGTCAGTTTACCTCATGTCCACAAAAGGCAGCAAATCTGCATCAAGCAAAATGTACTTGGGGCCATTTTAAGGAATTGTATTTAGGAGCTTGGGTTTGTGGAGAAGTGGAAGCTAAGGAATGATTTGCAACAGAATTTACACACTACCGCTCCCCCTTTTTGCTCAAAAATGTCCTGGTTGTTGTTTACTCCTTACTTTCTGGAAGATAACTTAAAACCTTTTACTTGCAAAATTATAAGCATTTGTATTTGCAAACACAGAATTGTACTTGAATCTAAGTAAGTAGTCTGCAAACATAAGTCCTGGGAATCAAAGTAAGTCCAGTAGAAATGCCATCTTCACTTTTAAAAAGATCATGATGTTTTGGCTGTTGCAGAATTGCGTATTTCTGAGCTACAAAAGATACCTTATGCTGCTGATTGTTACTGATATACTGACAATTCCCAAAGCTAAGGAAAATTTCTTTCAGAAAAGGTGAAAGCTAAAGGGGACAAAACAACTATGACTTAGTAGAGTTGGTAGAGTAAGAGACCAATCTCCAAATCATCAGGTTTTATGTAACTGATTTCAATAAACAGATTGACAATAATAAAAAAGTAAAAAAAAAAAATAAAAAAAAAGACAGACATTTGTAGTCTGTGTTAAAGAAACCTCAGTCAGTCCTGACCTAATTAAGGATATTTTTAAAGACCACTTCCTCATAGTGAAAATAAGAGCCTTCTGCTAAAATGCAGCCAGGGAAAGCTTCCTTTGGGATTACAACTGTCTAAAGCAGAAGGGAATTAGACTAACTGATGCCCCAAGTGGTTTCTTATTAACGAATTGCATTTCTTTGTTTTACCTCTTGTTTCGATGTTTAGATTTCTTTAGGTCTTTGCCATTGTCCCTCCCACAAAAAACATGTTCTGCCAAATGTGGATGAAGCTTTATTTTGGATTATAATGGTAGGCAAGTGCTACATTACATAAATTAGTTCTTAAAATGACTAGTCTTATTGCAAAGAGAACTTGAAGTGCACACTGAATGTTTAATGTATACTGACTGTGAAATATTCAATATTGAATGTTGCAGAAACAGTAAGTCAAGAGGATTTTGGAAAGGATGAGATATTTTTGTTCCAAAAAGTATGTGCAAGAGACTAATAAAAATATTTACACTAAACTACAGACTAAAACCAGTGTACATAGGTAGGCTAAGAAGGGATTTCCTCAGCATTTTAGGTCTTCTATGCACCTAGCTAAGGTAACTTGGAAAACTAACACAGGGGCTCTGAGCTGTCCATTGCTTCAGCCAAAGGCATCTCCTTTCTGGTTTGCAGAAGTAATAGGTCTCTGTGCTCATCTTCATGACAGACTGAAACACGGCTAAATATGCAGACACCCATCCAAAACAGCACATTAACTGTCCCGTTGCACAGCATCGCAGTTAGCTGAATGCAGGAGTTTCCAGGTCTGTCACTGAACGAGAGAGCAGTGACTGGTCTGTTCAATGTAGTTACTCTCGTAAGACATACTTGAAGAGTATAGTAAAGTGTTACAGGGCATTAGTCAAAGGTTAGAAAGTTATGATGAGCATGGCACCTGGAAGAGAAAGCTGTCAGACCATTTAAGATGATCTGCCTTGATAAGCTCTTCAGCAGTAAGCAGCGTCTGACTAACCAGAGAAAGCTGAACTTGACCCAAACATCTCTAGTCCAAGGGGAAATAATAACCGTCTTATCTATTCATCTTATCTAAGATTAAGAGAAGTCTTATCTATTCATCCAAAGAAAGTCTACTCTCTATCATCAGGCTTTGAAAAAAAGTATCTAAGTATATCCTTTGGAAGGTGTACATCAGGTGATAGCTAAGTAGGAATAATGCATATGCATTTGTGAGAGAATAATTTCATGATTGCACATTTTTAGATAGCTCTGTCTCATTAGATAAACAGAGGAATGATGTATACTGACTGGAGGCATAACTTTTTATCCTTCTGTTGTACTGTACAGCTTTGTAAATTATTCATAGGCTTTGTCACTTTAGGCTCCTGTACAAAACCAGTGTTAAATCTACAAGGTAACTTTGGTGCCAAAAATACACAGAATTTTAAAATCCTCAGTCAATGCCACCCACCCATCAGATGCTTAAAGATGTCTAGTTTATTCAAGATGTCTACATTTAAGCAACAACACAGAATAATAAACAATCTTAATATCACAACAGATTCTTAAAACAGTACAATTACGGGAGTTAATGCAGGAAAGCTCCTAATCAAAAGGGTTGGCGCTTATCTCCCTTTCAAGCAACCCAGAACATGTGTGCCCCAAGTCTTGGAGAATTATTAATTACTAGGAATGTCTCAGTTTTATCAAAATATATTTCTTTTTAACGTTGTTAAGTGCATATGCCAACAGCCTCCTAACTGAATGGTGCTTACATAGTCTAGTCTGGGGAGGGGGAACTACAAGTATCATCAGTTGAGTAATGCAGCACAATATGTTATTTTTGTACTTCTGTGAATCTTTATTACACATTCATTTTACAAAAGTGCATGAACGTGGTTAAAAATTGTCTCCACCGAGATGTTTACCCATAACACAAACTGTTTTTAAAATGGAAGAAAGTATTTATACTTTTATATTGATTAAAAGGATATACTCCATACAAAAACACTTACAGAAAAGACTGTGTATTTTGCTTTGTGTTCCTACAGAAAAAACTGTGTAATTTGCTTTGTGTTCCTAC
Organism: Falco rusticolus; assembly: GCF_015220075.1. Taxonomy (NCBI): domain Eukaryota; kingdom Metazoa; phylum Chordata; class Aves; order Falconiformes; family Falconidae; genus Falco; species Falco rusticolus. The sequence goes on from NC_051196.1 coordinate 11,230,878, forward strand.
CACTTTTTCAGAAATCCTCCTACAGCACTGTATTTCCAGGCGAAATTGGAAGATCCCAAAAGTAACACTTTTCAGAGCAGTAATGAAATCTTGATGCTGACTACCCTGGCCTTCATCAAGTTTTGGACCCCCAAAGTGCCTCAGTCAGTCACTTTAGGAAAAAGTAACCATCAGTTTCATTTCCCATCTAGACTCAAGAAAAAACAGGTTTCATAAAACATCATTTAAAAATTGCGTTTCTGCTCCAGAATTCATTTCAGAGAATATTCTAATAAAATAGAGCAGGCTTAGGTGCATGATCTCTTTTTGGGCAGAAAATAAAATTTTAGTTCTGCAACTCAGAGTACTCGGGTAAATTAAGTTATAGGCTGTCTTGATGGATTTTCTCTCATTCTGCTGAGCCTTGCACTTAGTACAAGAAACAAAAGATTTGTTTGAGGCAGTACATTAATCTCAAGGCACCAGAATTAACTTTTGATCTAATCTTCAGTATGACCATATGAAGGTGTTCAATATTATGTACATTTATTAATTGCACCAAGTGACTGCCCATCCTGTCTGTGCGTTTACTTAGGCTATATAACAGCATTTTAAGCCCCTACTCAGAACCTATTATTAATCTTTTCCAAGATAACAGCACGGACAAGTCACTTGGACTTCTTTGTGCCCCAGTTCTTTCAACAGTACAATGGGATAATATTAAGTACCTAGTTTGTATACAGTAGCTTAGAAATATTTTATGACACTTTTATTATATATTTGTCTCAGAAGTATTTCTGCAAAAGACTGTGGACATAATTTCAAATAAATGAGGTGTTATAATGGCAATAGTTGGGGGGTGGTGGTGGTGGTGTTGCAATTTTAATTGCATTTTTTCTCAATGTCAGAATTTGCAGTTTTATGATGTTACAAGAGCAACAATTTATTTTTTCCTGGTCACCAAATATACTTTGACAATCATAACGTACTTCAACAACGAACATTAACTATATGCATGAACATTTAAATCAAAAGGCAAAAATACTCAATTGTCAAATTATGACTATAGTATTTTTACTTTGGTCTGATTCTGTTTGGCATGAAATGGAGAACTAGGAATCGCTTTGATTCATCTTGCACAGAAATCTGTTCAATGAAATGGTAGTAGCAGCGTGGTGTTTTAAGGATATCTGCACTCAGGAGGGAGATGGTGGAGAACAGCATTACTTGGCTTATTCAGACTAGAAGTATAAAACTTATTAAGTATATAGATAACATTATGGAAAGACGCCAAGAAAGAGAGAGAGTGAGATGCAATAAAGAACACTTCCCTTACTCATCTGACCCTGCAATCTGTAAAATTAACCACACCATTTGTGCAAATATGCTTTTAAGTAATTCTAGCTTTTGTTCAGGACCATAATACCTACGAGATTAACTCCTTTCACAGCAGAGCATTCTAGCATTTCTACTTTCCATCACAGGTAGGCAAGGCAGGAACAATCAGGAAAAAACAGCAGTCATTCAATTTTCAGAATACAGGTCAGTCTTTAGACAAGCTCACTCCAGTTTTGAAGCCTACTCTTACTCCTACTGGAGTCAATGAAAGTTGCTCCAGAGGCACTAATGAAATAAGAATTTATTTATTTATGGTTAAACCTTATCATTGTTCTCCCTCCAAAGTTGCCTTAATGCAAAAGAGTGCCACTCAGTGATACTCAAAATGGTGCACAGTTCTACACTGTTCATTCAAATTTTTTTTTGTGCTTTGGGTGACAAGGAAAGTAATGGCAATATCTATTCTGTGTCAGTTATTCAAATCTGGCATTTCACAGCAATTTTTAGTAATGAGATTAATGTTTAAAAGAAACTACTCCTGCAAACCAGAGACAGAACACTGTTAAAAATCTGAATGAATAATGGTATTAGCAGCTATCTGGGTTCAACTAAAACTCAGACGGGTAGATTAATACATGCTGTAATGTTGAATAATGCTAGACTGTATCGATTTCCATTTTTTGTTCATAGTACGTCCTGTCCCTGCTTTATGCATAGATACATTAAGTAGAAACTGGGATCATGGACTCAAAGACTCAAAATAGCTATCAAGTATCACGTAAAAAAGCACTTTAAGAAGTGGAAGACAGATAGACTAACTGAAGTATCTTGTGTGTTTGAAATAAAACTAATAATGTTATATATATTCGCCTGTTCTATAAAGATCAACTGAATCATTTTATCTATAAAATATACTAAGGCAACATTTTATCAGGGTTTGTCTTACTAAGTGATATTCTCTCAAAACACCGTTTATCATCTTCAATTCTTTTTTTTCCTGGTCATGCATTTGCCTGAAATATTCAGATAAAAATGCAATCTGACTCCATGCCAAGAGTTGTCCTTGTCCACAACATTTGACATAATAGAACAGGATTCCTTCACCGATCCAAAGGAAAGTAGAGCTTAGTTCACAGAGCCAAAGATCACATAACTTAAGCTGGAGAAATGAGATCCTGCACTGGTACAGGGAGAAGACTAAATACTGTAGCTATTTTTTCAAACAAATCTCTTGCCAGACTGAACCTCAGAACTTGACCAACTGTCAGGAAATGAATAAAGGTATAAACACCGTGGAATTTGAAAATTACAATATATATTTTCAACAATGTGGCACATTTCACTTTAAAGTAAGGAACTGTGTCTGCTGTCAGAAGACTCACACAACTCTACAAGTTTTTACTCACTGAAGTGTTAATATCATCTTCAGAGTAAATGATCATCACTGCTGTTTTGGCATAGTATCTAGTAATGATTAATGTTATTATATGAATAATGTAATTTCTTCCCTAATTGTGTAAAATCTTCTACCTGATAATCACTTCTAGTTATTGTGAATTTGTGTTTTACAGTCCATCAATCAGAAAATAGAAGAACAAATAGTCTAGCTCAATCTAAACCACAGTCACCTCTTCCTAAGTCAGCAGTATTTCCCATGCACATTTCAATGAAGTATATAGGTGCCAGGTATATAAATAAGTTATAATACATCCACTTCAATACTGGATTGGTTACTGAAATGATACGCCACTTTTTGAGAAAGTTCTCAGAGAAAATATTACTGGGAAGTTGTTATACTCAGAGAGTTCAAGCTTTCTTTACATCATCAAACATATTACTTCTGTTTCGATTGTCCACATAATACTGAAATAACAAGGGACACAAGCTAATTACAAATAACTTCTAAGTATTCTTTCAATTAGTGATCAAGGAAGAACCTGAACTCCTGTAGTGATTTTATGATTTGGTGTTTAACAAACTGCCTACTAGTTTAGAACTTCTCAGGCTTTCGCAATTTCTAGTAAAGAGCATTTAATTCGAGAGGCGATCAAGTAATTTTTCCTGAATTATTATATCAAAACAGTAAACCACAAGAACTAAGCAGCATCTTATTTATATACCAAAAGCTGGAGAGTGATCTGTTGAAAGTTTGTTAAATCTCCCAATGCTTTCAGCAAAGCCCAGGCTGCAGCTTGAGGAATGTCTGAATCTATTTAGCACTTTAAGAGGAAAGCATAAGGAGCAAAGAAACCAAGGAAAATGTTTGGATTTCAACTTCCAGTATTTGGGTTTGCAAATAACTTGTTCTAGAGACCAAGTACAAATGTTCCTAAAGTGTTCAAATACTGGGTTTTGTTTAGACTTCTGAGATTAAAAGCCAAGCTCAAATTTAAACTTGCAAATATTGAACACAGAGAATTTCCAATTGCTTGAAAATTTAATCCCCTGAAGTAATTTTACAGCTTTTGAGATATATGCTAATTTTAATTGCATGTAAAAAACAAATAAACAAAACCACAATACAGCCCACCCCCACCCCCTCCAAACAACTTTTAATGAAAAAATTACTCTGAATGAAAGTTTTGCAACTAGAGCTCAATAAATACAGAAGCTTAAAGCAATGTAATCTTAGCAAATAACCTGTGGGGTATGATGAGCGGGTAGTCATCATCTATGTTTTTTGGCCAATGTCACAGAAGGTATTTTATGAACAATTAGTGCTAGTGCCAGTGGATTCTAAAAGGTTTATGAAGCACCAAAACGGTTCTTTCCCCCTGTCCCAGGGTGAAGAGATGATCTTCATCATTAATGTTTCTTCTAGGATAATTAAACCTTCTCCAGGGAGTACTGAAAGTCCAGTAATTCCAATTCAGATATTCGGGACAGGAATAAATTTAATACTCCCTTGAGACTAACTTAGAAAAACTGTCATTGTGAATTCAGGAACCGGGATGGGAAAATATTATTAAAGTCTGAAAATAACAACATTTAAGCAAGTACCAGCAAGTCACACGCACACAGACACTTCTGACAGAATATTTGCATGTTTCTATTTCAATCACAGCACAAAGATATTTAGGCATATCACAGATACCAACTAGTCACCACTTATTTTTTCTCAGCCCCATAGCTGTATCTGCCATTATGTGGCCTAACAGACTCTAATCCAATTTCAGACTTCATTTTTAATATTTTTTTCTTTTTTAAAATTTAGAATGGGCCAAAAAAGAGAAATATTACCTCTTTAGAGGTCCACCACGTTAATCAGTTAGGACATGACAGTATACAAAAAGAATTCTCAAATTTTAAGACGTTAGCTGTATTGTGAATTGAGGGCAGCCTCAAATCTACTGAAAGAGATGAAGCCCACTAATGCTACTCCTTGAGGGATTCAGTGCTTCCAAAGCAAGTCTTTATTTCAGGCTAGAGAATTGTGTGCCAGAAGACAGTCTCCAGTGGCTCAAACTTTCTGTTTAACAGAGATAAACAGTTATCAATCACACAAAAGGGAAAGCAATCCACTGTACATAAAAATATTTTAGTGATGTAACAACCAGGAATCAATTACTTGCACTTGGAGTTTTTCCCACTTTGATTTCTTAACACATTCCACCCATGAAATCAGGTAACTAAGCAACTCAGCAGGAATCATTTCAACAAATCTGCCCATAAAATATTTAAAGCTGAACCACAATTCAGGTACAGTATTTGGAAACTGAATATTTAAAAAGTCTAGCTACTAATATTCAATATTAACACTGCAAGACATTGATATTCTCACAATTTCAAATTCCCAGTTATAACTCATCTTGTTTCCTTTTCCTCCAGATCTGGAGCTATTTTTAAAATATCAATTTAGTTATGGTACACTTTTAAAGGGGCAGATAAAACAATTTGGGTTTAAAAAAAAATCCAGAACTACAGTTTATGACTAAATGTTATTAATTTGGGAAGACTCACCAAAAATTTCTACGCCCACATCAAACATCATCGTAATTCCTGTATCTTACTAAACTGTAAATTGAGCATTAAATTGAGCATCAAGCAGAAGATAGTGTTTTGTGTCTTTTACACAAGACCTTCAAAAAGAAGAGCAGACCACCTGTGGCAGATTATGAAGTTTAAAATACTTTGTAAGAAAGACTTAAAACTATTGTTGCCAAATTTTTTTCAGGCACCTCCTGGATTAAAGCATGTTGTGCCTCTATTTTAGATGAGATGTTTATCAGGGTGGGGGTGGGAGGGAATAAAATAGTCTTATCCTTATTACCTTCCCGGATCTGAACATTTTTAGCAGCATGAGTGGAAATTCTAAACTACGACAACAGGACTTTGTCTTGCAGTAAACCCCTTGTAGTAATGGGCTATAGAAGTAAATACAACTGTAAAACACTTTAAAGAGAAATATCCTTAAAAAAATTTCGACAAGAATCAACCTGCATTCATCCACACACAAAAGAATAAAGCTTTCCACAGATCACACAATTCAGCTTTACTGGCTAATCACAGCAGGCCAAATCTGTGCTTACCGCTGAAGCCCTCCAAAGCCAAAGAGAACTTGCCCTATGCGAGGCCATTTCCCCAAAGTCATCTAACTCCCGTTTCCAACATATTCATTAGGTGCATAAATACCTTTGAGGATCTGAAACTTCAGCTTTCTACCTGACCTGTCACCCTAACACTTATTTATGTGAAGTACTGCAGCAGTTTTCTGTTCCTCAAGCAATGCCACTAACCCAGAACCTACACATAACATTAACAAGTAGCTATTTAGAAGTCCTCATCATCAAGTGAATTGGCAGGGAGCTGACAAGACCAGCTTTTAAATCTGTATGAAATTAAAAGAGGGTCACTTTAAAAAAAAAAAAAAAAAAAAAAGAAGAAGATTATAAAGGAAGATATACTAAGAACCCATAACCAAAGCTATTATTATTGTTATGTAGTTAACCAATAAACCAGGGAGGTCTGGTAATTACGTTCACATGGTTAGAACACCCGGATTGTGTTGTAGTGTGTAGGTCCGATTCGGATCGGTAGTGATGTGGTTTAGTCAGTAGATGGTGCTGCTTCTTTCTAGCCCTCTCCATCAAACTAGGAGTATGTGATCAGGCACATCGTCTTGTATGTTCATACATTTGGGGAAATACGGTGTCTGTATTACTTGTGCCTTCCTACTCCAAATTAGCAACAAAGAGACAACCTGACTTTCTATATCAGCACGACTAATATAAACCTTTTTGTAAATCCTATTTATTAGGGAATAAAAGAGAGAGTGGGCAAGACACACAGACTGCTTTTCTGCCTCTGGAAATGTAAGACTTAAATACCTAATAGATGTCATTTTTCCTATCACCAAACTACATATAGAAAAAACTAATTAACTAAATTGCAAAGACAGAAGAGTCACTCCTCTGTTTACGCACGTGGTTTGCAGTCCTCAAAGCCTCCTACCACTTGTCCTTGGATTTCATCAACTAATTATTCAGATGGAAATGCATGAGAAAATGCTGCAGATAATTACTTTCTCCCTGAACCAAACCAGTATGTCACTGCATCATCAGCGGGTAAGAGCATGATGAAGGCACTATCTTTTGCTTGACTGCTAAAACCAGAGGCCCTAAACTGCTGCTGACACTGGCCCAATCCAGCGCAGGTCAGCAGCTTCCTGACTACTCCTATTCCAGCACACTTTCAAATACAGCCTTTCATTTTCTACACTCAACACTACTTCTGTTGCTCTATGTTGCTAAGAGATTCCATGTTTTCACCTCAAAGAAACACAGACTTCAGATACAATTTAAGTAGTATGAGCAAAATTAACAAAAATATTCACCTATATAAATGTATATATAAAAGGATGTACCATAATTAAACTCTTACTGGAATGCAGTAGTCAGTTACTTAATCCATTTATAGGATTTTATGAATTCTAGCAAATCCAAGTATAGTCTCATGTACTGTCCGAATCCATGCTTGGCTTGCATAGCTTGACTGTTATCAGAAGACTTTTCATTGCTAAAGGCAACATACAAATTACCTTGAAAAAAACTTAGCATACTCTTAGTTCTTTTGATACATTACTACATTTCTGATCTGCAGACGTAACACATCACAAGAATGATCTGGTATGAAAAATCTTTCAAGTTTTACAATTAAGTGGTAGGACTGGTTTGCTGGACTTGAGCCACACAGAAGAAATTCAAGCTATACCAGTTTCATGTTCCTTATGACTATTTGATTCGTTGGTGAATTTAGTCTGGATGTTCTAGTCATATAAACAGCATACAACACTTCAGATCCTTACTTCCAATTTTCTATATAAAAGGCCTTGGATCCTGACAAGAATAGGACCAAGAGATTTCTTGGTCTTTCTGATTTAAAGAGCGGGGAGAAGGTGGGATAATAATCTTAAAAATAAGCCTCTTGTTTTGTTTTGATCATGACAGCTATAACTGAAATCTGAAAGTAGAAGTGTACCAAAAAATAAAAAGTAATGAAAAAAATTCTAAATGGTCTAGAACCTCTAAAGTCAGTTTATTGCCAATAGATGCCTAGAAAATGAGCGATTTGATTTTCATTTTGTCCAAATGTGTTCATCCAAATAATTTACTCTAAGCAATACATGTTTCCTGTGACACAGCAAAAATATATATTTTTTTTAAAATCAGATTTAAAGGAGCAAAGCTTTGCTCACAGTTTTATTACATTAATAGCAATAATAAAAAACAACGCCAACTTTGCCATAAAAAAAACCCCAAAATTGCAGTTGACCAGTATAGCTTATATCTTTAGCTTGCACTAAAACATAATCATACAAATGATGCCAGTGACCCCTGATTACTTTAATTCACATATTCCATCAGGAGGAAGCATTAATTCTAGACAGTACATTAAACAACTGTTTCTACATGAATCTGGTGTATAAACACAAAGGGTCAAGAAGTTCTGCAGCCTGGAAAAGGAAGTTGCAAAAGAAAGGTCATTATAGAGTTTTATTCCAAGAACAGCCCATCAACCAGCATAAATGAAAAGCATAGTTTTCCTTTCTGAAAAAAAAAAAAACATATAACCACCAAAAAATATCAGAATTTTCAAGAATATTCTTCACAAAGTAATATCTGTGCCTGGAAGAAAAACATCTGGCAAAAACCAGACAGTAAGCATTAGCATTCCCCTAATAATGACCTTGAGCCATTTGAAAGGTGGTCTTCTAGGAGAAAGTCTGTATTTTACAGTATTTGCTTGTGTGGGAAGATACAGAAATGTTTTAAAAGGACAGAAAAAGGTATTTTTCACAAAAGCAAGCACCTATTGAACTGGGCGGAAGCCTCTGGTTATTATTCTATTCCAGTGGTTAAGTACTGAAGAAGACAGTGCTTGTAAAAAGTGATTGTCCAGCTTTGATCGCATTTCAATGCCCTTTACTTTAAAGTTTCTATTCAAGGCTGTTCTAAAAATGCTTATATATATCCTTGTTACCATAATACTCCAGCAAGACAGCACAGTTCTCAATGTGATTGCTTTACTGCTGAAGCAACGTGAGATCAGTCCCCCACCTTTCATCACTATGTATGCAACACCTCCCCTTGCAGTTCATTGCTTTCTTCAAATATTGGTACAGACCTATAGGAAGTGCCAGAAGTGACAATGTCTAAATATACATAAAGATAAAAACAGAAATACCTGTGAAGACACACAGTCTATAAACCCTTGCATTCTACATCTTTTTCCCACACAGCCAAAAAAAACTCACAAAACCAAACCCCCCAAATGAAGTCATCCTTACTAGTTTTGAGTTTAAAGATTCAAATTACTTTTCCTGTGTCCCACATCACTTTGTTAATCTGCCTGTTTATACTGCAGGTGTGTTCAAAGGGTGGGTCCTGCACGGTCTGAAAATAATACAGCAAAGATACTATAACATTGAGAACAATATTATGAATCTTTTTTTAAGAATTGCTATACTAACATCCAAATGTGGCTATGGTTTTAACTGCACAGAGCTCAGTGAAATTACATTAAACTTAAAAGGTTTTCCTTCTTTCAAGCCCTGCATCTTTTAGAAGACCTTCTACTTTTCTCAATTTTCAGCCAAATATGACAGCGGCTTGATAAAAGCCTCAAAAGGCTGCGAAATGGTTCAGAAGGTGAATCAACTAATTATGAACTAAGAGTTCGTAAGATCTGCTGACATTTGCTTAAACTAATTACAGCCTCCACTTAGGGGGATTCTTATTTACCTTTTTGGAGAGGCTGTCGCTAGCAGTAAACAAGATGATGCATAAAAATATTACAGAGCAAGAAGATTACAGTTCTTCTCTTTCCTTTTGAATTTGTACATAGTATCTTCTCAGGGAGACAAAAAATTGCAACACAGAAAGAAGTTTAAATAATTAACAGAACTGAAGGACAGGGCTTTGAGCAACCTGGTCTAGTGAAAGACATGCCTGACCATGGCAGGGGGTTGGACTAGGTCTTTGATCAAGCCATTCTATGATTCAATGACCATTATTTAGGAAATGATTAAATGCACGGACATGAAAAGGCTGTAGGATGAATGAATAATATAACATAGGAAAGCCCTACTCTGTGAGGCCAGAGACCTCCTTATCCCACTATTGAACAGTGGATACCTCAACAAGCAGAACAAGAAGGAATGGATATATTAGTACTACTCTAGCACTACGTTCTCCAAACAAATTCTGGCTCAGAATCTCCTTCCAGTTTTTCCTCATGGATTGGCCTATTCACATCTTGAACTCCCATAAAATTTAACGGCCACTACATTCCATGAAGTGAATTTCACTGGTTTAACACTGCACAAGGAAGTATGGCAAGATCTTTGGAACCAAATTTTATCTTTCGGGGGGGTTCAAATGTTTTGTGTTTGTTTTGTTGTTGTTTTGGGTTTTTTTAAGTGAAATGGGAAAAAATGATCACAAATTGTATTAGATTTTTGCTAAGTCCTGCAGAGTTTCCCCACCTTGAATAGAAAAAAATAACAGGTAACGATGAAATAATATTGTGTCTTAGAAGCAAATTATTTGCAATTGTAGATTTCAGAGGGCTTTACGTAAGCTGTGAACGTATATTGTATACTGTTGGTACAGTACTTCAGTAGAAAAAAATTCTACTATGAACAAGAGATGCACATGTAGGTATCTTCCATGTCTTCAAATTATTATTCTGTTACATTTCTAAACAGCTTGGATTTCTTATTGCCAAAAAGTGTCTTCAACAAAGGTAATGATGCCATCATTCTAAAAAGGAATGAATACTGCTGACTGTAAAGGAACTGCTGGTGGCACATGAACATTTATAGGTCCACAAACTTTTTCAGTTTGCTTTTGAAATTCATCTCTAGCCTTTTATATTTTCTGGGTACTTGAAGTACAGTATGCAAAATGAAAGTGAAAAATGTCAACATTAAAATTTGGATGTGAAAGTCCATAAGTTGCATTAAATTTCCATAAAACTTAATGAAAAGCAGTGTTCACATACAGAAAATACATTAATGTTCTGATTTTCATTATGTAGTTCAGCAATGCAAATAATTAAGAGTCTGAGGGGGAAAAAATGGAAATCAATTGCAGTTCTTAAATACACATCTACTGTTACGGCTTGCTAATGGGAAGAAAGCTATTCTAGATCATAAACTGCAAATCCCAGAGCTATAAGAATGAAAATGTGGAAGTCAGGGTATTACTGACTACCTGACCAGGAGAAGGTTGTTGCATATTGACTAGTGAAGGAAGTTGGGCTATTTCAATATAGTGGTGGTTACTGTGATGATTCAAACTGAAAAAATACAGTCTCCAGGCATTATGTCTAAAACCAATTTCTTTGCATTTTAAATAACGTAAGCGATGCTCAAACAGGTTAAAGGTACACAGAAGAAAAGGCTGTTCTGACATGGTCTCAACTGTTATAGACTAGCTGGTTAAATGAAGGAACGGTAATGAGAACCACAGAACTGACTACAGAATAACTTACTGTAACATAAAAAAGAGATCACACAAAACCTGTTAATACTATGAAAATAAGTTGCAGAAAAAGCACACTATGAAAGAACAATTTGCTGAAATTCATGCGTAAAACTTATGACAGAAAGAAAAATTAGCCCAAACATAAAGTACAAAGTTACTGAACCATATTTTGAAAACTGAAAGTCTGCACAAAGGAAGCTGACAATCAGAAAATTATGGCAGTTAAACCGTAAAGCAAAAAAAGTCAACAGAAGGTAAGGAACACACAGCTACAGAGAAACATTATTTAATCATATCACAGGAGGGATGCATAGATAATCTAGATGCACTGCTAGACTGTCCCAGAATGAAAAGATAAACCAATATGCACACAAAGTCATTCAAAGCACAACTTTCATTTTTCTGAGATTACAATTACCTTTTGCATTATTTTTCTTAAGCATTTGAGCTCTAATCCAGTTATTCAACTATTCCATATGAAGCAAAAATTATAGCAGACAGCAAAAATAATTTAATTTTTCCCTTTTTACTCATCTAAATAGAAAAGTTTTTAAAACTTAAATGACAGTCAACACATTTTTTTCAGCCAAAATTAGAACCTTCCATATTTGCTTCTGAATTATTTAACTCAAAGTCACTGTAATTTTATGTTAGAATTGATCTGTTGACTAACCTGCCCTGAGATTTCAAATAAAGCAAGCATATTTTGTTCATCTCGCCTTAGTTCTCTGGAATAATTTTTATAACCAGTATGCATACAATGTCCCAAAATCTTGTACTTCTCTTAAATTGAAGTTTCCAATTTGGTTAATCTTTGTACAAAAAGAATAAGCAGCAAAGATTAAAAAAAAAACCAACCAAAACCCCAAACCCAATAAAACAACAGAATGATAAACACCCCTAAATTAAATCCTACTTCAAACAGCATAAATAGTCATGTTGGCACTCATTACCAACTCTGAATTTTATGTGAAACAAAACCACTATATTGTTTAAAAGGGATAAATATCATGTGTATTCCACATATAAGGAATAACTGCATACTTGTGCCTGTAAAAAAAGCTATCAAAAGTTTTCAAGCCTGCCAATTGCAAGAAGTTTGATACTAGAAAATAAACTTCACCAAACTTTCTGAAAATCAAACTGTCTATAATCAAGTCAGATTTTTACATGTAATCTGCAGCAAAATTCTGTTTACACAAACTCTACAACCAATGCTGAATTATTCCAAATTAATTAATACAGGCTTCAACATCAATGTTTTTCCCCCCTCCCTAACAATTTCATCATCCATCTCTTTGAATTGCATAAAATAGAATCTCATTCTTTTAATGGGCTGGAGTTCAGTTTTCATTGAAAGGTTCCATTTATTTTTTACTTTACACAAACCAGCATGCCTCTTTATGAAATCTTCAGTCTTAAGAGAGAAAGCCTTTGCAATAATATAACAGTAGCAGTAACTACCATCTTCACCTCACAACACTACACAGGACATAACTGCAAGTAACAAGTTTGATAACCTTGGAACTTCTTTATAACTGTTTATAATTATTAGAAAACACATAACATTACACCAGAGGCACTGTATCTGTGTGCCTGGAAAGTTATCATTTTTATTCTCCAAAACACTACTATTCTGGAGGGAAAAAAAAAATATAACAAAGCAGAAAGTTACGGGGGTGGGTGTGTGTGGAAGATATATAAAGAAGAAGGAAAGCTTACTTTGAAGTAACCAACCAAATTATTTAGAAAAACTGGAAAGATGAAAGAAACTAGAAGTTCACGTTTGGAAGTTTCCAAGACCTAGATTTCCTAAGAAACTAGCGGAGTCTTAGAAACCTTGGGAAACATAGAAACATTTCAAAAGAGCTCTCCCAGCCTAACAGTTGTACAATAAGAAAAACAAAGTTTCTTGAAACATTTTTACTCACAAAAACTATTTTGTGTTTGGTAAATTCATAACACAACCTGAAGCTGCATCCTGCATATCAATATTGAAGAAAATTTTATAATCATAGTCACGGCATTTCTACATTAAAAAAACCCAAAGACCTCCAAAATTTTTCATCATAATGAAGAATGGAAGCATTCTACTAACCTTCAAATTCTTCATGGATTTCCCCCCCCCCCCCCTTTTCTTTCTTACAACTTTTAATACAATTGTTTTCCCAAAGCATACAGGGGACATACAGAATTGCCTTAATTCAGCAGCTCGTTCTTTCTAAAGTCTTTCAACTGATACCTCTAACCTACATCTACTTCTAAAGTAGCAGAGCTCAGTTAGATCTACCACAACCTGGTAAGAGAAAAATACTAACAAAGGCATAAAACCAGAAGGGGAAATGAGATTTAAACTGATTTTTGCAAGAGACATTTTCACCACAATTCACCACAACAACATATGTGTAATCATGCTGGTTACCACAAGCAAGCATTCGGTCTCATTTTCTACCTACGGAGCTGCTCATTTGTTTAAATTCATGTTTCTTTAAAACTCAAGCCCCCTTGTTAAGTAGGGTCTTAGATCTTCACCGGCATAGGCCATAAAGAATCTTTATACCATCTTTTCATTGACTTAGGAGGTGAGACGGTATTTTACCTGTATAAAGAAAGATATCTACACCTTGCTTACAGAATGAGATGGGTGGTTCCGTTTTCTGCCCAACTGTAATTACAAATGCGTAGATCTGTTAGGATAGCCTTTGAATACATATATTTTCAGGTCCAAATCCAGGGGCGGGTGGGGAGTGATAAATATTTATATTGTTAAGAAACAGAATACATATAGAAGAATATTACTGAAGGGTATTTTGGGGTGATCTTTTTGTCTGTTTGGGGCTTTTTCTTATTGTTGCTTTGTTGGGTGATGGTTTTGGTGTGGGTTTTTTTATTTATTCTGAAAATAATTTTGCTATTGTTCAATAGTTGAATAATTACCACTGTTCATAATCCAGATCTTGGAATGAACAAAGTCAATGGCAAGACTCCCAGTGTTTTTAATGGGATCAGGATTCAGTGCTTTAAAACAACTGGCCTCCCTCCTCCTCACCCCCATGAGAAATATGTCATTCATTATGTGGCATTAAAAGCATGGGTGGTATAATGCCTGTTCTCTGTATCACTTTACTGTGTATAAACTATAGTTTAACATCATACTATAACTCAATTCACATATAATAAAGTTTCCTGGGAAGGAGCTGCAATATGAAGGAATTAAATTTTTACACTGATGATCATTATTTTCGCATGACAACCTACAATATTACAGCAAGATTTGCCTTCTTAACACTGAATAAGCAATTTTGTAAGTGTACAAAAAGCAACATTGCAGCTAGGGGCACACTTTTAATGTATTCATTGTGGAAATACCTTGAAACAAGTTTACGACTACTACACATGTCCCATGTTTCTCTTCACTGTAAAGAGGCAAATGCTATTACTCTTAATAAATGGCAAAGAAACATGACACATTTGCACTTCCTTGTGCCACCTAAGGGTGAACAAACTACCAGGACTGAACAGGAGAATTCCATGAATTGAAGTACATTTAAGAGACAGCGCTGAACATCCTCGTAACAAAGGTTAAAATTTAGCAACTCCTACTATTTAAAAAAAAAAAAAACAACAAAAAACACAACACAAAAACCTAATGAAGCGCATTAAAAAAATGCTTTTAAGAAGCATAGGGGAGAGAAGGGGGAGAAAGTTGTCTTGCCTGCCTTGTCTCTACCGAAACATGCCTGGAAAGAAGCACTCAGAGGAGATTGCCTTGACTGGCAGAAATTTTACCTTTCTATTCATCCAGGTGATGAATAAATATTGTTGCTTTAGCAAAGCCACACCTTAGCTATAAATCACAGTTAACTGATATGAAAAGAAAAACTTAGGTCTCTGCTTAAAGCTGGTTTAATTTGAAGAAGAGACAGGTTTACTGCTGCTTGCCAGTTTTCGGAGGAGCCTTCACGTAACAATTAGACCAACAGCTAAAAATATTTCTGTATAAAACTCAAATGATCCCTCACATAGGATATATAGTTTAATCTCTATTTCAGCAACTTTGACAATATATTAGATATAGAAAATACCATGAAAGAAAAGAAAATATGAGAAATTAATTACTTTTACATCCTTCAATTATAGGGCAACTACATTATTCCAATCTCTGGCTTCTAAATCTGATCCTGTTTGGATTTAAACAAACATACATTCATTTTGGAAGAAAGCCATGCATCCACATATCCCCTCAGCCAGAAATCATAGAGAAAGCCTTTATGTTTATATGTAATGATGACGAGGGGAAATAAGTGTTCCAAGGGACATTTGAAAATATTCCAAAAAATTCATAGAGGAAACAGAATGTTTATGCACAGCAGATTGATAAAAAGTTTTGTATGGCTGGACCATTCAAAAGGAACCACAGAATCCAAAACTCAGATGCTTACTATACACATAGTGACTGTTTAACATGTAAGATGCTTGAGTAGGGTATGCTTTACCAAGGGCTCCTTCCAACAAGATATGTATAGCAACAACTATATAGCAACTGGAGAATAGCTTCCTGTAGTTGTAGTCACAAACTGTGTGGTAAACTCAGTTTTAAAGGAAAAATCTCTAAGATTTCCAAGTACTAAATGGAGGGAAAACTTTACCATTGTGGAAAATCTCCATGTACACTAGAATAATTGAACATTACAGAGTCAAGTTCAAACTCAAAATGTAGTCAAAGAATTTCAAATAAAGAAGCAGTTAATGATGCTGAAGTGTTAAAGGAAGATGTGCTATGCACATAGGACCTCTTCTGAGGCATTTATTTATCCATTTCTAACACAAAGGTTTATTCTCTGTAGTTTATATAAATCTTATGTAGCCATGGAATAATTTCTAAGACAGAAATAAAGTATATAGTGGATTTCTGGCAATTTCTAGGTATTTCTTCTGTCATTAACCAGCATTCCCCACCCCCCGCCCCTTCCTCATGCTGCACAAAAAAGCATGCTGATTTCTGGATTCCTTTCAAATAAGCATGGAGCCAGATATTAGGTAATACACTGCCAAATACTGTAGGTATCTTCCTTTACAACATCTAGTCTTACATTACTCTAGATAGTCTTAAAGAGATCTACATAATGATACAGCACCATTTATAGGTGAACTTTTCACTGAGATAGTAAAATCTTCTCTAAGATGATCATATTTGGAATTGCTACCCTCTGATAGGCCTAGGTGTTTGGGGGAAACAATCTAAGACCTCCAGCTAATTCCAGCGGTATCATGAGTAGATATTAAATGATCAGTGACATCACTAACCAATTCTTACCAACTACCTTTTTCCCAAAGCAGTAAGGTCACAAGAATTTTTATTACATGGGAGCTTCGCTGGCAATTGTTCTCTAAAGTATATTTGCTATCAAATTTAACATACATTTTTAATACAATTTTGGCAAGTACACAAAGGACTTCATATTGGAAAGAGAAGACTAGAAAACCCAAGCAAAGGAGGAGTAAGAAAAGAACTGTACAGACACTGGTAGAGAATTACTTGCTAGTTTTTTGGTGGACATTAAGTAAGTTTTTTATTAATAACCACAAATTTTGTTGCCTTTCTGAACGTGAAAATACGAATTCTGTGTGCCCCTGGCAATGCTACCAATCTGTAACTATTCTATAGCTAATAGCCTGGTTTAATAGCTTGTTATATTACCTGGCCCAACAACAAATTGCTCTCACAGGATATTTGCTAAGGGGATATGAGATCAGAAAATACATTGAGCTTCGCAAGTTGCTGAACAAGCTTTCCACCTCTCACCTCCACCCCAAGCAAGGACAAATATAGAAAATATCAAATAATCAGTTGTATGAGGAATCTCACAGAAACCAGTGCATATTTATCATTTTTTACTTGAATAACCAATACAAATAAAAACCCCTCAGATACATTCCCATAGTTCTGAATATTTCATCAAAATATTTTCACCTAAGCAGCCTGATTTTGCTCTTTAAGGTTCATCTTCTGAAAAGCTTAACCTCTCTTTCAGTGAACCTTCCAGAAGTCGATAGAAACTCTCCCAAAATACAGAAGTTGATGGAAGTTACCAAGATCAGTGCAGTCAACCTAACTTGAAAAGCACTAAAATCAGAAAGTATATCAGATAGAATAAATGCCAGGACTTACCACTTCTCTGTATTTACTATCCACAACTGAAACCCCTTTTCTCAAGATGTAGCAAGAGCCAGCTCAGCACAGTGTAACAGACAGGGGTTGGGGGCCCCCCTCACAGCTGAGCTAAATAGGCTCCTGAGTCCATGGGGATGGGGAGGACCCAGGTAAGACTCATCAGGGCCGTTAAGGCTTATTTGTGCCACCTGGACTTCCCTATTAAGGCTTATTAGTACCACCTGGCCGTCCCACCCAGCCAGGTGTGTCCTCCTGTGTTTCACAGCCCCCAGCTTGCTCAGGAGGAGGTGTTACAGGGGGTATTCCAGCAGACATAGAGGCACCAAAACTGGAAATAGGACATGGCATGGGAAACATGAGGGTGGGAGGGGGTTCAAGCTGCCCATGAAGGTCCTGGGGAGGACAGGGGATGTTCAGGGCACCCTGAAGTGCCCGCAGAGGCTGGGCAGGCTGGATGAGAAGGCTCCCAGCTGCACGTAATGATCCCTTAATGATCCCTAGGAGACACAGCAATGGCAGTGCAGTGCCCAGGGCCAGTCAGGTCATCAGGAGGGGTCATAGGGACCAGTCAGTGACCTCAGGATACAGCTTTTGTCAGAGAAGTAGCAGGAATCATCTTAGAATAGGATGCTAACTTAAAACTTCAACATGCAGCTTTGTTTTCCTGCTTTCAGTCAAACTCTTCCGGGTTTCAGATATGCTGGGACACTTCAGTTTATTGGGTTTCTTTTCATTTTCTATTTTTTGGGGTTTTGGTGGGTTTTATTGTTTGTTTGAGTTTTTTTGGTTTTAGTTTGCTACTCCTAGATAAGAAAAAACTGATGTTCTTTTCTTGTTACTTTTCAGGAATGCTTACTCAACACAGTGACCTTTTCCTCTGCCAACCTGGTTATTTTTTAATCTAAATTTTAGGTCAGAATTCTTTTGGGTTTTTTTAATCCAACTGTTTTAAAGACAGATTGTCCCTAACAAAGTGAATTAATTTGAAGGAATATTTAGTCTTACAAATCACCAAATTAATCTGTCTGATGAAGACAAGGGCATGAAAATGTCACACCCTCTCGAAAGGGTTGCAATCTAAACTTTTATATGACCTGTTGCTTTTAATTTCATTTGCAATTATGTACTATTCAGAGTGAAATTTATGTGGCAGCAGCTGCTGTATGTTGACACACACTTTTAAAACACAGGAAGATAAAATATCAAGAACGTTTTGATTGCAGACTTTTAAAAAATCAGGCTTTGCTACTGAGAAATAAAGTAAAATGTGGGAAACCCCAAAATGTACATGTCACTCAAACAAAAGTAGGAAGTATGCTATAAAATCCCAACGAACATAGCTCCTTAAAAAAACATTCAAGTACAAGTAGATGTTGCATGGCTTTTTCAAACACATTAAAACACAGTATGTTCATTAAAAAACATCTGTTCTTATTACAATACATTATAATTGTTAAGGAAAACATGCTATACTTTTTTTTAATTACTAGAAGATGTAGCATGCTTATAAATATTTCTTTGAATATATAATTTCTGCATAAGTGACTAAATTATTGTGGCTAGTTTCATTCTTTAACCAAGGCAGCAAAAGCACCAACAGCAGCAAATTTGTGACCACACAGCTTCAGCATATACTGTACAACTACATGCAAAAGTAACAGAATTCAGCCCGAACAGAAATCTGAGCTGCTTTAACTTCATTTAAAGTGGACTTAAAATGCATCCACATTTTGCTTTCTGAATATTTGTTTTAATTTTACTTTGGCTTCACTTCTGCCTTTTGATCTCTATAATAGGCTGGGGTATTCTGGGTTGGTAAACGAATGCAATGACCCAGAATCACTAATTCTAGTAGCCATCTCTCCAAATGGAACGACCAGAAAGAAAGTGTGTTTGTTTCAGTCCAGGACCATCAGGAACCAATGTTCCCAATCTGGGCTGGCGATACAAGTAGCAAATCATACACTGTAGATTTGAAGCCAAACATGAAGACCACCTAATATGTATAGCTTTTTTTGAGAGGCTGGTGTTTTTAGAACAGATGAGAGCCTGAAAACAAGACTGGGAAGGTAAAGAAAGCATGAAAGGACTAGTCCCACAAATGGAATGGCCAAAACCCAAGGCTTCTCTGAATGACATGGGAGGGACAGTTTTGCGTGTCAGTATGTGTTGATTGTTCTTCCCTTTCTTTTCTGTGCATTTTTTGCTCTTTAACAACAATTAAAATGTGACTGCTCTATAAAATGTTTATAAAGTCTGTGTGTCCTGAGTTTCAGGGTCCACAAGATAGTGATGATCTAGAAGGTCCAGATCTTTTTTTTTTTTTTTTTTAGCAAAACTAGTTAGAAAACACACCTTAGCATTATACCGCAGAGCGCACAGCTTGAGATATAGTTGATTTCTGTCTACAACAAATTGGCCTCAGCAGCAAGTAACATCCAGAGTCTGGACACAGTTCTGCAGCTGAAGGAATACTTGTCCACAAGGCTTCTAACAGACTATAACAAATGACAGGACAGTTTCGATCCTTTCGGACAATCAGCCATATCTCAGCTTAAATGACAAAACCCCATATATAGTTGTCCCAGATAAGGGAAAGAAAACTGACTTATTTTCCTTTTTGGGCATCACCAAAACAGCTGTCCAATGACTTCTGGTCAGCTATACTTCTGCAAGCCCAGCAGCATAATTTCTCTTGCAGAACTTTCCCTGCATCAGTGAAAATGGACAAAAAAAGAACAAAACCCATGCAGCTATTACAATCTAGCCTGAGTTTTCAGATATGGGATTTATCAAGTAAGGCTTTCAACAGTAAATATACTTGACATTTAGTTGCTGAAGTAAAATAAATATAGGACCCAATAGTGTCATTTTTATGGAGTAGAACTACACTTTAGAGTATATGTCAAAAGTGAAATTCATTTAACTAAACAGAAAAGAACCATCTAAAACTGACAAGAGGTATGAAAAAAGGTTGATACAAAACATTTCAGAGATTCCTTTACTAGGTATCCCTGAGGAGGAGAAACTGTTAGACCATCAAAGAGCATTATCATTCTACCTACAGAGACTCTTCGTGCAAGATGTTAAATTTATGCTGCAAAGACTTCGCTGTCCATTAGAATCATTTTGATATTCTTATGTTGTTTCTCCTATGATATTACACCCTTCATACTTGCTCATTAAGTCCCAATACTTGTTTATCAAGAACATGTCAAGCCAACAACAAATCTGGAGTTCAAATTTAGACAAGGCACACGATCAAGGAAAAAAACATCATTGAATCTCCTGGTGTGAACTCATTACTGTGTATTTACATAATGTTGTTTTGAAAGCCAGTGAAATGACACTCTGTTATTGAACCTCAATGGTTTTCCTACATAAAATCCAGCAATTATCCTTACCAGGTAAATCAAGTAATCAGTAAGTGAGACAATCCAACCCAATGAGTATGATAACACTTCCAATGTCTTCATAAATGTCTCTGCAGAGTGTCTTTTCTTTTTAATGCTTTTTGTAGAAATTTCTTTTCATAGTAGAAGTATCTCATTCATATCCGAAGGCTTCTATTTTTTTATATGCAAATAAATGTGTTTTCAGGCAATTTCACAGCTGTTAAGCTTAAAGTTATTCAGAGCCTTGTGTCACAGTTCATCACCCCTCTAGAACCTATGGCATTGGTAACAGATTTAAAGTTTACTTTCTTTGATGCGAATAATGACTTCCCAGTAAATGAGCAGAATTCATTACGTGGTTTTATTCCACAGAGCAACACCTTCCGAAAGAGAAAATATCCATTCCAGACACTTGAACACAACTTGCAATCAAGTACTTAACACTTTATACAAAATACAACGAAATCTAAAACCTATTCTGAAAAAAAATTCTTATTATGCTTCAGGTAAATGTGTGGCAGCCATCCACTTTGAATTAATTGTGAATGTGAGTCAGATTCAGTATATGCTTCACACACATAAGCCCCATAGTGGTCATGGAAATGATGGGACCTAAATCTCTGATGGAATTTCAGAAGCAAGGAATCCCCAATACTTCATTCAACACAAGCCACAGAAGAAAAACCAGTAAATAGCACATACTTTTGGCAAACAGTGCAACACAATGCAACACACATCAAGCTAGCTGCAACCACCCTTTACCCATGCTTTTGCATGTTCCTGATCCAGAGCTGCCCCATGGCATGCTACTGCTGGTGTAATTCTGATACTCATGAAGTGCCACCAAGGTACTCACACCTGTGACAAAGCCAGACCAAAGGGGAGCGAATATGAAGAGTCTGGCTTATTTGTACCACAAAAAGAACCACCTGTATCTAGATGATTCCTGTAGGAAACATCAGATTAATATTTTCATAAACAAGGTCTGTAGGAAGTCAGAACACAAGCTGAATAAGCCGGTTCATGTTGTTGGATGGAAAAGCTTACCCACTTCTTCCTCACCCACTTCTTCCAACAGCAGTCTTACAAAAGATGTTGCCTCTGTGCACTCAACCTTACCCAATATCCTTAAACCACTATGAATACAACATTCTAATACTAAAAACCATGTTCAGCAATAGGAAATATCTTTTCAAATCAGTTGGCACTTAGAGTATCATTCAACAAGTAAAAGCAAGTACCATGATTTACACATACTCCAAACAATCCTGTCAAACAGCTTAAACAACATATCTCCCAAAATAGATATGTAAACTTAATATTAATTCCAGAACTATAGTGCCAATCAAAAGAATCCAGTCTAAAGATGACAGCTTCTAAGATTATTTCAGAAACTTTTAGTCATTACAGTATCATTATTTGCATTTAATAAGTGCAAACCTAAAGAAATTATCTGGAGATACAATGCATATGTCTTTATTCCTATTCCCACTAAAAAATAAAATCAAATTTTCAGTGGGAAAAATAATCCCTTTCTTTGTCCTTTTCATAGCTGCATGTATTCTATTAAGACATAAATTTGGAGTGTCACTAAGCTATTCTTAAACAGAATTATTCTTTCTGGGCTAAATCTGCAAAGAAATTGAACTTCAATTCCCATCTTTTCACTTCTCACTTTCCTTTTTAGATGAGCTTTCTGAGTTGAAAATTCTGGGCTAACAACTGTTTTCATTTTTATTTAGAATGGTAAATGAAACCATCTGGGACATTTGGGACTTGGACAACATTTTGCTACAGTTCTGTTGACTACCCCAAGACTCTACCCCGTGTTATTTATATGTAATTGAAGAAAGAATAAAACACAAAAAGAGAATTTGGTGGTGATTTTCACTGCCATCTTCCTGCAGATGTGCTTTCATCCAGTTTGTGTTCAATTTACACTGCAGTCCATACGTATCCTGTATTAAAGTGGGAAAGTAATTTTATTTCCCTTTCATTCACCTCTTCATCTGAGAATCAGGAATATAGATACATACAATTGAGTCCTAACCTTGGTTAGTAAGAACCGATTATTAACCCAGTGTCAGTTTGAGAGAGAGAGAATAAAAAGGAAGATACAGGAGTGGGATTTAATACGTACTTGCATTCCCAAATGCCACTTCCTTAAGGACAATATGCATGCTTATGTTAAGCATATGCTTCAGTGATTTATTTATGCTCTAGTCTTCTCTTTGAGACTATTTAATCATTCCAAACTGAAACTAAAATATCTACTTATACATGTGCATACATTATATAGCCTTAAATGCTTTAAGAGAGTGAATTGAAAGCACTTGGATTTGATTTTCTTGTTTGGAATTTGTTTCAACATTTGGATGCAGTCATGGTGCTTCCAGAAAATCCATATGATGGTGAAAACTACTAGTTTTCTCAGACTTTACAAGAGTAGCTCAATTTTCTTACTGAAAGGATTAGTAGCAGCAGCATAGCTCATGTGATATACCAATAGGATTAGGAGGTTGGCATATGGCAAGATAGAAGTTAAAACTCTTTAAATACCCCACGCAGTGTATGTTCTTTTGCACAGCTGAATTCTACCATTCATCCACTGAATGTCTTTTCCCCACAATAACTGCTGGGTTTGCTGTTGGGCTGCAGAGCATCTGAGTCCCAATTCATTCAATCAGGCTGACTTCCACCTTTCGAAGCTCAAAGAAATCAGAACTACTTTATTACCTATGAACTTTAGAAGGAGAAATTGCTTACATGCAAACATTCAAAAGCAAACTATGCAGTAAACAACCAGAATTAAATTATATTCAATGTAACATCTTACTATAGGAAAATGATTAATCTTGTGTTCAACATGATTACAGAGAACTTGAAATACTTTGTTGAGGAAGCCAAGTTTACAAAAGCTATTGCAATCAGCTCTGTAACTAAAAAGAAGAAAAAGAGCTAGAAAAGGAATTCACACCTGTGCTTCCTACATTATAGCTGTTTAAAATGACTGAATAAACTGATCTGTTCATGTCAGAGCAGATCACCTATGTTAAAAACAATTTCTTAAATAATTGCGGTCCCCATTATGAAATTCATTAATTTATATGCATTATTATCTCATTTAATTAATAATTTATTGTCATCTTCTCTTGCTGGGTGCCTAGGGGTCAGACCGTAGTTCTCTAGACAAGCTGGTGTCATTTTCAGTTTTTACTTTGTCTTCCTTTTCTCATTTTTATGGTTTTTTTTTTTAAGTTCTTTAGCTCTCCTTTCTTCTTCTTCTTCCTGTATACTGCTGTCAACTACTACATACTCATCTTTTTCCATCATCCTTACTCTATTGGGGTTTCCATGGGGTGGGCAGGCTGTGGTGGCTCATAGAACTTGTACTTCAAGCCAGCAGGAAGCCAGGGGACTCTGGACAAAGCAAGTCCTGAGGCCCGGTTATCATACCCCATACTTATCAAGGTTTGGCATCTCCACCTCTGCCAAATGTCAACCATGTGGTCATCCCACCAGAGCATCTCACCATACTGCTTTTCTGAATTCACTTTTAATTAATTTAGCTTCTACTCTGCTTTTTGCTCCTCACCTATTTCAGTGTGACCTATCTGTTCCTTCCATCTCACTGTCACACGTCTCAGTCACTTTCCATGACTTTTGCTCATCAAAGGTGGTTCGCTGTATCTCTCAGCCACCTTCTACCTGCTCCACTCCCCTGATGAGCTTGTCATTCCATAGTTCATGTGGTCGTCCCCCCTCCCTTTTTTTTTTAACTCTTTTGCCACCAGTATCTTATCTATCAACCACTGAATGTCTCTCCCCAACAATATCTGCTGCTTTTGCTGTTATGCTGCAAGACATCTTTGTCCCAATTCCTGCTGTTCAGTTGGCTTCACCCTTTAGACATTTGCTTTCTTTGTTTCTGTTGTATTTCTGGCTGAGCAATATGTTACCCAATTTAAAGTGATTCCCCATAGCCATAAGCTCTCTTCAAAAACCACCTCTTCAAGTGCACCCTCCACTTGTCACCCTGCAATGGATTTTGCATGTTTCTTCCAGACATGAATTAATTACATGTATTAACCTTTTCCTTCACTTCCACTCAGCTTCTGTCCCTTTTCTTCTACTGTATTTTTTTCTTAAGCCATATAACACACAGATAAGATTTCTCATCTGCTCTCCTCCTCTAATCCTTGCACTTTCCCTGTGATATTAGCCCTACTTATATGGATTTCTCTTCCACATGCTCTCAGTTTCTCTGTCTTTAGGAATAAAGACTTTGTTCTGTCCATATAGCACATAACATGATGCCTAGCCGATGATTAGATGTCATTACACCTATGAAAATAATATCTCAAAACTATTAGCTTTATTTAGAAGAGATATCTTTATTTTCTCTGAAACAAAGAAGACCTGAATTTTATTACTGTCTAAATCCTCTAAAAAAATATTACAGAAAGCCAATATAAACTAGGGCTGTTTGTTATATGAATTTCTTGGAAATGTTTAACATAAGCTTTTGCAATTAGAAGTCCCACAGAAAGCTACAAAGCAATAATCAATAACAATCTCTCATTTTCTTTTAGAAGACTACATCAAATAAAGGAATATATTTCTGTGATTTTTGAATACTTCATTCTTTTTAAGGTCTTGGTAAAAGAAACTGTCATGTTTTAAGCCAAAACCTGATGTATCTTTGTATCAATGTGAGCAATATCTATGGAAAATTACCATAATTTAAAAATGTGCCACCGATAAATACCTTTAAAAGTACCTTAAAAACACTTTCTATTTGAAAAAGCAATCAAATGCACTTGACTTAAAAGACAGTGGGACTACTGGCTGAGCTCTAATGACCTGGACCATTTAAAGATTATCAGGAAGGTCAAGGCTGCTGTAGCAACTCATCTATGACAAGAACAGAGGTATCACACAGCAAGGCACCCAGAACTGTTTTGTCTGCCAAACTTACACTAAGTCACCCTAGATGTCTGTTCTGTCTTTTCTGGGTCTCATTGCTATAAAACTAGTAATTTCCAACATACAGTACCTCAAATAGTCCTCTCATTATTATTTATTTTTTTTTCAGAAACATCCAAGACACACGGGCAAGTCTGGACAACTTTTCAACTCATCAATTAAAAAGATTTTTTTCCCTTGAAAATCTTGGTTTGCAATATTCCAAAATAGACAAAATAATTACTGTTTCAAAATAACCAGTTATACCTATCTAGAGTTCCAGCTACAGTCCAGAAAAAGAGAATGAAATTGATTCATGGCATGGAAATTCACTCTAATTATGTTATGTGATTCACATAAATGACATATCTAACAGAACAGTTTCAGAGTATTCACATTGCCAAACCCTAAGCATTCTTTAATTCTAATATATTTTCTGCTTATTAATAATCAGACTTTTTTTAATGCCTAAAAAAAAAAGGAAGGTAGTGCAGAAGTACTGAAACCAAAAGCTAGCACTAAGGAAGGATCGTTGTATTATACATGTTCAAGTCGTGACTGTCCTTGGGAAGTACCTCTGACACAGGTTTGTTTCACAGATGCATATTGAGTTGTTTCCGCTTTTTCTCCAGACTCTGTCTGTCTGATAAGGCATGAAACGCTGTCCAGTATGAGCAGAGAACATCATTATTTTATTAGAGGACTGTAGATCTATTTTACTATAAGCACCTATTGCCCGCCCCCTTCTCCACCCCCTCCCCCGGGGTATAAAAACATTGATAAAACACCTTCTCCCACAGAACACACTTGTTTTACGAATACAGAAATGTGCTAAATTCTATTATCATTTAATATGCTAAACTTCCTCTCCACCACCTATTTATTAATTCTTTTATCCATTTTTTATATACTCAAACTAACCCTGGCCCAAAACCTAATTAGCTTCTCAGAATTGCACACCTCCCTCTTCTTCAAGGCAGTACTTTCAGGATGTTCACTGCAGACTACAGAACTGAGAAGCATTTTATTTCTGAGAAGAAAAACATTCCCGGGGCTCTTCCTGAGCACCTGGCATTGTATTATCCTGGGAGAAGCCAACAGTCGATGGACATGCAGGTGGCCTTTGCCTCAAGGCAAAGATTGCTCACTGTTATTGCCTGATCTTTGTCATGTATGCTTGTGTCTCTGCACAATGACAAATAACTGCTTGTAAAGCTTTGCCTGCCACTGTATCTCACACACTTAAAATGACTATGCAATTCATTTTAATGATTGGTTCTGTTCTCTCATACTTGCAATATATTATTCAGTAAATTAACTTTGCCTCTCTTCCCTTTCAAAAGTGTGTCATGAGCAGCCTTTCACAGCACAGAATATGTAATTGATTATTTTTCTTTGACTGCTGTATTTCCATGAGGTGCTGTTTTGCTCTTGTTGCATGGTCTATTAATTAACAGTCCCAGGAGCACAAAATATGCAAATATATAGGAGAACTAGGAATCTGTGTGTCCACAATGATGTATATGGAATAAGGTTCCATTTTTAATGCAACTGGGAATTAAAGTTGCTATAAGAAAAGTGACATGAAACAAAAAGACATGGAGAATTCAGAGGGAAGTCCAGGGAAAAAAACCCAAACAAACAAACCAACAAAAACCAAAACCAACAACCAAATAGCGCTCACTAAAACAAGCAGTCCAAGTCAGGACACTGCTACATATTGAAAGAAGAAATAGGAAATAGAATAACTTTCATGGATTCCTACGCTACTGTAGCTCATGCAGTGTAGAAAAAGCTAATACAGGTTTTTCATGAAGGTGATAAGACTGCATTGTGGCAGAAAGATGAACTGTCACCAAAATACTATGAGATCACGATCACCATGATAAAGATAAAAGTTAACCACTTGCAAATAGAAATCTGTTTCTGGGAACTATTTATGATCTCTGTCACCTAAAATAAAGGCAGTGGAAGATAAATGACTAAAACAGAGGACTCCTGGTGATGTCTAAAAGAATAGCCAAGTGGGGAAAAAAAAACCAACACCCACCAACAATTTCAGTTTACAGTAATAGCAGGGAAG
This sequence comes from Falco rusticolus, assembly GCF_015220075.1. Lineage (NCBI taxonomy): Eukaryota > Metazoa > Chordata > Aves > Falconiformes > Falconidae > Falco > Falco rusticolus. The sequence goes on from NC_051196.1 coordinate 11,258,799, forward strand.
ACAAATTACAAATTCACTGGGAAGACATGTATGCTAAACCAGGAAAGCACAGAGGCATTTTCAGAGTACAGGACAGAAATGAAACTGAGTTGACAAGACGTTTCGAGTCAAAACTGGAAGACTTGAAAAATATCAGGACAGAGGCTTCCTTGATTTGTAAGCCACATGGATATTTTTAATAAGAATAAGCAGCAAGCTAGCATCTCACATAGACATTTTCCTTCTCTATGGCCTTCTCCATTGATATGGCCTTGAACCACGCAGCTGTGTAAAATATATACAATCCATCTAAGGGGAACACTAAGCACTTTTTAATTTCTTTGGTTGTAATTTAATACTTTAGACAAAAGCATAACTTCCATCACCCTTTTCTCTCTCTTTCAGTTTCTGTCTCTCAAAAATAATTTAGCAATTTTTTTCCATGCAGTTTTACATTATTTGAGAAAGAGTGTATGTAAATATATGGGAAACAAACACAGCAGGCTGATGGGAATACCTTCGTAAAACTATATAAATAAAAGATGTGAAAATACACCGTTATATATGTCTTCATCCATTAAATTCTAGTATCAAGTATATTTTCAGCTATACAGGACTGATCTTCACATCTTCCTTTCTCTACAGAAGTTGCAGATCAAATTTGGAACATTATATGTGCTTCATAATTGAAAGAAAACACTACTAAAAATTGTCTCCAACTTAGTAAGTCAGAAGAATGTAATTCCTCCGGCATCAAAATATTTAGTTAATGTATGAACAGTGGAAACTATTAATATGTACACTTCCAGAGTTAATGGAGCCTCTGTACATCATTGAATAAGCATGCTATAATTAAGATTTTTTCTTTATCTAGTCCTGTTGTTACTATATGGCTAGATATATTACATTCATAATTGGGATTACATGACTTGACACCTTACAACGTACATTACATAGTTTCAAATATAATTTACTGTATAATCATGCAGTTTATTATTTCAATTTCAGCTCATAATTTAAACCCATTGTAGCATACACTTTAATCACTAGATTAGTCTGAGAGATGAGGAAAATGGAAAATTCAAATGTGAAAAAAAATTACAAATATATTTGTTCATAGATATTCTTCCTGAGGTACTGGATTAAGCCAAAGCCAGTAACATTCAACGTTTATCAACCCTGAAGTTAAATTTTATATGTCATTCAAAGATGGGGCTCTATGTCTACCTTCTCTCTCTTTAAAAGAGAGTAAATTGGTGAACTTTAACTTTTCTGAAAACTACTTGATTCTGTTTGCAAAACTGAATGCAGGAATGATTCGAGTTTTGGCTCCCTTTAATCAACCATCATAGAACCTCGAAGTAGTTCAGCTTCAAGTTGAGATACCGTCTCCCTCTGTTTCAGGACCTGCCATACAAAGGAAACTAAATCCTATTCTTAAGCGACACTCAAAAATACAAAGATAGCTAAATCTTCACAGCTGGTGATAGTTTTTATTTCACAGCAACTACAGATTCAAACACTTCAAAAACTAAAAGTATGCATTTATAAAAGATCAGCAAGACTTTAGCAATGTAGGTAAATCTACAATCAAGTGGACATACTGCTGAAAAGCAGGGCCAAAGATGAACAGTGGAAGGAATGAAAGACATTTTTTTTTTAACTCAGCTGTTTTCCACTCTTTTTGACACAAAGCTAGCGTGTCCAGAGTTTACTCAGGAACACTTTACCTTTTCTAACAATGACAACAGCCTGTGAGATGGCTGATGAATGCTTCCAGAATGATGAAAAAAGCACAGCTATATATTATATAGCCACTTTTACATGCACCGGCATGAGTTATCCGGAGTACTAGAGGACAGATAACAACAGATAAATAGCAGTAAAACATTACACTGGTCTACACCAGAGAAAAACATGAGGTTTAGAGATTGCTCTCAAGTTACACAATAACAAGAGGTTTCTCCCTACACATTTAACTAATCAGAGAGAAAGAAAGCTGCAACACTGAAAAGTGTGTTTATGTCCATGTGGCAGATCTGGGGAGCTGGCAGAGGGGGGCTTGTTTTTACTGTAGAGGCAAGAGCATATAGAATGATTACATTTGCTCCTGCCAAATTCTACTTTTTTCCCTTTTTTTTTCTTTTTTTTTCTTTTTTTTTTTTTGTGCTAAAAGCAAGGTCTGTGCATTTACTGTTTCATATGGAAGTATCAACCATGTAGAAACTAATTTTCAAAATTTTGAAACATTAACATTTCTGAATATCTCTTTTAGAAAAATGGCCTACATACAAAGACTATGTCCTAACTGGAATCCAAATCCAGTTTTACCAATCCAGATGCTTCTTCACACCAACAAAGCAGCCATCACAGGTTATATGAAATTTTCATGCAGAACTAAACATTGGGAAATGCAGGAGGAGGAATTTAGATGATATGCCAATCAAAGCATCCAATCTACTCCCCAAAATATCTCTATATCATGCTCCCAAGCCCTGCTACTTTGATTTCAGAAAGCTAAAAACCCAATTACCTCCATGCACTTTCATGCTCTTTTCAATTACCTGATCTGCTAATAAAATAAGATAATATCTGTCACTATTTTTGAATTTCTCACTAGAGATTGTTGTATTGAATATTTCAGAGGATTTTCTAAAACTTCATCATCAGAGTGTTTCTATGAGCGATACAAGGAGCAAAAGAAGTCTAGTTTTCTAATCAGTTGTGTTGTAGGCTACTGATTAAACTATTTTAAACAGTGCATAGGCATACTCCAAGCATGAAACTTTAATGAAACAGAAGTTATAATCAACTGGTGACCACAGTGTTATAAAATACTCCAAACAATAAGGAATATGGACAAAAGGATCTTTGTTTTTGTTTGTTTTCCAATTTACCGCCTTCAGCCTCCATGAAAGACCTACAAACCTCTCACTGCCTTTCTAAGATTAATGTCAGTTTAGGGAAGATCAATGATTCCTTTGCCACCAGCTAAGGGAAAAAATCTTTCATTTTTATATCCCACTTGCCAGTTTGTCACAGGTAAGAGTGAGTATGCATTTGGGTCTGATAGGCTCATAAATAAAGCAAATAGTGACTATAGCAATATACTAGGAACTGCTAAAAATGTTTTATTTTTATGTCTGCTTCTTCCCTCATTCCAACCTCAAAAATACCTCCATAGGATCTATAAATTTCAAAGAGAAGATGTGGAAGACCTCCTGCAAGATGATGTCTTTCAATTGTCATCCCTTGACACAGATTAACCTGGTACACAGCTTCACACATATTTTTGGTGGATTTTAACAGAGCTGAATAATTATTATTTCCTATTATTTGTCTTTGAAGAGGGTAATATACTGAGTTTATCTGGGTGTTCCTCACATAAGGAATGATCAACTTTTTCATTCATTGAGTGTAATATGGGCAACCTATAGATTTAATTGATATTTCACAACAATTGCACCAACAATGTATTCCTTTTAAATATTTAAAGTCTGATGTTGCCTGATGACAGCAATTTCTAACAGTCACGAAGAATAAATGTAAACAAGTCACTTACTCATAAAAGCAATCACCAAGGAGAAACACAAGAAAAAAAGAAGTGTTAAAAAAAAAAAAGATATACGGATGATGTCTAGTGACGGAGAGCTCACTGATGACAGTTGAAGAGGACAGTTTTTCAGTCAGCCAAGGTGGAGGTTAGGGAGCATACAGCTATTTGAACAGAGAAGGTAAGAGAACAAAAGTGAGAGGTTCTGATATTATTTGTATGATTAATTAGTCCCTTAAAAATGCATGTTTGCTTTCCATGCTACATTTTAGTATCCAGCAAAAGAAGACATCACATCAGTGATAAATAATATTTTGAAATAAATGAAGTAAGAATTTTTCCCCAAAAAAGCACCAGAAAAAAGCACAATTTTTATACATAAAATTGAAATTTTGACAGAAGTCCCTTTGAAAAAATAAATCAAGCTAGATCTCATTTCCAGAGAAGCTGCCAGAAATATCAGAGGGTTTCCTACATTAGCAAATTTGTATTTTTGCATTTCTAAATTTTATGTGTCTACCTTACTCAACTGTCATCCTGCAGAACTTTTTGCTAAGATTTTTCTTCCACAACTTCTATGTTTCATGAGATGTAACTTGTTAAAAATGAAGTGCCATGTGTCTGTATAGTTTTATTTGAATCTGAGAAACAAACAAGAAAAAACCCTATAAAAAAAAAATCAACCAACCAACCAAACCAAACAAGTGAATTCTTTTAATGCAACACAAAGAGCCTTTAATTTAATTAGATTATTCATAACAGTCAAATATCAGTCAGGAAAAGTCATTAGGGCACTGCATAGCTTTTGCACTTTACTTCTGAGTAATTGATCTCTGACTATAAGACCTGTAAAGACCACTGATTAATAAAAGTTCTGACTATACACTCTTGAAATCTACAGCAATCATTACAAACCAAGACTTGAGAAAAGACTGGACAACACAGGCAATTTCCTTCTAGTTGCTATTCTAATCCAATTTCAAATGCAGAAAAATATTAAAAAGCCACTAGGAATCAATGCTAAAACACACCTCTCAAAAGATTCCAGTTTGAACTCAGTCCAAATAAATCATATAAGCCAACTTCTGAACAACATGACTGGAAAAGAATGCACTGTTTCCCCTGTACCATTGTACAGGCAGTGTTTTCACATATGATTATTATAGTTTTTCTGCTTTGTTTCCATGTCTTATTGGAAGTTATCAATTGTGCATTGTTATATACTAAATGAAGAAATGAGATACTAGAGCTTGAGAAAATATAATCCTTCTGAAAAATCATAGGTTTCAAAAACAATTAGGTACTGTGTTCAAGGATTTCAAACAGTAATTTTTTTTTTTACTTTCCAAATGCTTGTGTCTCTAGTAATTTGGATAGTATTGCCTTAGCTGTCAAGCTACTACACTACTTGAACTTTACCCTGGTGTAAAAGAAAAATGATGACAAAAGTGAGCTCTAAAGCTTTCCTAACACTTCAGGCCTCCTGAAAATGTTGCATAGTAAGCAAGAAGCTGTTTCCTCTCCTTTGGTACATAATTACTTATACACTAAAGTGAAAACATGTCACACAAAAATATTGTTTCAGGAAGCAGAAGAAGGGTTCTGAATGCTTCTGAAATCTCATTGCAAAGTCAGCACCTACCCCATGGGCAGGGATTTATTCTTCTGGAATGAGTCCACTTAACTTTCTAGCCTTTTCAGTCATGTAGAGAGGAAAACATGCCCTGCCCTTCTTCACCCTCAAAAAAGTACCTTTAGCATCATTAGATCTTTCTTATCTTAGAATAAAAGTAATTTAGGATTTTGATTTGATGTATCACTTGCGTACTTCATATATTCCCCATATGATTTTTTAATTATTTTTTTTGGGGGGGGGGGGTGTTATTTTGTTAGTAGGAAAGCTTGAAGGAATTAGTTATAAAACAGACACCTGCAAATGCATAAGAAAACATCGAAGAAGATTTCATGAGATCTCGTGAGGAATGCTTATAAAACCAAATAGACATGAAAGAGATCCAAGAAAGTCTTCTCAGATGCAGATGAACTATTGAAAAAAACAAATGTTTGAGAAACAAAGGCATTAGTTTACAAGTGATTCTGAACACCAACAAATCAATGACAGGGAAAGTAGACTCCAACTTGAATATGGCTTTTTAAATTGGAAAATTGGCCACTTAAAACAACTAGGACAGCATTTTATATGTTTAAAGGTCAGTGGTTTTGATATCCTAATAAATAAGCTAACTTATGTCATCCTTGACATTTGCATGGCGGTAAGTAAATATCATATGTTTTCAGTTTACAGAAACTTTAAGACAATGGTTCGGAAGAAGCAGGGAAATAACAATATAGCAATAGGTTCGCATTAGCAATAAGGAAGGCAGAGAGGAACTGTTTGTTTAGAATGAAGCCTTACACTGTTATTCAATACTGATAAAAAAAGATAGAGTAGATAAACTGAGAACCAGGCTTAAATTTGTTTATTGCTGATGGCTGGACTTCAATGAGTAGGATAAATCGTTCCTAAACTGGACATTAAATCTCAAAACCATAGAATTTAGAGAAGAAATCACAGGAAATACTTTTGTCACTGGTGTCAATAGATTTTCTCACCATTTTCAGCTAAGAAAGAATTTCATTTCTTAGATATATTAATGGATAGCTGAAAACAGAGCATATGCTTTGAATTTTCAGTGTTTGGATGGTACCCTATGGGATGCTAACAAACACTTCATAGGCAGAACATAGGTTATATATCTGTTTTTAAAAAATGCTAACTGGTGAGTATTATTTCCAAGTTTTACTTCTTTCAATTTCCTAGGCAATACACTTCACAGAATTTGTATTTCAAGAACAGAAACAACATATTTGATGGCAAATCTGTGTAAGCAACGAGTAATGTATCAAGATCACCAGAACCATGGAATAATCATCACCAAGGAGATTTAGGCACCCATAGAAATATCATCTTTTCATGGGTCTGTACTGAACACACAGGTTCAATAATGTAATGTACTCTTTCCCACAATGCTTTCTGTGTACCTTTGGATTAAGAATGTAAGCTTTGTACTTTATTTCATATCAGAAAGACAGATGTAATATTTTTCTCTCTTTTTGCCAATTTTATCTATGCAGATGTGATGGGAGGGTATCCCTCTGTGTGTGCAGGTATCAAACCTAAGAAAGTGAGTTTGTAATATCAACTGAAATTTTAAACTCAAATAAACCAAGATAATTAATTATAGCCAACAAGGAAACCAAAATTCACATAGTATATACATTTCAAACTACATTCAAAAATAGTCATGCTATGTTATCACTTTTTCCACCAGATTTTGTTAATGATTACAGTCTGATTTGTAATACAAGGTTTAAGGCAAAAATAATTTTCACAAAATAGTCCAGCGCTTTGAAACTGAAAATGGGAATTCACCACCTCACTGTAAAACATATGTCCATGGAATAACTGCAATGTAATATGTCATAGGCTTCTGGGCATAAGCATGGATACCTGAGGACTGTAACATAAACAATAACTGTGAACTATAAATTTAAAATGTGATAAATAAATGCAATATTTTCCAATGGTCCTTAAAATTGAAAGTAAATTCCCACTCTGACTTTGGTGGGCTTTGGATTGTGCTTGGGTGTGTGGCACTCACTATTCTTTTGAGTATGCTTATAATAGATCTCCCTGAGGGGAAGAATTGGGGATAAAGATTTTAAAGACATAAATAATATAAACCCATGTCAGAATTTAGAAGTGACAAGCAATACACTGAAAGTATCAAGACAATTAGTGAAGTGGAGAACATTCTCAGGAACCTGATATCTCAGCATCATCTCAAAGTAAAAAAAAAAGTGCTGGAGTCTATGGTTTCCAAGTTTTTGTATGGAATTTTAAATGGTATTTCCTCTCAATATTTATTTTAATTGCTTATGAATTTTATACCATCTATGGAAAAATGAATGTAAAATCCACTATTATTCTAGCCGTGTATTAATCATTCACAGATGGTACTGTACTGTAAATGAACTATTGTCTGCACAGCACAGCTACCGAAAAGAGGAAAAAGGTCATTAAAGGACACATTGGCTTCCAGAATGTGAGAAAACATAAGAGGATGCAACATATCCGTCGTCTGTCTACAGCTACACCTTAACTGGCAAGTAGTAACATAAAACTAGAGCAGAACATAGAGCAAAAATAATTAGTGTGGAGGACCCAATTTCCACTTTACACCTTTTGAGACTTTTACTTTGGACAAGCTGCGGTCTGGTCCTGGAGGCTGAAAACCCCAGCAACTGGTTGGAGTGTGTTAGACTTGTTCTTATAATGTATTATCCAGTTCAATTTCATCCAAAAGTAATCCAGGTCAAGCACTCTAAGGCTGCTTCATATTATGAACAAAAGCTCAGTAGAGTGGGGGCAAATGGGAATTTCAAAGGCATACGCTTGATCAAAAATCCATACAGGAATAAAACTCAAAGATGGAAATAAGAAAAAAAAAAAAACCCACACGTCTAATCATTGCACCGAAATTCCAAAAGAAATTATGGGAGTACAACGTGAAAGTACTAAGTATGGCTCAGTACAAAAGAAAGTAATCTGTCATTTAATTAAGGGAATTGATTGACAGAGATAGAAGAGATTAGAGCTACAATGATCATGTCATTTTTCAAAAACTCGATACCAAATTGTTGAATACAAATTTTTTTCTTTCAAACAACACATTTATATAGCTGGACATCAACAGCAAAACTGCTAGACATAAAAGAGAAACACTCAGGATGACATGAAGAGGGAAATAGTTCTCCTGCCTTATGCAAACATTTGAGATGTTACATTAAAGCCAGATTTATAATTTTTAGGGTTTTAGCCAAAAGCTGTTAAGAGAATTACTACCTTGCATTCCCAAAGTTGACATAATTTTGTTTAGAGGACTCAGGAACCTGAGGTTTAAAAGCTTAAGTTCATGCTTAGAATGGGAAGCCGCAGGCTTTTTTACTGGACTATCCAAATCTCAGTGAACCACATTAGCCCCTAGCCTACTGTGAGTTTTGTGGGGTAAGGGAATGTAGTATGATACCTTCTCTTATATTGATCTAATTTGATCTAAAATTCTGCCTTACAGGAACGAATGGCTGCAGTTATGCCAGACTTGTTTATTTGAAACGAATCAACATTTTCCAGTCAAGCCAGACAGTGAGAAGAAAAATTTCCAAACTAAAGCCTGATACATATGCACTAGTCCATTCCTCTGTATTTACTAACAGATAGTATGTGCTACTATTACTAAACATTACACAAGCATGTAAAAAGACTTCTTTAGAAATCAGGAGGCAGAAATATATCAGCCTGAACACAAGTTAGCTAATTTAAAATATAAATGTTAGTATAGAGACAGATTCCTAACAGCTTCCCCACAGATGGAGTTTAGTAACCTGTTTTGAAATGCAATGCCTTCAAATCAGACTCATCACTAGACAATCAACTAACCTAGTGCCTGGAATATAGCCATTGATTCAGAGTGCCTTCAAATATTCCCCAGTATTAAGCCAATCATGACATTCTCGCCAGCAAATCTACTCCAGTTTTTTCCGGCTGGAGCACAGCAGACAAGGCACGTACCCACGCTCCCCTTCCCTGGAGCACCAGCAGCCAGGCACCACATGATGTGACTGACAGACTCACCCCATCTTCTGCTTTAAATACTGGCACTGTTAGCTGTACTCACACACTCATATTATCAATTACCTCCAGCCACAGCTCTAAAGATCAGACAGAATCACCACATTATCAGTTTTTACCACTAAGCACTGATCTATTTAACAATGTTTCTGAAAGATAATCTGTACAGTGTAGATTCAGAACTATATGTTAGAGGAAAGAGTCAAGGAGTATAGCAATACATCTTAGATTTCCACTGAATGTTTAAATATTTTAAAAAATTTACCTTTTTATCATGTTTCAGCTATGTAACATTTCCTTTGGTACCTTTTCAAAGCAGTCATGCATGTGAACAGCTTTCAGATAGCCATCCAAGCATATGTTGTGTTCGTTCAAAAAAAGAGAAAAAGCCTTATAAATAATGTTTTCATTTTTTCTTTTTTCTTTTTACGATTTTTTTAGAAATGCTTTTCCTCTGCATCTCCATGAAGGCATCAGTGTGCCTCATTTACAAGATAAACTGAATATTTTACAACATCTTGGATCTCCTGTTTATATGAAATGGTCATTGACTGAGTCCAAAAGATGCAAGCCATATTCTGGAAAATGAGCTCTGAATGCATAGGTTAATGTCCGGGCAAGCAGACTTTTCAAAACTTAGAACACTTACCCATCTCGGGTACAAAACTGATAGCTCTTGGGAGCTGTGCAATTGAGAAGACATTTGCAGTGTTCAGCTTCTTTATTTGCCTGGATTGGTCTACAAAATACACAGAAGTATTCAACGTATGGATCTGTATGCCGAATGTATCAGCAGAAGATACTTACTACCTTACTGCACGCACTACTGTCATATGAAACCAATTTTTTTACAGATGACTGAAACTATCGGTAAAGCTGAATATAAATTTCCATGAGGCTGCATAAACTGGTGTTGTTCCAAGTACCTCCCCTTCGGTTATAAATCTCTATAGATAGCCAGTATTCCTCTTTTGAAAGAGACTAAGCTAACAAAAAAATAAAATAAAAAATCATGCATGCCAATGTTTTGATAACACAAAAAGAAAAAAGTTGGTGCAAAACTCATAACATCTTAGATTTACACATATGACTTCTCTAATGACTGTTGTATTAAAATTCTGGTATGATGATAAAGCACTTGTGTCCCGACTTCTACACTACGACATAAAGTGGCCAAAGATCCCTCTGGCTTGGTACCACAAAGCTCCAGCAGTGGCTCAAAAAGACCCAGACGATACTAAAGAACAGGGAAAGTTTACATAGCATTCCTTCCTCAAAATAACCCCTCCATAATATAAGGGACTGGAAAAGTGTCTTTGGATACTATAACCTTTCTGGATTGTTATGCTTTAATGTATGTATTGAAAACTGCAAATACCTACTGGTTTTCTTTATGAAATAAAAAGTTAAACTTGCAAAAATAAATGCTGAGCTCTTTTGTTTGGTCTCTGATACTTCAAACTGCATTTAACTTATAGTTGAAGTTTTTCATCACAGGTATTGGGAGAGTCTAACTTAAAAATACAGCCAAGGATCTCATCCAGCCATTATAGCCAACTCCTTCGCTTGGGAACAGTAATAAAGTCAGTAAGATCACAGAACCTGCACACGCAAACCAATGAATTTGCTCAATGGAGAGAAAAAAAAAAAAAAAAAAAAGAAGAAAAAGAATTTCTATGTACCCCTCTACTGAAATCAGAGGAAAACGTGACCTCAGGCATAATGCTGCTGTTCAAAGGTGTTGATACACAACCTTGCACATTTCATGAGTTGATGTTTCAATAAAGCAGCACAACCAACAGCTCACTTTACCATAGCCCACTTTTATCTCATGCAAGACTTCTCTCCTTTTTACCCCAAGCCAAGGGAAAACTAAGAAACCTAGCTAGGCAGGTATTTAGAATGGTAGTGGGAAATAAAGCCGAGTGCCTTATACTACCTTTTGAGTGTAACAGCATAAAATGCATAATTGCATATGCATACATAGGCAAAGGAATAAGAAAACAGTCAAAAATCAAGCAAAAGTAATCAATCATGAAAAATAAACAAGGAACTACTATAGTACCAGAACAAGTGGACAGAGAAATTAAGTGTAGCTTATACTTTGCAATAGATTATATATAGCATTATCTTTGCTAGGTTCCATTTTAAACAATGCTAATTAATTATGCATCATCTAATTTAACAATGCCTTTTAGTAAGAAAAGAAAGGTTAAAGATTGCAGATTTAGTGCTCCTAGAATGCATGTAGATGGAAAACACTGAAATATTGTGTATAGCAAACTGCTGCAGCTATTAATATAATCTCTGAAGGGTTACAGATCCTGTCTTTTAAGCAAAAATATCAGTGACATTTGGAACTGTTTAAAACTGCAGACTGACAGAATGGGGACATAAAAACATACAGCTAAAGAGAATAGATGCAGTGATGTTATACACATCTACTTGCTATACTGATATTTAAAATATATCCCTTGACGTGTATTTTTTCTCTATTTTTGCAAATTAGTTTTCTGCAAAATGCCTGCTATAATTCAAAAGAACGATAATTGGACTTATTTTTAACATTAAAAATAAGCCCTTTAATGTTTCTTCATAGTGTGAAGTTTTCTTCTTGTAAATTGTAAAGCTATCTGTCAGTTGTCAAAAGTACTTTAAAGTCTTTAAAAATTAAAAGTATTTAAAGTCATGAACGTAAGGTAGTTTAAGAGATTTTTACGTTCCTGAACTTCATCCATTATGCACCAAATTGAAAATATTCTAGCAGTAGTATATTCAGTAGAAAAAAGACCGTCAAAATAAATAATTGTCTCTTATTGTGCAGGGACATTTCTCAATACCTGCTATTTACTACGTTTAGTACCGTTCGTATTACTTAGTCCCTGAAATATAAAGCTTATGATGTATAGAGATGGATTTTATTATCGCACCATTCCCATTTCTCCCTAAAACCAAGAGTAGCTCAGGGAGATGGAGGGTTGGTGTAACAAGTGAATTAGACCATCTCAAGCTACAGGCATTCACAAAGCAGCAGAAATGGACAAGTTAACTCTCTCATAAATTCAATTATTTGACATTTACTGTTTTCTCTCAGCTTGCTTGCCTCTGCTGAAATAGATAGTCCTTCTACTCAGGAACAACAGATATCAGCATGTTGTAATTTCTGTTTAACCGTTAGGAAAATTAACTTATGAAATCTGAAGTTTTAAAACCAGGATTGAAGCCAAGGCCTTCTTATTGTCAACAAATCTCAAATGTAGTGTTTGAATGTAAACCTGCACCTTGAGGCCATCTTTTTTTTCTTCTAATGATAATCTGCCTTATGATTACAGTGGCATTGCCACTACCACAGACAGCCCCTGTAATCATTTAGGAAAAGTTTACAATGTGTTTTGCATTCATTTTTGGTGTTTTTATTTTCTCTTTTTGGAAAGTTTGCTTTTTTCCTCTAAAAGCAATACTTCATAACTAAGCTTAGAAAACCCTTTACCACAGATATTTATTTGAAAGTTGTCAGCTAAACTGGAAGAACGAGAGGAATCTGAGGCAAAGAGAATGCAGCTAAGTACAACAATGCCATCTCACTCAAAGTAAACACAAGTAAAAGCCAAGACCAAGGAGAAAATGCCAGCTGCAATTATGTTAAAAACCTAAGGAAGAAGGGAGTTACAAGAAAGTATTATAGAACTAATTAAAATAAATTTGAAAATTTTTGATCAAAAAAAATGGAAGGACAAGCACAAACTCCAAGCCGTAAGACAAATAAAAAGAGTCAAAGAATCATCATTCTTCCCTTCGGAGATTTCCATTATTGTTTCAAGACATCCTTACTCCTAATGAAAATACAAGAATGTTTCCAGCTGTCACATACGCTCTTTTAATAAAGAGCCTAGATTAAGGGGAAATTGGAATATAACAGAAATATACATCAAAAGGCGGCTGATATCACCTAGTCATATCTCACTCCATTTTTTGGCTGCTACAGATCCTTGACAGTAAAAGCATCTTGATCCCTGCTATTCAATGCATTGTACAAAGTAAAATGTCCCAGATTAATTGGCTTAATTTACTTGTTTACTGAAATCTGCATCTGTAACATATCTGGATGAAAGGTAATGGACTGTGACATGTAGAAAGACACACGGGATAAACCTAATGGTTCTTTCTACTTTTGAACTATAAACAGGAATAGTCTAATCATCACTGTTTACAGGGCTTACTTAACAATACTTCAGTAGCACATATTTCAAACTACTAGCAAAGTGTAACTACAGGTATTAAAAGTTAAAATTAAAACATAAGCTAACAATAAGTAATACTGTAAGTTTAGAACTACAAATGAATCCTATACACTTTGAAACCGGCAGCATAGATACTAGCAGAACTGTCATAATCTTAAATAAGGAAAACTTGTGTTTTGCTCATCGACCACTGTCTCTTCTTTCCCCTTTCTCACAGTCTAACCAGCACTTAAAACAACTTTTTGGCACCTTTTTTTTGTTTTAGTATTCTCATCAATTTTCTTTCAGATTTCCTTTGATTAACTGTACTTAGCAGCCACTGGGGTATATATTGAACAGAATGTCATTTTTACCTTCCTGCTCACATCACCCCACCTGAAGAATTTTTCAGGCACAGATTTGTTTCTGCACATCCGTAAAAATGAGACAGACAGGGTAAGGATCTGCAGTGATGTAGATAAAGCATTCAGCCTATTCGTCAATAATTTATTTAAAACAACAGCAAAACTTATTTTATCTCTGTGACTTTAACACCAAGACAAAAGCATTTAACTAGCTATATACATATTCTACAAATATACATATTCTTTAAGCATCTACTTTCATTTTCTTATAGTCAATAATCAAGAAACAAGTATGTAATTATGAAAAGTTAGTATTTGGATATTCAGTACAACCAGTAAGAACAATTAATTGAAGAGAAACTATAAGGCACTAACTAAGATCTACTTTTTTGAAGTAACTGACAGTACAAATGCTTCTCCTGAATTTCTGTGGGACTGTTTAAAAATTCATCAAAGCACTTCCACATAAAGTTAGGCTTTGAAATATATAATCAAACCCAGTGTTAGTACAGATCTCCCTGCCCATTTTTAGCTTGATTGCCTAAGGAAGCAAAGATAATGTGATCATCCTCTATGCCAGCCTCCCTCTTCCAGCCCCTACACTTTCAAAACTGTTGACCAGTTTCCTTCAAAGACAGAAAAGTGTTAAAAGGTTCAAAAATAACTATTTCCTTAAGTTTGACAAACTTTTCAAGGAACAGAAGAGAGAAATTATTGGTTTTTCTGGGAGAAACCTGGACTTTATATATTTTGTTTTATCAGTAGCTGAGGAGACAACCAGCTTCCACAAAGCTGCAGCACACACTGCCACATGCACGGTTTCTTGGAAGGTGCAGGGGTACCCAGTGCTCCCGTTTACAAAGACACACTCATTAGATCAGCATCACCTAGCTCAGCAGCTCAGGCAAAATCTTGTCTACTTACAAACACTACAGAGATCACTTTCAGTTAAAAAGTCCAGGCCAAAACATTTTAGATCTTCAGCTGTTATTGAGAAACCCAATGTTGAGTCAGGGTTTGAACTTTATAAAAGCTTCATGTAGATATATAATAATGCTGTAGACTACATCATGAGATGCAAGTATCTTTTATCTTGTTGTCAGTACCTGAAAGTTTGTGAGGTGAGTCTATCTTTGTCTCTGTTATCTTCATATTTGTTTTGTCAGGTATTTAACTGAAAATGTAGCTAGGTAGAGAAAAAAGAAGCAACTCATTTTGTGCACAGCACTTCTGTAAAGACAGCCAACAACAATTTTAGAACTGTCTCTTCTCTAGAAATAACCCTACAGACAAAAAAAATGTACTGGAAAAAAAAATGTAAATTCCGCAGGACGAAAATTCATCCCTGTTTCCACATATCAATATAATGTAAAAACTCATCATCTCTTAGATGGAACTCCTGCAAACCATGCAGTTCAGCTACCACACATTAGCTTTTCACTGCACGAATACCTTGAAGCAGGCACTTGAAGGCAAGCACAGCTGCCTTGGGTGTTTGATAAACAAATTTTTTTAGCAGGACAGGAGGAAAAGTATGGTTTAGGTTTTAAGTGACAGTTGCTTTACTTTATAGGGGTTCTCAAAATTTGGGCATCATCTTTGTAGTTTTTGCAGAGGAGACAGACAACCAAACAATCTTTCAAAACACTTTTACCTATTCCACTTTCCCCATTAATCTACTGAAAACTCAACAACAGGAATAACCCTTGGCTCAAACTGAAAACCACCACAGAGAGGACTCTCCACTGTAATGGAGTGGAAGAACTGAAGATACTTGTACATTGTCCAACATTTAACACAGCTGTAATACTTAATAAAATACTAATAGCTTGATGGAGTTAATAACATCCATATTTTCAGAATTAAACTCTTGACTGAAGTCAGGAGCGCTTGGGTTCTACCTTAAATAGTCACTCGTTGCTCATTTAAAAAACAGTTATCTACCTGTAAAAACTTACAGATTAGCTTTTGGTAGAAAACTGCGTTAGTTGCATTTTTATATAATTTGTGTTCCACAGAAGCTGCCTGAAACTGTTTGCAAGGTGACTCATGTCTGGTTTTCATTGGAATTGGCACATATCAGCTGCCTTAGCTGAAGCAACAAAGACGACAAATGAAAGACAGGTACACAAAGGAGGAACTCATCTGGCTCTGACATTCTTTCCTGAATTCCAAGCATTAAGGGACCAAATCTTATGAAAACAAAAAACACTGAGTTCATAAAATCTGTCCACTTTTAGCTTCAGCTTACTACACAGCTGTGTCCATTAACATCCCATAAAGTATAAAATGGGACTTGTGGTCAGAGTGACAGTGCTACATGACAAAGCTTTTTTATCCAAACAGAGATTTCCTCAGCACACTTGTTCAGGTAAGCATTGCCAATCAGTTCAGAAAAGTTTATCCAGACATAGCACTACTGACAAGAACACAGTAAAATTTTTCACCCTCAGGAACTTGCCTGTGACTGGCAGCTGATGAAAGACTTTGTGAGAATTACCAAAGCAACACGTATTCTGTGTGGCAATCTGCCCCTTTCGTGTTTTACTGAAATAAACCAAGAACTCAGTATGTTTCCACAGAATGTATTATACTTTTTCATTTAAAATTTAACTTTTTCATAAGCTTAGATTTATAGCTATAGGTTTATGCAACTTTCCTGTCAACAATCTGCACAAAGTTAAAGCGTAATACACTTCCATGTCCAAAGTATTGAAGTGACAATAAAAAGATGTACTACTTTTTGTCACCTACTCCTGAAAAGTATATGCTTTGACTTGGTAGAACAGCTGTAGCAAACTGTGATTGCTGATGTATGAAATGAGAGCGTTTGCTCCATGAACAAAGAGAAAACAGAGAGCCCTGCAAGTTCCCTGCTCTGCCAAGCTATTCACTGGGTACAACACAGAAAAAGTAACATGACTTTTCAGCAACATTTTAAATTAATAGTTTTCATTTTAAATAACATCATCTATTTCTGTCAGAGTTAGTCATTTACGGTTTTCACAGCCAGCCTCAGGGTAGCTCCAGTTCTGAAGACCCTACTCAGGCAAAACAGGATTCTGTTTCAACAAGGACTTTATCTTCCCCCCTGAAACACTGAGTCCCACCGCTACAGCCACTGTATATCATTATTACATGAAACATCCATTCTACAGTACTAGACTGTCTTACTGTCTAGTATGAGTAAAGCTGCAGGTCTAGGCCATTTGTATTTTGCCTTGCCCTACTTCAAAAGATTTCAATCAGAACTTGAATATTGCCTTCTGATATGAACGTGAAAAAATGTCTGAAGCCATCTGAATTAAATTTGGCACAAAAACATTACTCTGAAAGTATTATTTAACTAGTTTTAGCCTACGGCAAGGTTTTACAGCCAAACTATAAACTCCCTAATAATAAGATGCCTAATAAAAGTGCTGACAGACCATTCACAGCTTCAGCCGTGCTCATTAAAATGCACTAGAATAGAACATTCTCAGGATGACAGATTCTCAGTGCTGAGGAACACCTGATATCTTGATAAACATGAGCATTTCAGCATGTGCACTACATACTTTTCCTATCTGGACAGAATGTAATTACATTACTTTCTGTAAAAGTAATGACTTTGGCACTGAATATTAATGACCTGTTTAGTAACTAACATAAAATCATATCCTACCTCTACAGAAGAACATGAAACCTTAACCAACATTTCCATAAAAATTAACATCAAAGGAATACTTTTACTGAAGGATTTTGTAATGGATTGCTTTGCCTTAGGGCTTTATTTTCTCTGGGTTTCCTAACTCCCTTTTTTCATAAATCTGTTTAATTTTGAAAATAGGCCCATTTGTTACAGCATTTCCTTCTAATCATAAAAGCTATTCCCCTGAAATAGTGGGAAAGGACATAAGTATTGTTTTCTTGTCTAAAAGTCACATATTCAAGCATTTGGGATACACAAAGGAACTTTTGTACTTGGCCCCAGGAATAAGAGAATAGCATCCATACTTGGATTAGTAGACTGCAGACAAAAAGGCTGGGAGGATTTCAGTTCCTATGGAGGGGATTTCCTGAAAAGCAGCAAACAGAAGCCTCATAGATGTTTGAAAGTTACAAAATTATTACAAAATTTGAAAACCATAGCATAGTTTATGCTTTTGCTTAACCCAACCTCCTCCTCAGAGCAGGGCTAACTGCTAAATCAGCCTGCCTAGGGCCTTGTCCTGTTAAATTTTGAGTGTCTCAAGGAAGAAGGTACTATGCCCTCCTTTGGGTAAGTCTGTGGGAGATTCAGACCCACACTTTTCCCCTTCAAACCACAGAGGTGGCTCCTAATCCTCTTGGAAATAGCTCTGACATACATGTAATCACTAAACATTTACTGGGCTCTAGTGTAAGGGCTAAGCAAAGCACTCACATGAGAGAGCACAGACCCAGCTGTCCTGCTAGTTCCAATGACTGTGAGCCGTTTGTATTACACCACAACTTAATAAAATGCAAGGTACATTGGAGCAAGAACTGGAAACCCAACCTAACTCCTGGAATCGACAGCCAAGACACCACTCTCTGGAACCATACCTAATCCAATCCCTTTGCACTGGTAAGTGTTATTTTATTCAGAGCAGAATGTAACACAAGAGGAAGTCTACTGACTCCTGAAATTAATTTCCTTCAGTCACAAATCCCTCCCACATAATGATTACCTTAAATCAGAAATGGAAGTTTGATACAAAGCCTTGCTGGCAGGACACTGTTCAGAAAAGTGCTTCAATCCAATAATATGAAAGGTAGAAAGAACAAAAGAAGAATATTGACTAAAGAGCACAGGTAAGAGATTACAACTTGGATTTTAATGGAGTTAAATGAATTATTTAATCAAAATGTAAAAAAGAAAATATATTTTATATTATAAATCTTTCCTGATTGCTAAAAAAGCTTTTTTTATTATTTTTAATTGCCTACAAAACATCTGTTTTCCAGCATGAAAACACAATTTATCATAGCAATCATTGATCGCTACAGAGCCTCTAATGGGACTGGCAGTCACAGAACCACACAATTTTCAACATCCATAATGCAGCTGTGGGAAATAATTCTGCTTTTAGAAGGCACTCTAGCCTGAAGTAGCAGGTTATTTGAAACTTCATTTCTTAATGGGAAATAGGTGTAACATACAAGGATCCAAGCTGTCAGTATTCAAACCACTGGTTTTTCGGTTTGGGTTTGGTTGGTTTTTGTTGGCTTTTTGTTTGTTTCCTTGAAGAACTGAGTGACATGTGCAACAAGTTTTTTTTTAATCAAACAAGCAGTCTTTGCTGCTCAGGGATGGCTTCTAGATGCCTGGATCCACTACTGTCTGGTGCCTGTGCTACCACCTTTCTGCAGATCAGCAAGCTTTCCATTTGTTAACTACTTCTCCCTTATAATGACTCATCTTTTCATAGCTGTTTAACTAGATCATGTATCAGATGAGGAAAAATTACAGAGTAATAAGAGAAAATTATAAAATGCTATAAACAGATATGTTACAGAAGAATCAGAGAAATTACACCCCCATACCTTGTCACAAAAGTGTCTAAGAATGCTAGTTGTCTCAGACCAGATCTTCAGGCACTATTGTGGGTTTGCTTGCCTTACACATCTCTTCTCACAGTCTTAAATTCTTGGATGTTTCTAAGAAAACCTATAGATGTCTTACAGAGCCTTTGCCAGTGTCCGGGAAAGCATTTTATGCCCTTTCTCTGCTCTGTGATACAGTTCATGAAATCTCGCACATTTCTGACCTTTTCTACAATTCTTTGTTAGAAATTGGAACATTTTTTCCTATAGAACACCAAGTACCCCAAGGATTTAGCCCCTTATTACCCTGTTAATTGCCTATTACAGAATTTAGTTCCTTTTAGCATATTTTCTGAAAACCTTCCCACTATTTTCTCAGAGCTCCTTTGCCAGGAAAAAAATAGGAGACTTCTGCTGGACTGTCTGCTTTTTGCAGCCTGAGATCTTAACTGCAAGAGATTCGACATTCATCAGACTCAGTTACGTGTTATCGGGTGTCAATTGTTCTTTGTCCCAGCAATTCTTTCAGATTTTACTCAGAGCGAGAATCATCAATTCAAAATCAGAAATCTTTCTATCAAAGCTGTGAAACAGCTGAAAAATATTCTGGGCAAATGTGAACAACACTGTAAAAACAGGAATCTTACACCCTTTGGGAAAATGGTCAATAAAGGAAACAAAACCTCAGGCTGCTTATTTATTCCATAAATAAAATTCATTAAAGTCTTAAACTCCCACCACAGAGAATCATCTCTGTAATTCACATTAACTGAAGTCTAACAATCTACTTATTTAAATGTATTTGCAACTGCATCTTAACCAGCTTTTTCTTTCATTATGAATTTTTGATCTTAACACACTTTTTAATGACAGACACCCATCTCTTTTGTTAAAAAGTGGGGGAAAACACACACACCCACCCCCAAAAAAAGCTGGAATTTCCACCCTATCTGCAACAGACACACTTTTCCATGTGGCAAGTTCACAAGGAACAACTGCTCAGTTTATCAGACAGATCTTGAATTAAAAAAAAAAACAACAACCAAAACCTAAACAAAACCAAAACAAACCCACAACAAAAAAATGATGCTGCAATTCAATTTCCAGTTGATGCAGTGCTGTTCTATCTGACCCAGAATTTCAGAGGAAAAAGGAGTGGTAAATTAGTATGCCTTAGGGACAGATAAAACTGTAGCACAGCAAATAAAAGCAGCAAAGGCAGGCAGGTAAGTATGATCAGGTGAACAGGTTTGCTTACAGTTTTCTAAGGCTGGGCAGGCCCCCATTTTTATAGACCTTAGGTCAAGGTTAGAGAAAAAAAGACATAGAAACTTGGAGACAATATGTCAAACTATAAGGGTGCATTGTATAGAAAGTTAACAAAATCAGAAATGACCTATTAGCATTGAAACATGTGGGACTTTTGGAAATCTAATTTAGCTTGAGAATAATAGCTTGAGAACCCCCTCAGAACACTTGTTTCAGAGGTGTCACCATTTCAGCGGATCCAGAGACAGATGTCTGTTATTAGACAACTGTTAGATTCTAATACTTTATATTGTGTGGTATTTGCCATATGAGAATGCTGAAATTCTCCAGTTACTCATTAGACAACAGCATATGGTCCTACAGAGGCAGGCATTTGTTAAAAACTCACTTTGAGACTGAGATTCCTCCTCCACTATTGTTCTGTTGCATGCCAAATATACAGAGGATATTTTCTGATTAGTAGAAAATGTCTTTTCCAAACAATACTTCATATTACTAGCTACCAAAACATCCTGTCTACCTTAACTGTAATGTACCTTGTACCTCAAGTGTCCTGCTCTGGAGTACTTTGAACAGTAAGAGTAAAGCAGCAAGCCTGTATGTAGGATTACTGTCTGTGGGAATAGAATATCTGTTGATTTGCCAACATACTTTCCTATTTAAATTAATACAATTTACCTAAGAATTTCTTACCATTCTTTCGTTGATCCACATATAATCTGAAGAATTACTGAATGGTGGATTTCTGCTGCACATACCAGGTTGAAACCATCCTTCCTGAAAGTCTATCCTATTATTTTACTTATCAAAAGATAAAGCATTAATCCAGTTGAAATAAAAATCTCCTTCCAAATCCTAGGGTTCATATATCGGTACACAATTTTTAATATACTGAACTTGAAAATACAGGAACGTGAGGATATCCCTGTTTGGTTGGAGCAGTGTCCCTCCTTGGCCATCACCCTGTCTCCATAAGTGGCACAGGCAATGCTACCTAGGGGAAATTATGCAAGCCCAGTCTTTTTATTCTGCCTCTTCCACACTTCCCTGGCATCTTATTGGATGAATGATACTTGAAAGTACATCCCTGCCTGTTCATTTAGTATCTCTATCGACATGTTGTCCATGAATTTGAATCCACCTCCACATCCTCCTTTGACAATACATTTCAGAAGTTTGAGAAGTGCTTTCTTCTATGCTTTAAACCAAACTCCTAATAGTTTCATCAATACATTGTAGATCAAACATTGTAGGATTTGGGAAATAATAGCTCTGTGTTCATTTTACCCATGACCTTCAGAATCTTGTGAACATTGATCATATCAACTCTAAACCTTATTATCTCCCAGCTGCCTTTTTTTTCAGCCTTGTCTCTTCCATGTAAGGTGACTGCTCTGTTCCATTATTCATTTTGGTTCCCCTACACAAATATATTGTGAAAATCATTCTCTATACACACAGACATAAATAATGTTGACTTTCCTCAGCAGCTCTTGATCAAGACTCAGCTTCAGTGCTTGATAAAGACGGAGATTAATTCTGCTAAACCTAGCCTTGATCCTTATCTATTTACCATGTAAGGCATAACAAGAAGTATTTCAGGGTCATAGAGCTCAGGTCAGGAGAACCCTGGAAATTTTAAGTCTGATACCCTTTTGCTACTGTTTTCAGCAGGAAAAAATTAAAACTATCTTATGAAAAATGTCATCTGGTTCTTCCTTTATTCAACACAGAATTCTTTGTTTAGTTCCCTGAATCACTAATATTTTGACTAAGATATTTCAATTTAACAATAAATATTTTACAAAAAACTGACTAAATTCACCACATTTCCTTTGTTCAGGATGTTTTTTAGGAGAGAAAGACACCAGGTCAGTCTTACACAAACTACATTTTAATAAATGTATGCTGCTTTCCAATCCCTTTTCCTTTATGAAGGTTTTCAATTATTCTGTCTTTCAAAATTTCTCTGAAAATACTACATGTAGATCATGTCAGAGGACTACTCTAGAAAGTGCTACATGTTCCCCTGGGCCCCAAGGTGTTAATTCAGTTCAGCCCCGGTCCTCTCTGCTACATGCATTTTGCCAGTGGACAGCAGGACAGGGCTGCTAGGACTGCAGCATCCGAGGTCAAGCTGAGAGGTCAGGCAAGGTGAGGATCAACAAGGTGAAAGGGTGGGCACAGGCTTCTGACAGCACCAGGGTACCCAGGGCCCTGACAGTCCAGAGATCTTTGCTCCAAGCAGGTATCAGCCAAAGGGCAGCAGCTGCATTTTACAAGGAGCTCTTGCAGTCCCCGTAAAGGCAGAGCAGGAGAATACAGGAGAGAGTAAATGCTTTTCCACTAATACCGTTTCAGTTCTAAACTTGAGAACATCACAAGTATTTCTTACATCAAGAACTGTGGTTACAGCATAATATATAATCCTCAAGAACTCAAGGTCATTTATATTTGAGGGCTAGCATCTTGGGTTTATTCAATTTCAGAGGACAATTTTTTTTTTTTTCCCCACAAATGGTATTGACACCTTTAAAATTGGGGAGAATTTGAACTTATGGTTTGCTTTATAAAAAGGGGCTCCCCATTTAAGATGCCGTGATTATGGATCTGTCACCACACAGTTTTACACAAGGCTTTCCACAGTGCATGTAGTTCTAGCTTCAGAGAAAAGATTTCAGACATTTTTCCATTTTCCTAGTTCTGTTTATTTATTTTTTGAATATTTAATTTGCTCTTCTCTTCACCACATATTACTAAAACCTAAAGTTCATTTTAATTGCATAAAACCAAATCTGGTGGTTCTGTCAATGGCCCCCAATAAGGCCTCTATTTCATATCATCTCCAGAAAACATTCTCATCATACACTATAATTTGTGCATATGAGGAACTCTTACACAAATAAAAGATTTACTGGTGTTAGAAAGAAGAGTTCTGTAAGAAGGCTAGGAAAGCACAGCCTTCATTGTTTAATCAGATTTTTCCTGCTCTACTTTTTTTCTTCCTTTTTTTCTTTTTCGATGAGATTTTCTTCATTTAATGTCCTAAATGAATCCAAAAGGGCAGTGGATGCTTCTCAGAACTACCTTCAACTGAGAATCATTTCTAAACAAAGGTGAGGCTAACAATAGTTTAAAGCATTTACAAAATCAAAGCCTGACCCCAGAAGCATTAATGCAAAAGAATCAGTGCACAGGAGCTGTAAGAAAATCAGTGCACCTCTGGGATTTGTAGTGTTGGAATTTACAGGATTGCAATTTCTCTGTGCTTTAAATGACAAAACTTTTAGACCAGTTTTAAGTACATCACTGTACTTTGTAAGACAGTGTCCCTATACACTTTGTATTTCAAAAGTGGGCGTTTGCCCTTTATCTCCACTAGTCCTCTGGAAAAAAAAATAAACTTGGAAGTTCTTGTCTTGCACAATTTGAATCTCAGCAGACCATCCTGCTTCTTTAATATAATTTGCTCATCGCTTTAAAGAACAAAAATCTGAATAGTAGCTATGCCTCGCTTCCGAATAAGTGATCATTTGAACTGCCAAAAAGAAAATACCAAAATGTTACCTGATCTCAAGCCTGTAAAGTGGATTTTCTTAACAGTAGAGTTGGATTTTGGTTTAAGTCACAAATTTCTCTGCATATTCATGCTCACCAAAATCCCACCACCACAATCAATAAAAAGCACTTAGCTATTTATAATTGGGAAGAGACGCTTGTTCTCATGTACTTTAGAACCTTTCTTGCATAAATTTTCTTCTGCTTGCAGAAACAAGTTTTCTGTAAAACCTTCTCACCAAAAGATCAAATTGTGTAGTTTTTATTCAAGCAAAAGTCCCAGTGAGAATTCTACTTGATTAAGGACTGATTAAATTCCGCAAGTTAACACCCAAAGGCTAAAATTTTCAAAACGTGCAGAGAATTTAGCTACTCTTTTTCCATCAATTTTAATCAATGAACTACTTTGAAAGCCTCAGTCCAATTGTGTATTAAACTAAAATAGAAAACCCAGCTACTGAGGCAGTTCATAACTGCACCTACAGATTTAAACAATACAAAACACATAAGGAACCGGCCTAAAGGGACAGGGCTTTCAGGAGTGTTTACCCAGGTTCCTCATTGAATTTGATCACAGAATTTCCATTAATTTTAATGGAAAAGAGTTTAGATAACATTTACTATGCTTTTACAATATTAAATTATTTATAATGGCTATCCCTTGCAGAATACATCTTCTAAATTGTCATTGCAATCTACTAATTTCCTTGGTTTACAGCGTTTTATAGGTTCATAGACCAATATATATTACACTTTAAAATTACAAATAGCAGAGCAGTATAAATCCCTAATCAATTATTGCCTCAGAGCTGAGTTTGGTGCAAAGCCATTGATTGCACATCCATACACAGCCACCATGAGCTGACCAACACTGGTAATGTACAGCATTTTGAAAACAGTTAAGTTTGGAAAGAGATTTTTTATGCTGCCCTATACAGTCACCTAGATACAATCCATATATAGAGAGACATACACAATCCCCTAGTCACCTCTGCTACCCTAGAACAGCACAATACTCCAATTCCTGATTTGGACCTATCTTAATGTATTCTTTCAACCAACTGTTAAAGAACACAAGTTAAACCAAGATTTTAATTCCTAGTGTTACCATCATAAACAAACAGGACTTTCCTGTTACATTTTGTACCCTAGAGTCAAAATCTCTTTAACCAAATAGCTTTGGAGAAATGTTACTTCCTGGAATCCTAGGTTCATATAGGTTAAATAAAAGCAAATTCTCAGTCAGGGCTATCAATAGCTGAGGAAAACTTACTAAAATTTGCTCTTCCGGAAAATATTATCATACTTTCCTTCTACAGGAATCATCTTAGTCTAAGACAGGTCATAGGGGTTTACGTGCAAACATTATAAATAACACGTGATGAGCAGCAGCGGCAGCAAAGCGTATAATCCCACTCAGCTGTTTATGAAAGTGGAGAACTGCAACCAGCATTACCCACCACCATCCCAAATGCACGTATATTACTCATCTGGTGTACTTGGGCCTCATGGTTGTGCATCATTTGTAGTTAAATTACACACACACGTCTGGGTCCTAGAGCCAGAGGTGTTGCTAGTGTTCCTGATAGGCATACATTTGTAAAGCTGTAGGAGGAACACGTATGTTACTTCTTTCCTGAGTTGTTCCCAGAACAATGGAACTGAGTTATAAAAAACTGAGAGGTTGTACACAGTACTCTATTAAAAGTAACACACAAGCAAACCTAAAGACTAGATAAATTCCTCATTTTCTACTAAGAATAAGCAGTTCTTAGGACAATCATTTTCACCCCTTAAAATCATTCCAAATTCTGGATGAATGTGATTACTATTAGGTATTTTTCCTGTTGAGATTATGATTACACCTGGTATAACTTTTCTTTTTTTTTTCTTTTGTAATCATCACCTTGTAGAGATACAATACATTGTTTCTCTTACCTGAACATATTAAAATCACTCTCTGGAACACATTCCTGAATGAAGAGCCCTTGAAAAAGAAAAACAGAAAAAATAAAAAGGTATTAGTGGCTAGATTACAATTCTAAATATCAAGCAAGTCTGCTATGTTTTCCGTAAACTACTTTATATTTCTAAGGTCTTGAGCGTCCTCAAGACTACAGTCCTGGTTCACTTGAGTGCAGTTTTAAGCAAGAATATTTTCTGTGGCTTCAGCTGGTTTTAGTCAGTCATTCCATAGGTACCTGGGAGGCTAAATCCTAAACTGTGGCCAAAAGGCTCTGAATATAGTCTGGGATGCAAGCACAGAGACAGAAAAGTAATCTCACCAGTGTACATCCTAACATACATCCTCGCAGATAGCTTTCAGAGTGGCGTAGCACTTACATCACTTAAAGATATACTTGCTCCCTTCTCGGAATTTTCCTTTACATGGCTGATGTGGCTTGCGGTAGCATTCATTCATGCACAGTTGTACCAACCATGGAAGCATGAAAAACAATGAGGAACATTTTCATACAATCTTTTTTATAAATACTTGACAAATCAATCTCGGCTACTAAAATTATGCATTTTTCAATGAAGATGGCTTTTTTGGAATCATTATCAGTGGTTTTAACTTCTTCAGAAGGACACTGATTTCAGTGCATTTTTTTACATCATCAATTCAGTTTCCAAATAAATTTCTTTCAACCTTGATGACAATAGTTTAAAATATCTGTACATCTCATCCAACTCTAGTGACAAAATAACACAATTTTCTTCATGTCTGCTCTACCCTGTTTATTAAGGAGTTTTTATTAACAGCTGTTTCATTATGCTTATATATTAACAATTATCTACTCCATTGTCTTTTATTTCCCCACTTAAAATTGTACCAGCACTTGCACTACTATTAAAGAGTACCGTGGCTTCTCTTGCACAAAGTTTATGCAGATATTTAGTCATGAAACTTGCATATCACATAAGGCTTAATATAAACCGAGAAAGCAAGACCCTTTGTATTTAAGAATAACAATTCCACAAATTCAAGAAAGGAGACTAACTGTACCTACATTTCTGGGAAAAGCGATCTCACTTCTCTGATCCCATATAGACCCTTCACTCTGAAGTCCTTATCAAGCTCGTCCCTTATTACAGTCAGGGGAGTCAGTCTAAAATATCGAGCAGCTAATAACACTGGAAGAAGAGTCTCTTACTGACATAAAAACAGGTTCTTTTTTTAAAAAGTGATCTACCAATACCTTACCTATGAAACAGCTGTACTGTACAAAACACATTAAATCAATGTTTTGTTAATGGTTAACTTGATTATATGCAGAATCTAAAATCTTGACTCTGATTCTTTTCTGGATACCTGTAAGCCACCTTTCTTCTACTCCCCATGAATTTCCATTGCAGGTGTTAAAAAATCTTTTGCTAAACCTGTACTGTTCAAGGTATTAATGATTCCTTTTGGCAATGCATATATTCTAATGCATGTATTTCCTTTGAATTTTTAGTTGAAAAAACAGAACTTATTAAATCAAACTCCCAACTTTGGAACTCGATAAAGTCCCTGATTCAGTATTTGTCCTGAACTGCTCCCTCCAAGCAAAATAAACCTCACCTGAATAAAATCATTTTTCTAGCCTCTCCTGGCATAACAATATCTATTACTCTATTCACTGCTACCCAGACAGGCTTGCAGGAGTATTTGCATGACAGCTCCTAAAGCACTTACAAAGCAATATTTCTCAAGAGCATATTTCAGCTGTACTTGTGCTTGTGATTCTGACATTCCTGTTAACACTTAAGTGTTCCTGGAAATTTTCGGAATACATAGTAGCAGGAAGAGATTATTTGCCCCTGAGGATTTTAGAAAGTCTATGTGGGACAGGGAAGCACAAGAGCAGATTATCTATGAGCAAGTGGCAAATGGAAGACTCAAGTATTTTTACCTGTCTGGTATTTTTCCTATTGAGGTTCAAGGATACAAGACATTGCATACATTTGTAATATTGTATTTATGAAGACAAGAGAGGATCTATATATGTGATGGACTTGTTAAGAACAAACACCCATCGACAGTGACTTTTTAACCAAAACCAGGGCACATTAACAATCATCACAGCTGACACAAAAACATAAAAGTCAATTGTTGTATGTTCAAAGTAGGTAAGAAGTATTGCTTTGCCTTAAATATGTCTCAAAATCTCTTAGCAATACCTCTAAAGAAGGGGTTCTTCATGCTGCAGACACAAATGCATCAAAGAAAAAAAAAAGTTAAGAATGAGTGGTTTTCAGACACAAGGAAAACACATTCAAATTAAGTTACGAACACTTCAGTTCAAGCACACCAGGAAAGCACTCAGAGAGACATGAAACCAACACACAGATTTTCTTTCACATTTGAAGCTGATCAAAGCTAACTGTACAAAGCTATATGTAAGCTAAGCGGCAGAAGATTAAACAATGTACGGAACAAAAGGAAACACCTTTTCCCTGAGCTGCTTTTGTCTGACCAGAACATTACTTCATTAAGCACTTTTCCCTTCTCTAGTTCAATCACATCATTGCCAGAGTAACTAACTGAAGCTGTGCCTTCTGAGCACTCTGAAGAGACCGATGCCATTGTCACAGCTGAGCTGCAAATTATGCGTCTAAGACAGCCTTATGATTAGGTATAAGGGAATGATGAGGAAAGACAGCTAATACATCCTTATGTTAATATGTATCTGTGGTACCTAATGATAACAACATGTTGATTTGAACAGCTACTCACTTCAATCTTCTAATTTACTGGCTGATGGAAGAACTAATTTATTTTATGCAAAATTCAAAGGAAAGTTCAAGAAGACATCCTGAGAAGTATTCTATAAAAAGATACCTACTTTCAAATGACTGACACTGCTGCAGCTACCTGTAAGACATTTTGAACAAGTATCGATTTTGTTGATATAAGTGCAATTTGTGGATGAATGCTGCTCCACATAACAACATTCCCTTGTTTACAGAATTTTCTATGAGTCTAAGAAGAAAAAAACTTTTTGATAAAGTTAATGACTTAGTAACAAATGCTGCTTTGGAAAAACAGACAGAATGTTTTTTCCTGCAATTGCCTCTAATTGAAACATGGAACTGATAAATTCAAACTGAATAAAGTAAATGCATTTTCATAGACAGTGAAGACGGACAATGAATATTTTTGCCATGGAATATGAAGGCTAAGACTTCCCAAAATTTGTGGGGGTGGGGGGTAGGGGAATTTAAATAGGCTTTTGGTTTCAGGGTTTTCTTTGCTTGTTTGTTTTTTTTTTCCTTTGGTTTTCTCTGTTTGCTTGCTTAAGATGAGGAAAGAGCCATTCCCCCTGCCCTCGACAAGGGCATGGGCCCTGGCGGTTCAAGGCTTACGCAGATCTCCTCAGGGAGTTTCCATCAGAGGGGGGATAGGCGAGGCTCGAGGCTCGCTGGGGCATTGCCAGGTCAGTACAAAATATGGCAATTCCGAAGTTCACAAGCTCACAACTCTATGACTGCTTATTTCAAACAGCACCACCGGTGACAGAAAACTGAGCGTACAAGTGATTGCTCTGTTTCATAGAAAAAGAAATACATTTTAGCAGTTTTAAGACAAGGCCTAAAATGTGAAAATCCAGAAATTTATAGAAATGTGGAACAAAAAGATATTTTTTTTTTAACCTCTGGAGCAGAACTCAAACAATGGATTTTTTTTTCAGTACGTACCTCTAAATATGGGAGAGGACCAGGAATGCCAGGTACACCCTTTTGCAAGATACCACACATTTCTCTGAAAACTTATTAGTAGTTAGATGAATTTGCAAGAGTATTTTTTCAGTCAGCCCATGCAATAGGTCAAGGTGTGCGGCACAAGTGCCCAGGTGCTGGCAGAGGCCGGGGGTGGCCGCTGTGAGGAGAGGCTGCCGCCCCTGCAGACCGGACACAGCCGGTTCTGGCCAGTTCCAGCTGGCTCCAGCCAGCCCCCCAGCCACAGGCACTGGCGCCTCAGGGGAAACGTTGGACAACCGGCAGTGAGGGGTGAAGGAAAAAGCCTGAGAAAAGTCACTGTGACATGGAGGTTCAAGGAGAGGAGGGGAGGAGGTGCTCCAGGCAGCTGAGCGGGGGTCCCCGGCTCCGGCAGGAGCCCACGCTGCCGCAGGGGACACACGTTGCAGCAGGGGACACACGTGCAGAAGGAAGAGCAGCAGTGATGAACGGCCATGGCCTGAGCCCATTCCCCAGCCTCCTGCGCTGCTCGGGGGGAAGCTATTGTTTTAATCTGCCTTTGTTTCTCACCATATAAATCTATTACCATTGGAAATAATTTCCCCAAGTTGAGTCTGTTTTACCCATGACAGTAATCGGTAAATCATCTCCCTGTCCTTATTTTGACCCACAAGCTTTTTCATCTTATTTTCTTCCCCTGTTCTGTTGAGGAGGAGGGTGAGAGAGCAGCTGGGCGGGTGCCTGGCAGCCAGCCAAGGCCCAGCCACCACAGACAGATTGCTCTTGTGAATTCACATAAAAAAGAACCTTAGATCCATAGAAAACGAAAAGCAAAAAGTTCGCAGAAGAGAGCTTAAATGCTAAAAACAGGGGGAGAGCTTCCTACCTGCACAGATGTGTGACCTAAAATAACCTTACCAGCCTACTACTCTGAGGCATGACTAATTTAGATGGACATCTCATGTATTGCTTGAAAATGTTGCTGCTGCTCCAGCAATAGTACTTCAAAAAAGCCTTGTTTCTTTTACAAAAGAGTACATTCAGATTTGACAGGAAGGCTATAAAGTCCTGTCATCTAGGAATAAAGAAAAGTACAAAATCTTCCTCATGAACAAACTTCATTTTAACATGCATACTATGTCTTAAAAATGGAAATTTAATCAACACTCAGAATAATGTGCTGTGAATCTGTGGGAGCTCTAGTTAAAAGCAATGTTTTACATTGTATTTATTCTGTTTTGGTTTTTTAACTTCGTAATCTTTTTATGCAACAGCTACATGGAGCTATGTTAAGGGTGCAGTCTGGGTATCTCCTTTTGGTGGGTTTGCTTCCCTAAGGCCATTTAAACAATTTTTCATGTAAGATTATAGTTGTCATGTACATAACCACTCTTTAATGTGAATTTCAAAGCTCTTAACATTTGTCTTGCTTTAAAATTCATTGATAAAACACCCATTGATATCAATATCAGCATAGATAGGACTGGACTAGCTGACGTTTAAAACGTCTATTCTTACTTATCCAGAAGTTAATTTTTTATCACTGCGTACAGCAATTAAAACTGGCAAAAGAAATATCCATTCTACATGCTAAACGGATAACTCTATTAGCCTTGATTTACTTCTAGTGAGAATGACCACTGAAGAATCACTCACCTTTAAAATGCAGCAACAAGCTGGCACAGAAGGCAGGAATGCCTCACCCAGCTGTACTGATGCCAAACACACTGAGAGGGGGGCAGTCTGCAGAGCTGCCAGTTTGGGGACAATTTTAACGTGCACCAAAACCCATTAAGAACAATTTGAAGCAAAAGCCACTGATCCTGAAGGTTAGGCCCATGATTAATTTTATTTTATTGCATTTTAAAGTAATGTTATTAACATTAAATTGTACCTAAAATCTAGACACATGTACAAGTCTTTGAAGACCTGGATGCGCCCCAAAAGATACAAGTATTTTTTCTTTGTTCCTTGCTATGCATAATTCAGACAAAAAGCCAATTGCTCTTAGCACAAAAAAAATACTCCAGCAGCCTTCATAAGCATAGCCCTTTATTAAAAATGCAAATTGGAATTCAGCTGCCCATGTAACCTTTACCTCCCACTAGTAAAGTATCTGTTAAGCTACTGTCTGATGGAATAACCGAAAGGCTTGCTTCTCATTTACTGGGTGACTGACTAGCAGTACATACACTTTCTCACTCATTATAACTGCAGTGTTGGGGCTGGGGGGGGGAACGGGGAGGGATGGGGGGGTGTTTTTTGGGTTTTTTTGAACAATGCAGGATGATGTGTGTCAGCCACATTAAAGAGCAAACTCTTTTAAAGTAATGCTTTCACAAACTTAATTTCAATTAATTAATTGACTACATTATAGTTCTATAGGATGACAGTATGCCTAAAATATATTCTTCTCATGCATTTTTTGATCACAAAAGTATCACACAGCAATGGAAATTTCAAGCTTCAGGGTCATGCTCAAAGCTTGGAATATTTCTCTTAGAGGTAACACAATCCTCAGGAGTTTATTCCCTAGCTAGAAAATGCAAACTGAAGAAATAAAGCACATTGTCAGTTCTTTGGCTCACATATTTCAGCTTGAGCTTATGCTGCTTCTGGGCAAAAGTCTTGTTACATTCTTCACAGACTGGCAAAATAACAGGAGCTTTTGTAATTGATTTTGTATTTTAGTGGATAATTAATCCAGATCAGACATTTTAATGCAAGGAGCACTTCTTTCAGCTATGTACTTGATCTGTTGACAAGTCACCATTCTAACTAGGCTTACTCGGAAAAAAAAGTCAGCCTTCTGTGCTGACAAAAAAAAAAATCCAAACTTTCTGCCTATTAAGTTGCATTTTAGTTTTCACTTTTTAAATGTTCACTCTGAAGTATTGTTACGCAGATTAATATAATAGCTAAATTTGTAATGAAGCAAAATTTGTAAATTTTAGCATGTTAGCATGCATCAGCATGCTGTTAGCATGAAGATGTCAGGAAAATAACAATGCATTTTTGAAGGAAAACATTGTCTCTTTATATTTTTCTAATTTGCAAAAGAATACAGCTGTATAGAGTGGGCTAGGGCTGAAAAGCTGTGAACCAAGACTGATTTTTTTAATTTTCTTTTTTTTTTTTGTCAAATAACTCAAATTGATGCCAGAAATGTCATTTTTAAAGGTTGATCATAATGGCAGTGAAGATGTTTTGATTAAGGAGCTGAGGATCTATTCCACTGGAGATACACAAAACTCACTAGCTGTTTAGGCCACTTTACAAGTTTTTAGGTGGGGGCAAAACAGTAAAAAAAGGCAAAGCAATGAATTTGCAGTCAACTTCTCCTCTTTGCTAATATGCATCTGTGAAAAGAAAGAACACAAAGGAGGAGGACAGACATTCAGAGACAGATACTGTGTGAAAATGCCCTGGGAAACAAACTCTCTTCATTGTAAGCAGAGTTCCTACTACAAGAGAACCTTCCTCCTTGGCTGGGATCCTCTAGATGAAAACGTGAGAAGAAGTATATACAAATGCTGTTCAACATAACTGAATTGCAAGTCATTCTCTGTAGGATGTCAAGGAGGGGAAAAAAAAAAACCTAAACAACCCCACAGCGTTTTTCCATTTTAAAATTAGGACATTGTGACCTATTCAAACAAAATGAGAGCAGAGAGGGTAAATTGCCTGGTTTGTCTATATGAAATAAATGTCAACTTAGATTCGGAATCACGAACAGCCAATGCTGTAAGGGAGTTTTTTTTAAATAAGTAAAAGTTGCAAAATCATGTAATGGCACTTTTGAACTAAAAGTTTTTGAGATTCTAATGGTACTGTTATTCCCTTATGCATCCAGCAGGTTTTAGTTATCAAACTATCTTTCTTAGCACTGTCAAAGTGATTAGAACATGAACACTACTTAAAATTCAAAAGCAGCAGGTTGCTTTCTGAGAAGTTTTGATTTTTGTTCCACACTTGGAACCCTGTATCTTAAAAGAGTTCACTTACCTCTAATATAGTCTATAAATGTGAATTTTTTTCACATCCTAGAAGAACTTCTGAACATAAACTGGCATTCAGAACATAGTGAAATTTAAACAAATTCCTTGAAAACACAAAACAAAACCAACCCCTCCAAGAAGTCATAAAAGCCTTTTTTTTTTTTAAACCATCTGCAAAAGCTGAAGAATTCCATGTTTACAAATACAGATGTTAAACACAGTAGTAAATACTCTTGCATATAAGTGTTTTGAAAACTCAACTTTCAAAATGGTAAAAAATCCCACCCAAGAACACGAGAACTTGGTAAATATCAGTCTTCGCTTCTCAGACATTCCTGTAACATTTCATTTCAGACATTTTCCCCCAGATTTTTTCAGATATGGCAAGTATCATGATCAGAGAGGTTTTTTTACTTATTAGTCAAATGTAGAATGTGTACATCCGAATATTTCAGAATATTATTCCAGGATTACTCTAGAAGACAGATCATTCTGGTTTCTTTTTCTTTCAGTCAGAAACATTTTGTTGAAATAGTTCTCTAGAAAAATCCGTACAAGAATCATGAGATTTTGTGTTAGCTAGTCTTGCCTCCAGGAAAACACATTGTATTAGAAAACATATTAACCATCAGGTAATGTCCTTGTGTCAGGGAAAGTAGATTATGATTTTTAAATGGCATTTGGAGTGTGTTACACCAACACACACACAACCATCTCAAACCTGACTTGTTTCCCTGTTACAGTAGCTGCTAAGTCACATTTAGCAACTTGTTCGTTAGCATGCCGATAGGATACTTTTCCCTGCAGAAAGATGTTAACGTACATTCCTTAAATATACACCCCAGACAAAGAACACCGTTATGGAAAAAGGTACAATCTGAAAGTTATCCCCACTGACTTTTAGGAAAGTTTTATAGAGCAACCTGTCTTTTAGGCCTGTACACCACACTTGCTATTTTTACACTGCTTTGTAATATATTTAAGAATGAATACACGGAAATAACGTCCCGGGGTTTTCAATTCTTATTAGGAAGAAGAGGGCTAAGTCTTCACAGATAATAAACCGACTAGCTGCAGACATGTAAACCAACTCTTTTTCATCTATGCAAATATGCTCAGCTGTTGTTTCCAAACCCTCATAAGAGT
Source organism: Falco rusticolus (assembly GCF_015220075.1). Lineage (NCBI taxonomy): Eukaryota > Metazoa > Chordata > Aves > Falconiformes > Falconidae > Falco > Falco rusticolus. The sequence continues at coordinate 11,293,808 of NC_051196.1, forward strand.
TTCTTCAAATATATGGAACTGCAAGTCGAAATCTCAGTTTACTGTCAATATTTCTCAACTTCAGCGCCAACGCTGTCTTAATGCCGTTAGAGAAATTAAAAGAGAAAGCTACAGTAATGGCTGGAGCAATCCTGGTTATGAGCTCCTTCACAAATGCCTGGTGATGAACAGAGACAGAAGTAGTCATATTTTCATAGACAAAAAGAAGGAAGAAGGTAACCAGGAATTATGAAAAAGTATGCGAAGGAACTCAGCCATGGCAGCTGTGAGGACTGCAGTACTGTCAATATTTAGCCTCCAAGGTGGAAGTGTGAATCCTAGTCCTCTCATCACATAACAGCTGAACAGGTATTTTGGAGGCAGTCAGAACAAATTAAAATGTTAGTCCCCACCAGCCTCCCAGCAGTTAAACTACCACGAGAGGTTACATTGAAGACAGCCAGGCTATTTGAAACTACCACTTAAGGCATGCCATGATCATCTGTTTTGTTTTTGACTCAAAACAGATTAGAAACATTTAAACGATCTAGTAACAGTAATTGGGCTGCCCAGAGAGCAGCATCCAGCTCAGTAGCAGAAATGAAAGCTTGTTCCAACTATGCTAAAAAAAAAAGTTCCTATAAGCCTTCAGAAATGGATCCACAAAAACTAACATGCTGAGCAGAAATTTTCCTAACATGAGCATGTTGAGCAAGGAGGTGTGCAGTCTTACTCAGAAGAAAAAGAGTGTTTCTGGAATCCTGACTCTCTTCAGACACCTTACTTAGTGTAAAGGCCTCTCTGTCACTCTGGGATTACATCCTAGAAATGCTTCCTAAGTCTGGTCACCTTAGACCTTCTTTTCACCAAGTGAAAGAAGGGTCACTTTTACTAAGAACATTTCCAGAGAAAAATCTGTTGACTCTCTTTTAAATGCAGTAGTTTGAAGAGTAGAGCACTGTTACAGCATTAGCAAAACTAGCCGGCTGCAATAAGGCTTTTACCACCCCATACCAGGTTAACTTCAATAAGTAGTTCCCACACCTTGCCCCGGCACAGCCACCAATCCCCCACAAGGTTTCAGAAGTTCATCTACTGTCCATGCTGTTGCTTCATCCTCTTCAGGCCAGTCCACCCTATCCTTGCCACTGCTGTGTCTGGATTCTTCCTTCTTCAGGCTCCTCTTCCAGCCAGCCTCTCCTCATCCAGCCCCCTTCTCTCTGCTTCTCCCAGGGCCTCTCCTTGTCTCTCCCACATCCAGGGCACTCTCTCTCCTCCCTCTGCTTCTTCCGGGTCTCTCTTCATCCAGTGCTCCTCTTCCATACCCCTTAGAGCTATTTAACTACTAGCAGGAACCAGCCACAGCTGCACATTACCCACGTCAGCCAACCCACCACCCCTGAAGCCAGCCCACAGCTGTATATTATCAATGCTAATTAACCTGCCTTCATTCCTCTGCAATTCCTCTACAAAGCACTATTCAAGATGTGCAAGGTATGCATCTGGTTTGCTCTGTTGTCCAAATGGAATAGGATTGCAAGATAAGTCAGGTTAGAAAGGACCTCAGGAGGTCTCACAGTATAAGATCAGATCAGGCTGCTCAGGACTTTATCCAGCTGGAACTCAAAAAGCTCCAGGGATGGAGATCACACAACCTCCCTGCAAAGCCCATTTCACTTCTTTACTATACTCACTGACAAAAAGTGATATCCTTATGGCCAATGTCTGTACTCAAATAGAAGGGAGGGACAGCGAAAAGCATACATTGTCACCATTGCAGCAAGTACTTTTAAGAGAAAGCGATAACTACCACTGTATGCCATATAAGTACTAGTCTAAAAGGTCATAAGATTAATGAAGTTATTCAAGATAGATAAACAAAAAATGCTGGGTTTTCAGAGTCATGGCAGAGGCATGAATCAAGAACAAGGCTGTTCAGAGCCATTAGTTTAAGAGACCATTTACAGAGACATGCCTGAGAAGCATATGTAAAAAATTCTGCTTCCTTTAGATAGTTGCCTTTGGATCACGCTAAGCAGCATTTTCAGTATTTATCTCTTCTGCCTGCCTTCCGTGTCAGTCACTGTGGGTTGTATTCTGACTACTTCCTATAGATTCCTCAATAATAACCACGATTGCTGTAGAGTTTTTGCAGAGTAGGCATTCTATAGTATAGGACTAAATTCAGCTTTCTCAAAAGGCTTCTGGTGGGGGGTTTTGCATTATTCTATGGAATATTGTCATTATCATTGTGGGACACTGGAGCTGTTGGTGCTGATTACAGCAGCTACCATAAGTCAGCAAGGAATAGTAGGCTTTGTCTTGAGCAACATGTTTATCTCAAAAAACAGATGTGACTGATGTGGTCTGATGCTCAAACCAACTGAGTGACATCCGGGGTGAGGCAGGGGCCTCCCAGCCTGGTGTTGCTTCAGTAAAAGCCAGAGAGACCCCGCTACATCTGTACTAAGTCCCCCACCCTGTGCTGAACCATCGGGCCCCACTGACCTTCCAGAATTAATAATCCTTGCGAAGGAGCAATCAGCACACAATAATTCACTTAGTCCCACCTCGATGTGAGTATAAAGTTGGCATTTAGAATCCTCTAACTTGAGGACAAGAAACTCCAACTACCAGACAGGTTGATGGGACTGGACCTCTCTCCTTCCCAAGCAGGAACTCCTCTTTGGTAAGACTTGTGCCTTCAACTATGTCAGATGTTACCCAGGAAAGTATTCTTAACAAAACTGCTGAACTCTTAACTCAAGCTCAATTTTTGCAGTAAAAGCATTTATCATTGGCAATTCTGAATTTGTTATATCTGTTGCCTTAATAAGTCATCTTTTTTTTTTTTCCAACTTTGTGACACTGCTTCAGTGAAGGTGCCTGCGAGGGCTCAGACAGACAAATGTTGACTCTGATGAGTGGCTGTACATATAATCCTTTAGACCTAAACTGTTGACCAAGTCTGAGACTAGGATTGGATCTAGCTTCACCTAGACACCTCTCTGAGAAGTTTAGAAAGCAAGGGATCCTTTCTGAAACTCATGATTCAACGGGAGGGATTTCCCCGCTCTGGCCAACTGTCCGACTCATACCCATAACGCGACAAGCATAAAACGGCCTTTAAGTATCTTTTGTTCATAGTTTAAAATCTATGCTCCAAGACGGATTAAGTTTTCCAGACTTGGTGGGAACCAGTTTCACAGATTAACACATTCTTTACCACAAGGGTACAAAAATGATAATTTTGTTTTATGCTACACCTGATGTAAAAATAATGCTTCTACCCACACATTTAGGTATTTAAAATGTGGAGTTCAAGAGAAAGCATACCATATCAGAAGAGTCTTCCCTGCTTCAAGTTTCTCAGCATTTTCTCTAAATGGAATACCTTTTCTCCATTTATGTTTATGCTTCTCTCACAGAGGAGCTTTGATATAGAAGACATTGATGAGGATGGTAAATGATAGTGTTTTATTTGCTTGTGGTACAGAAGGAGAAAAAGCTTTCAAGATTTCTAAGTACTATTGACATTTTACAAGAAAGGATTTTAAATCTTTAGAGAGATTACATTATTTCCCAAAGTCTCATAGTGAGATAATGGTTGAAATAAGAACAGAAATACATTACTTCACCCAGTATCCCCAGTTCTAACCTCTACTCTGATTTAGCTGAGATAATGGTTGAAATAAGAACAGAAATACATTACTTCACCCAGTATCCCCAGTTCTAACCTCTACTCTGATTTAACTGTTAGTCATCTATTATTAGATATTAAAAGTTAACAGACTCAGAAAGTAATGACCAAGTTCCTGGAACAGAATCTAATGAAGATGAATTAATACATAGAAATAATTTCTGGATGAGGAAAGCTCTGAGATGCAAGTGTTTGGGAGACAAGAAGACTTAGGTGAAGCATCACCAGTATTTACATTCTTCCCCAGCCTCCCCCGTTTGGATGTTGCTGGAGAAAAGACACCGGGGAGAAGGATCTTTGGCCTGACCAGTATAGCCATTTATAATTTACCTTCAGTTCATATGCATAAGAAGTACAGAGAATTTGCTAACAGAGACCACTAAGTCACTAACAAAGGAGATAGTGGTGTAGAAATAACACAATGGGAATATTTGGCTATTGGGAAATTGCAAGAGGCCAACTGTTTAAAGTGTTTTGCCTCAGATTCCTAGACTTTTGAAGTTACTATAACAACACACCAGCACCACCTAAAAATGTTTTCTCTCCTTTCTTTCTTATATATGCACAAGACGAAAGTGTTTTAGAAAATCTGATCTAATTGCAGAACCTCTGAGCAAAGAATAATGTTGACCAAAGCTGGCACAAGTTGGCAATCTCACAGAGACAGGGCTGTATTGCACTGCTTGGTCACTTAATTTTCTTTAAAGGGCTTTAGCCTTGCCTTCTATTTCCCAGGATCCTCAACAGCATTGGAGATTTCTACCTAGACACAGATGAATACTCAGATAGACAGGCTTTTGGACAGTATGGAAATAGTATCTTCACTCAGTCACACAGGGAAAGCTTGGAGCTAAGAATGGACCAGAATAACAACTCCATATGGACAGGATTTGCATATTAACAAGAGCATAAGTGGTTGCAGCCATCTCGCCTTCAGAGCATCCAGTTTCAGCCTCTGAGGAATAGGATGTTACTCTACAAATCTGATTACATGTGGGTTGCATCAATATGGCATAGATGGCAATGTTTTGCTGTCTAGGGAAATCAAGATGCTGGTGAATTGAATCTGATTATTTTATGATATTTTAAATAGAACTCTACTCTTCCAATACTCTAATAAGTAGCCTGGCTGATGTACTGGAAGTGGGAGAAGAAAAGACATGACAGGCTACCTACACTAATAAAGTGCTGATAGGAGCTGCGATGAATTGCCAAAATACAAAAAGTATTTTTCCTCTTTATAGCCCTTTACTAACATTCAACCTCAGCTATACATTTGTTAAAGTTCTGTAGCTTGACCTATATAACAACAAGCATATAACTCATAAAGATGGAAGAGTAGCAAAAATACTAGAGAGAGTGCTGACCTTTTCGTGTGGTGGTTAATTCTTATATATGTCACAGTCTTACATCTTATGTAATATCTTAACCTATTGACCATAAAGAACTTCCATATAGTGTATACAGATAAATCAAGTGACGCTTTGAAGGGTTTTTTGCTACAATAATTTTTATAACAAAAACCTCTAACTGAACGTGGTACGGTTTAGCACTGAGGCTAATCTGTTAAGAAACAGAAGGGAAGGAATAGACTATAAAAGAGGATATGGTACTAACAAATATTGTAAAGTTCTTCTGTTTATTTAAAGAAAAACAGACTGCACTTGTCTCCTGCCCAGATACTGATCTGCCTTCAGAATTGAAAAATACATTTTTAAGACATCTTATTTGATGTCTTACTGGTTCTATTATATATTCAGAGCAGGTAGTCTAAAGCAAAGAACAAAGGCTGCATAATTCGAACTTTAACTCATAATTCACAGGCCGATGCCTCACTCAGCCTGCAACAAAAAGCAATTATTGCACTTGAGCTAACACCAGGAACAATATTATAAAAGGGGGTCAGTGACACGCCATTTTGTGGGAGAAAAGATGTGCAGTAAGAAAGTAAACTAAAAAATAATTAATTTTCTTAAATGTGCTATAATTTCACCTCTCTGACTGAAGAACTGTTCAAAACCAAAAAGGAACACACTGACATGACATTAACCACTTGAATTCTTACCCTGAAGTATTTCTGGAATACAGTTAAAACAAATGATTAAGCATCTTTCTTTTTTAAAAAAATTTAAATACCTCATTTTCCCCTCTATGTTGTTAATTCAACAATTTCTGAAATACTTTAAACAATGCTAGCTTCAAAACAAATAGTAAGGCTAATCTGTTCCTGAGTGATCTTAATTTAAGGTAATCCTGTACAGTTTTGGTGTCTTTTGGTTTTAACAGTGACTGATTTCATTCTTTGAAACAATTGCTGTTCCTTTTGGAACAGGTAAATTGCTTCAGTGAGTGACAAGTTAGTCCTCTTGCTGTGAGACTGGAAGCTGCTTCTTCAATCAAAAGTAAGCTGCTTGGAAATAACTGATTTTATGCCTCACCAAGTCCGGTCTTGCCTGAATACAAGAGGACATTATCTTACTGCCTGCCACAGCTAAGGAAAAAGGCCCTGTGTGACTGACGTACAAAGGGCTTAGCCAGAACCGGTGCCTCCTGCTTAATGAGGGGAACAGGGAAAGGAACAGAAATCTCCTTTCAGCAACCAGTGCATGCCGTGGAGGCAACGACTCCAAAAGACAGCACAGAGTTTGGTTCTCGGTGTAAGTAAGCATCCCTCAGCCACTCCCATGTGATGGTTTTTTCCCCTCACAGTTCTCAAATTGACGCATGTACTGGAAACATTTATGGATTGTGGAAATACTAAACACAACGTAATATGGGGGAAAAAATTGTCACCTCAACTCCCCACCTTGTTCTTATTTTGCATTTTCACCTGTTAATCAGAGTGAGGATCAAAACACTCAACTGAGCCCTTTGAAAAATCAACTTGTAACCCGAGGCTTTTGCTTATGCTTACCTAGGTCTGCCCCACTCTCCCATAAAGCACTGCTTTATTTATCAGGACAGACTAATTAGCTTCTAACTTGTGCTGTCTCCAGCTTTGAGTGAAGCAAAGAAGCTGGATAACTGCTAGAGACACATTCCAGCAAATGGAAATGCAGCTGGGGCAGCTCTCATACCAATTCATCCACTGTGGGAAAAGAGAAGTTTAAACCAGTAAATGCAGTATCAGACAGTGCTTGACCTTTGAAACTGTGTGTCAGCCTTGGTGGGAAAACAAATATACCACTTGTCAGTAATGGGCATCTCTTCTACATGCAAACAACAGGCTATTGTATTACAGAAAAAAGCGATGTCCTCAAGATCTTACACTAATCCTCCTGACGGTGGGGGGTAACCACCCCAAAAAAAAAAAAAAACCCCAAAAAAAACCCCACAACAAAACCAACCCCCCAAAAAAACCCACCAAAAAAACCCCTGAAGATCAATGCTGTAATTGTTTTATTTTTTAAAAAAATAAATTTACTGTACCAACTTAGGCTTTTGCTTCTAGATTCCAGGAGACTAAAAGACATGTCCTTGCAACATACAAACTTACTAATATATGCATACAATCATCTAAAAATTGCGAAGATGAAACAAGAATAGCTAGGAACAGAGCAATGCAATGGAACAGCCTGTGCAAGAGTAGCACAGAAAAAACATCTAAAAACAATACTGTCCTCCAATTTCTTCCCCTCCCACATTTAAAATCTAATAATTTGGAGCTAATGATCAACATCATAAATGATAATTGATTTGCAATATTGTTTTGGAAGTTTAAAGACCGCACACAAATAGCTTAAGATGAAATAGCATAATAAGAACGTTATCCCAACTATAATACATCTGCTGAAGCATGTTTAGACACTAAACTGACACTTTTTTTTAGAGGACACTTAATGCTATGCTAATGTCAGGATAACTAATCATGTTGTATTATAAACCTAGCATTTTTAATATTATTTTACCGGCATCTTGATAAGAAAACGACTTCAAAAATATCACATTAACCAATATGTCCCTCTTGTCTTACCATGGGAAATAAAGCAGTTTGCTTCTGAAATTAAACATAAAATGTAAGTGTCTGAAATTATTAGTTGCCTGCATATGTAATGGAATGCATGTCTGATAGGTTATACATATGCCCACTGCAGTAACCATATTAAGGGAAAAAAAAAAAAGAAATCAGCTCTGCAACTGATCTTATCTCGTGCTTGCAGACAAGCCAATCTGCTTAATCTAGAACAATCCGAAGTGACAGTCTCTCTCAGAACCCTCCAAGTTAGGTAAACCAATGACAATACCCTTGCAGGATCACTGTTTCTGCAATACTACACATAGGAAAAATGAACCTTATACCCAGTTATTGCAACAGTTGGAAAGAGAATAACGGAGATAAAAATCTGTTTTACGATACAGATGTGATCCACCTAATGTTCTGTTTTGTGTAACTACAGTATCTACAGCACTTTGTGTCAGGGGGTTCTTTGCTTGGCAATGTTCATTAAGAGTCTTTATATCAAGGCATTGATGCACTCCATCTGTTTTTAGCATATTGCCAGTGTAAATCAGCTTAAGGCAAATTTATACACCCCTCGCAAGATTAGAAGAATTCTCATTTGGCATAAATACATCAATTATCATATGGTCCATTTTCACGGATGCAAAGCAACTTGGAAAAAAGGCGAGCAGATGACTTCAGGGTGCCAATGAGCTGCCTGCTGTATGCAGTTCCCTAGTAGCCGGTAGGTCAGTGGACCTACACATCCATCTGATCTGCTAGCAAAGATGATGGTAAGGTAGTTTTATCCTTTGTCCCCAGAGATCTGTGATATCTGAACTACTGTCTTCTGTTAAACTGAATTATATGTCATCCATAAAACAAGGTTACTTGCTGATTTTTTGTATCTATAATATGTCTGATTTTTGTCCATTTACAATTTGTTAAAAAAATCACACTATACCACCATAGAAATCAAAATCTAGCATAAAAATATATCAAGCAAAGACTCTACTTGAATTAAATGAACTACCAGAATGAATCTTCTACCTTTACCTTTTATACTTTATCGCTTGAATTTAAACCGAGATTTACAGCAAAGCATGCAGGAAAAAAAAATCCACATTAAATTGTATGCTTTCATTCATATTTACTAAAGAAATTAAACAGCACTCTAAGGAATGCTCAGACTCTACAACGGACAAAGACTACACCTTTAACAGGTAAGGTAAAGGATTAATGCCCAATTTTAATAAAGAGTTGTTTTTAAGAATTATTTTTTTTATTTTTTAAAGATGAAGAATTATTAAAGACTAGATAAACTGCTGTTAAAGTTTTAGGAACTGAAAAATGGGAACTTTTTTTTTCTCTTATCATAAAATTTAAGGCCAATCAACATGTATGTTTGTTTATCCATCCAGAATATTCACTGTGTCTAATTGGTTTGTATATTGGGCATGTGTGGCAGAAAACAGTCCCAACTGTTCCTTCCAGATGCCTACATATAAACACAGGGTTTCTTTTGAAGTTACAAGATTTTTAAGGAGAAAGATGTCCTGCCTGCTTCCAGCATTCCTGGTTCATATCAGACTTACTCCAACCCTTTTTGATTTATATGAAAGTAAACCGGAAATATGTATAATTTTATTCAAGCTGAAAATAACAACAGTCCTTTAAGCGGAAACAAAAAGGGACTGCTTCGCACAGTCAACCAAAGCAGTGGTGTATATTCTATCCTCTCCCACATGCTGCAGAGATAGAAAGCCAATGTTCCTTTCTGAGACCACTAGTCCACGTGGATACAAAGGGCAGCACTGCAGCCTGCGCTTCTAATAACAGGACTATGCCCTTTTTTACAAATAAGCAACTTGCCTCATTTCAAGCATCTATTCATTGAAGTCTCCAATACAGATTTTCCTTCAAGGAAAATCTTCAGGTACCTACTACACTGCTGCTAATAGAATTCCAATTTATACTTCAAGACCAGACCACAAAGCACAATAAACTATTTTTTTAAAAAATATCCAGCTATCTTTTTTTAATCCTCCTCCTTTTATAAATGAGGTTTTATTACATTTTTTTAAAACCAGTTTTCAATATTACTTTTTAAATTGTCTGGTCTTGTATATTTATTAATATGATTAATGTGGTTAAGATTATTAATAACCTAAACCACTTCTCATCTCTGATAGAAGGTATTAACAACAAGGCAGAGATTCAGCATAGAGGCATTCTTAGTTTCCTTATGAGACGTCAGATAGTTGGAGTTTAAATACTACTTGAGTATTGAGCTTTCTACGCTGGGATAAATTGTTGTAGGCAACAGACTTCATTCTTACAGTATTTTTTTTCCTCATGTTTCTAGATTTACCTCCCGCCCCTGCCATTCTCATACATTTTCTGTTTAGAAATAGAACATCTTGCAAAAGACCTCGGTGAAGAGCCTCTGTTTATAACCACACCTAATATTCTAATAACTTGAAAAACATTTTTATAAAGTGTTTTATGTCCATTGATACCCCATAAACAACACTGGGTCCTGTTATTAAGTTAGAATAAATCAGTATAAACTTCTGGCATTTGCTGTAAATTTGGCTAACCCCTTCTTTGGTGACATACGAAACTGAATGGAACTGCTGAAACTTGGAGCTGCGTAAAATGCAGTAACCGTGCAGAGATTCAACACTTCTCAAACTTAGGTCTGCTGTAGTTCAAACCTCTGAGTTCCAGGTCTGAAGGGATCCCAAAGAATTCAGTGACTACTTGCTTAAAAAAAAAAAAGAAAAAAAAAAAAAAAGTCAAGCTCCACATAACTTTCTGCCAAAAGCTACACAGTACTTTGAGTTTAATACAAGGTCACGGTGAAAATGTGGTTTAGTGAATTTTTACCAACCTACTTATCCTCTATCCCAGTTAAAAGAGAGAGGAAGGGAGACTGAGGACACAGAATGCTGCACCCATGTTAACACCAACAAAGCAGGGGACTTCCCTTGGCATCAACCACCATCCACTATGCCTGGACACACAAAGAAGAAAAAGGGATAGTGGCAGCTCTTCCCTGGGCAGATACCTGAGAGGAGTAACAGGGCAAGGCAGGTTTTGCAGGTTTTTACCAGATTAAGTAAAACAAAGTCTTGCTTGCATCAGAAAGACTCATCCAATACATAGGAGATAGTAATCTTTTCAAATTGATGACAAATGTTGTAACAAACCTGTTCAGCTCAAATGTCACCTACAGAAAGCCCTGGATTCCCTCAAGCTGTCCAGAATAGCAAAGAGCTCAAACTGCAAGCAAGGTGACCAGGTTTGTAACAGAATCAGATGGAACTGCTGTCATCTCTTGCCATTGGTATTCTCATCTGTGGGATTTTAACAGTTGCTCTGATTAGCCCTGAGCCAGGAATCAGCATTAAAATTCACAGGTGCAGAAAGACCAAGTGCAGAACTGATAAGCTAGTGAAGTGGTGCTTGTATCCTGGCTTTCAGTATGCATAGACAGAGCAGCACTCTGGCTGTTTCACCTATGTCACCCGCCTTGTTTAGACCATTAACATTTGTCAGATCAGAAGGAGTACCTTCAAAGCAAACTCCTGCTCTGAAATGATATTGAGTAGGACTCACTCCTGAGTTAGAAACTTATGGTCTTTTGCAGTTTCATAATTTCTTCAGCAAGGTCAGAGTAAATCATGGAGAAACTGGAGTCATGTTTTAAGATTAGAATAAATACGCCAGTTACTATTTCCCTGGCTTGATTCACCCACCTCCTATCTTTGATGTAGATAAATAGCTGTAAGTAAAGGTTCCTGCTGTGAGAAAGTTTGACCTGAAACCTTGGAGAAGTATGTTTCTCTGAACGTGACCGTTAGCATGTGGAGTTGTGGGCTAGCAGCACAGTCTTATTCAGGCACTACATGTCTCAGATCAGCAAAATACAGAGGGAGAATGAAGCCAGGATATGCTGCAAAGAGGACAAACAAAAACAAGTGAAAAACTGTAAAGGAAAGAACTCTTTGGAAGGAAATTTACAGAAATGGAAATAATACAAACTTGGACAGAAAGGAAAAATTAAAAATTCAGGATTATAAAAGTGCTTCAAGACCCTCAGTTAATATAACATATCATAGGATTTACAGAAGTGAGTTATGCAACTGTGCCTCTGTTAGCTCCATCTTCCACTCCTTCACAGTTTCTATTCCTGCTCCTGTAACCTCCACTTGGCCAGCAGAATTGTTTTACTGGGCAATTTTTTTTCTCATACTTATTTGCTGGGTTAAACACCATAATATTTCTACATATGATATACTATATATAAGTGCATACATATGCATACCAGATTAGGTAAAAACAATATATGAAACCCCTACCATTTTCCGTTACAGAAATAACTTTTCAGCTCATTCCCAAGTATGTTTCTGATGAAACCAGATACATACCTTATTTATTCACTCAGCATAACCATTTGTGTGAACAATTTTGGCATTTTTTTTTATTATTATTTTGGAAAGAGGCATGGAATCTATTTACATTTTCCATGAATAGTGGCTATTCAGAATATACAAACTGAGAAATGTTGACACATCTGCCATTAACTTGTAGAAAGAGGACTGTCTGTTCTTCTTCCTTATTTGAATTCTTATCGCTGTTTATTCTCAGACTTTTTCAACAGCTGATAACGACAACTAGTGAACATACTTCATAGTACAGCTCAAGAGTGTTGTTATTCTTGTTACTCAGCTAGGATTTCTTCAAGATCATTCACAGTGTTTTTCTGAATCATATTTAGTAATGGTTGATTAGAACAATACAAAGTTGATTCCTGCCAGATCAGTTTCTAAAAATGTCTAGCAAGACATAGCATGCAAGAAGAAACCTTCTAGAGAAGACTTCTATTAAAATCAAACAATACAATCCTGCCTACAGTCTTAATCTAAATTACATTTCAGCTTATTAAAAAAGTGTGACTTTGCAGATCAATTACTTACAATGCTTCCATCCCACAAGATCGTGCCATTACATGTACTGCTGCTACCAAACTATGAATATAATCCTTGTCACTTATAATTCCCTTATAATTGAACTAAAACATTCTCTGCCTAAACATGATTTTTTTTTAAACCTTGTTCTCAAGTGGCTGCAAATCAAATCATTTTAGGAATCAGTTTGGGTTCGATCAAACTAAAAATTCAAGGGCTGTATTTAAGCAGTACTGTACTATGATTTAAAAGCTCATGGAGAAAGAGCATCAGAATCTTCCCTGGCATTTACGAATCTTCTGACATTATAACTTGCAGACATGTAGAGGCCTAAAAGCTGTAGCATTATTTATTTAAACTCTAGAAATGAAAATCTAAGCTTTCGTATGAGAAAAATTTGATACAATACATTTTCTTCTGGTATGAATTACAGTTTGAAAATAAATGTTATTCAAAGGATGTACAACCACTGGAATAAACCCAGTTCATTTCACTGTTTTTTTGCAGGCTCAAGAGAATGGACAGTTTGTTTTTCCAGCAGAATGTGGGCCTCTTCACAAAGAATTGCAGCAGGAAGGAAGCACTCAGTGAGCATCCCACTAAAGACAGCAACTGTGTTGAAGTAATTATATGTCATTCCTACCTGCAAAGCCTCAACAAAACAGTGCAAGAAAAGTTTTGGGCACTCTAATGAATAAACAATCTCATTCTTCCTTATCAACAATTCAACAGCACAGAAAATGTCTTGCCAATAAGAAACAACCTGCCTCTGGAATCCAAGAAAACAAAGGGGAAGGCAACAAACAAACCCAGCATTAGTTCTGGGGGTCTTTCATTCCCCAAGAAATTTCTTTTCAACAGAAAGCTCTTTACCTCAGTCTGAAAGAGACAAGGAAAAATGCTTCCTTAAAATCTCTCTATCCACTTTGTTATCTGCTTGTTATTCCCTTGTTTTTTCTGCTCGATTTGAAACTTTGTCCTACTCAAAGGAAGAAACTGTTTCTGGCAACAGCCTGTCTTCTTACAACTCTGTAGAGACCTAAACTCATCCTGTCTTGTCATAGCAATGACAAAGCGAAACAGTTTGATGCTGATGGGAAGGGACAAGTTCTGTCTACAGAAATATAACTAACTGTGCTATTTTCAAAGAAAATTGGTGTATTGCATTTATGTGAAAAAGGCTTTGATAGTGGGGGCTGCAGGGGTGGCTTCTGTGAGAAGAACCCAGGAGCTGCCTTCATCTTGGACAGGGCCAATTCCCACTGATTCCGAAATGGACAGCTGGCCGGAGCCGAGTGATGTTGGTAACACCTCTGTGACAACATACTTAAGAAAGGGTAAAAAGTGCTGTGCAGGAGTTGTATGATAGAGGAATGAGAAAAGTGAGAGAACACTGCAGATGCCAAGGTCAGCAAAAGGAGGGGGGGGCACTCCAGGCACCAGAGCAGTTCCCCTGCAGCCCATGGAGAAGACCATGGTGAAGCAGGTTGTCACCCTGCAGCTCATGGAGGACCACAGTGGAGCAGATATCCACCTGTAGCCCATGGAGGACACCATGCCAGGGGCAGATATGCTTCCAAGGAAGATGTAGACTGTGGAGAGCCCGCACAGGAGCAGGCTTTTGGCAGAAACTGTGGCTGGTAAAATCCACACAGGAGCAGGTTTTCTGACAGGAACTGCAGCCTGTGAGGGATCCTGAAAAACACGGGAAGAACCCACACTGGAGGAGAGGAAAAGCATGACAAAAGAGAAGCAGAGATGAAGTGTTATGAATGGCCTGCAACCTCCATTCCCCATCCCCATGCACTGCTTGGTGTTGGGCAAGGAGGAAGCAGAAGAGTTGGGAACAAAGGAGTCAAGTTGAGCCTGGGACTTCAAACATCTTTAGATCCATAGGAGAAACATAAGATGTGCAAAACCCTCCACTCAGATGTTTTCTGGCACCTATACAGCATGGAGTCTATGATATTCATCTTGGATTAACAATTGGCAATAGCTACACTCTGTACTTAAAATATCGATACACTGTGCATTTTAGTTGCAAAGAGCTGAATAATCACAAATTGAGCCTGACCTCCTAAGGAAAAAAAAGTTTTGACTGCTCAATAAGGGCACATCACTAGACATACTTCTTTGTTTCTAGAAAACAGTTAACTACATTTTCTGGGAAAGAGAATGTGTATAGAATAATGATATATTTTTTTAAATGTTTAAAGCTGTACTTTTCTTTTGCAAACACAGAGTACGAGGAGAAGTTACTGCATTTTTACCTTTCCCACACTGGCATAGCCAGAAGTCCTCTAATAACCTGTCTTGCAGGGGGAGTCTACAAAAATAATTTTTATTTTTGTCAATACAAAAATTAATATACACTTTGATGGTAACAAACAGATATGTAGCCAGACAAAAGATTTCTGATATTTTGGACTTTCTAACAACAACAAAAAAACCCTATACCATATCTTGAATGCAGCTGAGATGCCTGCATTTTAATTCCTGCAGCCTTCCTTCTTTAAATGTTAGCCTGTAAAGTTTATTTGCTTGAGCATCAGCTAAAACTATGTATGTCTCTGGTTTTCATCAGCATAACAAATTCTTTGGGCTTCAAGATCTTTAGGGAGAGAACACATCTCTGTGTGGTCTGTATACAACCTTAATATATATCTACATAAATACATTTATTCTGCATTTCAGAAGAGGTAGTAGCAGATTAAAATCCCTGTATTTCAGAGACGTTCTTTTCCTGATTAAATTCCTGTTAACAGTCAGTATGGTACTAAGTGCAAAGCAAGCCTTTGGAGGTTCAAATTGTTGTTTCAGGAAAGCTCTGGAAGGAAGAGTGACATCAATGAAAATAGTGCAGGTTTTCAAAGGAGGAAAAAGATTAGAGCCTAGTACGGTTTTATTATACATATATATATATATATACACACACACACATGGGTGTATATAACTTCTACTTCCAAACACAATTGTATATTTTCATTCTATTCAGCAGCAGTGGTCATACATTTTAGCATAATTCCTACCACGTTAATAGTACAAAAGCAGCTCTGAGGAGGTAGTGACAGACACATCATTAAAAATGTGAACTCCAATGCTGGCTCCAAGCTGCCACTGGGTTGTGGCACTGAGGTCTCCTCTAACTGGTTATGCAGCTGCCTTCAGATCCCTGGGAGCACATCTGCGGCAGAGCTGCTGGGGAAATCAGTCACATTGCTCCTACCAGCAGTTGTTCCAGGTTGCATACAGACAGCAAAACTCCCTCTGCACTGACAAAACAAACAAAACCTACAAAACCAACACTCACACACACCACCACCAAGAAATCCAGTCTGGAAAATTAGTTTTATGGCTTTAAGAGCTCATTCATGACATGATACTACTGCATTGAGAGCCCCAGTTGAGAGGCAAGTTGAGGCTCCAGGTTTCCAAATTATTCCATGTATTGTGTGTTAACATCCTTTTCAGAAACAGAAACGTTACAGAAAAATTGAACAATCAGCAACAATTAAAAAAGAATCAGGAAAAGACCTATGAAGGCATTAACAGATTAATTCCCAAAGCAAAGTGATGGTACCAAATGAAACAAAAATAAAATTATGATGTCAGAAATCTCACAGGATTATTTTTTTGGGGGTGGGGTTTGTTTCTGTTTTTGACAAGTCCCTCTTTATTCCTTAGGCACTTCAGCTGACAGTCTGCTGAAACAGTTACATGGATTACAGTTACTGTAACAACAGTTATTGATCTAGGAAATGACTGAAAAAACTATATCACATATTAAGGTGCAAATTTTAACAAAAGCTTACAGCACCTCATCAACTTAATGACAAGCTACACAATTCTACGGCAAGCCCCTAAAAATTTTGCTTGATACTAGACCTATGCCTTAGCCATCACTACCTCCTGAATTTCAGGTAGTGCTTTTTATTCTTATATTCCCTGATTAGCCAAGAATCAGGTGTATCTGATTCCCTTTAAGTAAACCACAAGACTTTCTACCACCAGTAGATAGTTCCCTGAGCACATGGTCTGGAATCAAACAATTGTTTGATTGTTTTGATTTATTTACACTTGAGTCAGTTAGGTTTCAGGAATTGAGCTGCTTGTACTCCTGCCCCGGGGGGATTAACATAATGGCTCACTTTGTTCAATCTTTTCAGTGCATCCCGAAGTCAACCATCTGAATGCTATTTTATATTTGTTCAGCCAGTCTCAGTCTCCCAAAAACAATACCATAGTTCCAGCCTTGCTGCTCTGTCATTGCACATGCTCCTACTGAAATACAAATAAGAAACCCACACGTTACTAACCATTTTCACTGTATAGCTATATTTTGCTGGAAAATACATGGATATATCCAAAATTAATTCTTCTCTCCCTCCCCCAACTTAAATAAAACACTTAAATTCTTTTGATAATGGTTTAGTGGATTACACATGGGAGCTTGGATATGGGTTCAGGTACTTCACAGCTCTTATCACATTTACAAAGTGTGACTAGATGCCATGCAAAATAAGCCTCTCTGAATTTCCCTCCCCCCTCCTTTTCTTTTCTATTCTAAATATGTCTAGAAGTACTGTGAGAACTCACTCTCTTTTTTGTATCAGCATGAGCCTGGAGTGGTGGGGCGGGGAAGGCTAGTGTGGAAAGCTAGGTGGAACAGAGAAAATAATGAACCAAAACTCCTAATGATAGGCACCCCAAATAGCTGGATGTGTCTAGAATACATATCCAGAGCTGTAACTGTTCCTGTATTTTCTGATCCTTTGAAACAGGCAGAAAATCTGATGTCTTAAGCCATTCTTAAGCATTAAGAATGCTGTATTTAAGCTTTGTGCCAGAAGCTAGTAAAAATTAATAGCGCTTTTTGCTCATGGCAAAATAAAATTGGTTTATTACTTTATGGGTAAATTTGTTCTTAATAATTTTCTCTGCAGGGGCTGGGAAGACATTTGTTTCCACAAGGAGCATTTTTCTTTCTTGGGGGTCCCAACAGCTAAATAAATAAATAAATAAATAGTTTAAAAAGAAGAATCTAAAAAGTTTTAAAAGAAGGATATATACATTTATCTCACTGTGAAGTACCAGCTTTTTTTCAAAGTACTGACAGCCAATTGGTTCTTTCAATTCCCTAGCATTTCAAGAACAGCATGAGATTTGCAAAGGCAAGAGAAAACAATGCAGAGTGAAAAGTACTGATTAACTTGTGGTGGCTCACTGAGTCAGAACGTGGCTCCCTACTGCATGTCTCTAACAATCTTAAATCATCTTTCCCTCCCAGAAGCACCCAGGATAATTTGATCTCTCAAGGTAACAAAGTTAATTCCTTTAATCCAAAGTAAAAAAAGCTTTAAAAGTTTCTTATGGGTGGAGGATTTTGAAACGGTGCATTTTTAATTGCTAAATTCCAATTAAAGAGTTGAGATGGGCATTACCAAGCAGTTAATTTTTTTTTTCCTTTTAAAGACAGACACAGCTATTTCTTACAAAAGAGCCCCACAGTTTTATGCTAAGAAAACATTTTCTATCTGATCCTACCTTACTGCCGTTTTCTTTACTATTGGCTCCCATTTTAATTATTAAATGGTATCTAAATGGTGGTGGTCTGATCATTTTACTTCCCCCACCTTTTTTTTTTTTTTTTTTAGTACTGCTCTACTAACCCAAATTCTTTAAATTAATATACATGGTATGCATACACCACATATACGTATACTAGAAGAGGTATATTCACCAGAAAAAGGACAATGAAGGAACATCTGCAATGCACAAATGGGTTTTACATGATAAAGGTACCATGTAATCAAGGTGTGTTTGTGCAGTTTAAGGTACATGGATGTAAATATCTAAATTGCTCAACAGGGCCATTAATTCACTCAACTCACATTACAGAAGTCTCTAATATCACAAGACTCTAGGTGCAACTAGTCTAAGTATAGAAATAGGGAACTGAGCACACATGCTATTCTAAGGCTTAGTGATATCAGGAGAGAAACATTTGTTTCTTGGGAATATGACCTTAGAGCACATGTTTCTATCCTGTTTACATTAGAAGCTGTTACAGTCAGGATCCTTGAAGCATCACCACAAAGAAACAACATTCCCTACCAACTGGGAGGTCTATTAGGATTTTCAGTAATTATTGCCTTCTTTCATTAGAAGTTGTTTAAATTTCCACTGTATTACTTCCAAATAGTATGGTGTTACTACAGTAATTACTTTATTACTAGTATCATTAATCAGGGGGAGATGGATGACACAACAACAAAACACTCAGAAGCAGTTCCATTACATCTTTCATGCATACCACCAAGCTTGGTTTTGCCTTTCTTTTTCTTTGTTTCTTGATCGCGTGTTAGGCATTCCTATTTGGAAACTATCATCATAGTGACTGAGTCTCCAAATCATCTGTAGTGTTTCTTCCATAACTGTCCCTCCCTTCTCCCCACTTTTAGTCTTTCCGTCCAAAAAAGTTGCTTCTCTTCATTCACTGTGGTTGTCTTCACTTTTTTCACTTTTTGAGTTTCGAGGAGCTTAATGTCAGCTCATTCCTTGTTTCATCTAGTAGATGCATGTGATCTGTTGTTTTCAAACTTGTACTTTTGTCACTACACCTCTTTGCATTTCTGTTAGTTGTTCAAATCCTGTCTTTTTTGCTATCAGCTGATCCTAAATTATTCAGCTGATGTATAAATTCATTCCCAAGGTTTTCTTTACATTCTCTACAGGATGAACAAAGGAGAATGAATACCAGAAGGAAGTAATAAAAGTTTCTCTAAGTGTCTCCATCTACTTCCTGCAAGTTAGAGAGGACCTTCAATAAATTGTTCCATTTTTCATTCTTCCCCCATTGAGCCGCGATTCCCTTTCCATTTGAGGTTTGTAAACGAAACCTTGCAAGCACTTTGCACTCTGTCCTGAACTAAACTCCCTGCTCAAGAACATCCTCCTCTACTTCCCAACTGCACCCACTCCAGAGCTGGCTTCATCCACAGGAAGAGCTGAAAGTTAGGTATAAAACAAATCCCTTTGCAGTAGAGGGGAGTTACAGACTTCACTGATCAAATCCTGCAATTTCCATGCCCGCCCCTTGTTATCATCATCCTCCAACACTGCTCAGCCTTCATCCCACAACCGGTTTTCTCAGAGAAGAACAGCTACTCACTTTTCTGCAGGGTTTTAACAAACACAGGATGGCACCTACCAAAAATGTCGCTGACCAAATGGATGCTGTAACACAAACCAAGCTTGCTTTGAAATGTCTTTCTGTAACAACACTGCAAGGCCATGAATCTTGTGCTTTTGCTTTCCCAAGGGGAGACAGTTGCACAGCTACAGCTCTTAGACGCTGATGTTGTTGGCCTCCTAGTTCAATCAACTTCTTATTAAAGACAAATTCAAGATGGGCAAAACCTTACAAAATCATTTTATTTATTAGACTTGAGCTACCTTATTTTCATAACTTCTGGAGCTAGAACTAAAAAAGCAAGCACACAAACTTGTTTTAAGTCTCAAAATGTGTGCTTGTGTATACACACATACATGTAAAAGCATACATAAACATGTATATACAAGTACACAAATACATAGACGTGCTTGCTGTTATAGCACTAACAAAACCACAGTGATCCTATACTGTTTTGTTACTCTCGTAACCTAAACGCCCAGCTCTGCAGCTCTTCCTTATATGTCAAATAGCATCTCTCATGGTGTACCTAGACTTACTCACTTCAATAGGTATGCTTATATGTAATACTTCATAAATAAATGTCTAGAAATCAGGTACTAAAATAGCCCAACATTAATTAAGCCCCAATGCTAAAGACTGAAGGGAGTTTCTGAGGTTAGCTGTCATTAGCTATATCAGGAGAGAGAAATGACAAACCGTTGTCTTGGGAATATGACATTAAAACACAAAAATATTAAATTAAACATTGTTGTGCTTTGGTAAATGTCAACAGCTACCTCAGTGGGAGAATGACAGGCCTCTGGCAGAGGAGTTCAGTATAAAAGAACAGATTTCAAAAAGAATCTGTTTTATTCTTTAAAAGGAACTGTCAACACAAGTCATGAAGGATGACAGACAGAAATGAGATTAGGAACAGCCTTTTAAGAAACCTGTCATCCTAGGAAATCAATAGGAAATCATTAACTAAGAAATGATAGCATCTGCTATCATGGGATTGAGCGTTATTATACAATCTTCTCTTCTCATTTCATTAAAAATAATAAAGATATTTTGCACTTTGGGAAGACGTGGAAGCAATGTAACTGGACTGTGCTTCACTCTCCATAAATAAAAAAACCAACAGCTTCCTATACAAACATATCACAAACCTAAGGATCATCTCAAAGAAGATGACAGTAATAAAAGAGTAGGCTTTATGATTACTGTTACCAGGGCAGTCAGTTTGGGTCCTGTTCTGTGTCAGATACTGTACAAATACTATATATATTAAATATAGATATATATATACACACACGTCAGCACTGGATAGATGAAGTGTGCAACATATTTTATCCAGTTAAGATATCTTTTGTACAAGTAGCACTTCATAAAATAACCCAGAATGATAAGCAGAAATTCCATATCTAACTTGTTCCATTAGTTCAAATCAGAACTCATAGGTAATCCCTTTAAGATATTGAAGCCTCAACAGAACATCAGATTTCTGGACCCTGTTATCATCTTTTCCAGGCTGTAAATCTACACTGACATCCACGAACCTATAAAAGCTACTGATCTTGAATCCAACAACACAAAACTACATAATTAATTTCTAGCTTGTCATTTTATTCTGCATTTACTCAAAGTCTGCCTACGCCTAACTTTCTACTCTAGTTAGCTAAACTGACTTCTATAAATCTATTTTTGGGGGTGGGGAAACAAAGACTGCTTAGCTAAAAATAAATTCTTAAGATATATATCTTATTAGCACCTATAGTTAGCCCCTGTTTACCAGACACACCTTGTGTGTCATACATTTTTGTAAGACAGTGCTGTTCTGATCGCATGCGGATCAGAAAGAAGCACAATAAAAAGACAGAGAAAATGAATAAGTTTAAGTGCCTGAAAACAGAAATATCTTCTCCACTACAGTTACTAGGTATTTTTGTAACATAAATACCCACCAAAACACAGTAATACCAGCTAGAAAAGTAAACATGAAAAAAATAATTCAAACTGTGGATGCATCTAAAAGTTGCGGCAATTTCCAGAAAGCATTTACCACTTGCATACTATCTTGACTAATGACTTTTTCAGCTTATACTTGAAGTAGCAAATCACATCCTATTAAAATACATAGTAATTTATTATTTTCATACCACCGAACCAAGACTGTTCTTGCAGTGATACTAAGTTAGGTGTTCATTTTTCACATTAGTTAGCAGGTCTTTCAAACGTGCAAGCTGAAGATGAAATTAAGAATGTTTGGGGTAACATAACTAAATGTTAGCTTTCAAACTCCAAGTAACAATTACCAGGTAGAAAGTTCTGCCAGTGTAAGGCATGTTGTAAACACTAACCAGTCCACCTCATTTAAAGTCACCTGTTACATGCCTTCATTAACAGCATAGATTTATTGAGGGATTTTTCCTTTTGTTGTATTAGGAAGAAGTCCCACGATCATTTCCAGTGTGAGATCTATAGGGAGAGTGTCAAAGAGTTGACAGACAGCATTAAATGCAGTAGCATCAATATGGTACTACAAAACTATGCAGCTGTTTTTATGTGCCACCTCACACGAGCAAATGTCCTTCTTTATTCATATTAGAGTTAACCTAGGTTATATATGTAAATATATTTTGCTCTCATTTCCTCAGGCTATCTGCTTTGGTGGCAAGTACAAAGGATGAACTGAGACAGATGAAAAGGACCAGTCACTAGTGGTAGCCTGTTACATTACAAAATACATATCTCATACACAAGACCTTGTAAAAGGAGTGTAATTTTAAATGCAAGATATTGTCAGCTAAATAGTATTGTAATTGTTAATTTGGCAGACATATGGTTTTAATGAAGCTGGAAGAAAAATCCTTATAACTAGTGTAGTTGAAAACTATGAGCTGAGAAACAATTACTTCATCTGAAATGAGATTTGTTACATAAATCCATATAAAGCAATTGCTAACGGGTTTCTACTTCTTTACCCTCTATTAGTTCTCTTACATCAGCCTTCTTATTGATCCCTTAAAAAGGAAAAATCATGTCAGTGTAATTATCAAATGCTAAGGCCTTGGAAAATGTCCTGCTTCCTAAGATACCACTAATTTTAGTTTCGATTCTCTGATTTGTTTCCTTTTCTCAAGAGCAATAATCTGTTTGCTGAATGAGACCCTTTCTTGCCTTTTCAAATTCCAGGGGCTGTTTGCTAATTATAAAATTCATCATGATGAGAAATGAATTTGCTCTTTCCAGACCACTGTCATGTGTTCTGAGAGGGAAGGATCAAAAGTCAGTTTCAGCTCATTACCTTTTATTCTAGTTAGAAGTTCAACCTATAATATCAGGAAACAGAAAAAGAGAAGGGGAAGGCGGGGGATAAAAGGAAGGAGGGGAGGAAAGGAAGGAACTAAAAAAGAGAAAAAATGAGAGAAAGAAAGAGAGAAGAACAAATCCCCACACTGCGAGCTCACTGAGTTGGGCCAAGCCAGAATACTCTAGCAGAAGGCTCTGTGAGAAATACCTCCCCCCCAGCGTGCATGCTGAGTGAACTCCTGATGATAATAAAGCTCTCAGATCCACACAAATGCAGAGAGCTTATGTTAGCTCTTTGATCCACACATCTGACAAAATCAGCAGCATAGCTCTTAAGTAAATTTTTTGCAAATACTGGAACATTTCTGGTTCAACAGTCTACCTGCTCTGGGAAATGCAACCTGAACCATTTCTTGTCCTTGAATACTATGGTCAAAGAAGTGATTATCCCTTTTTATAATGTATCAGATCATAAGATTTAAAAAAAAATAAATGGTCTTTTGAATAAAAATAACATCTGAAAGGGCTGGTGTCAATGATCATTAGACTATCTCCTGATTTTTTAATAAATCCTATGAGAAGTTGGGAAAACGATTTAAAGATTCAATGGCAATGTTTTAAGGATGATCAGATATGAAAGTAAGTTAAATTATCTCAGGTGATCATTTTCATTATAGGTTATAAAGATGCTTTTTTCTTTGATATCCCTAACCCATATAATACATTCATAGAAAGACAAAGTGACAGGGAAAAAGTTCCTCCCACCTTTCACAACTTTGACAGAGGACTAGCATTCCAGGGCAAAAAAAAAAATAATGCAAAGACAGTAGAAGAGGATGTGTACCACCATCTTCCCCGATAGAGTACTGCCAGATAGAAAAAATCTGAGTGCAGAAACAAGGCTTTGCTCTTTGATGAGGCTCAGACAGAAGACAAATGAGTTTCTATATATTGCTCAGTGTGTTAAGAAAGAGACACCAAAATTTGGCTCCAGGCAGTACACAACTAAATTCAACAAAGTAAGAAAAGAACTATTATACAGCTCATCTCCTGCTATCACCTCACACCTGTAAAGATACCTAGCATAAACTTCTAACTTATTTCCATCTCCTTGAATGCTCAGAGAACTTAGGACAAGCAGCAGAAATGTGTTATCATTTTTCATATCTTTTTTTTTTAAAAAAAAATATCTTTCTTCCAAGATCAGGCCTCCTAAAGTTCTCAGAATTCCTATTACACTCTAAAATCTTTTTACAGGTTTACACCTTTCTTACTGTAAGGTGTTCAGAAGTGAATGACACTGTGCAAATAAGGTCCAACTGGCATATAGCATAAGAGGAAAAATTACTTTCCTTCTGGAACTTCTGTGACCACATATCAGAATGCTAACTACCTTTCTTAGCAATTATAGTATATCCTCAACTCATACATTGGTGAGTAATCTACGGTAATCTAATTATGATCTAGTGTTACCTCTAAATTAGTTTCTAGCCAGTTCTCACTGTCTATTTGGTTTCCTCAGTGCAGTATTTTCAGCAGTCTTTTCAGAATTTCATCTTAATTTCTTAATCAACCTATTTCTCCAATGTATTATGTTCATTTTGAGCTATGATCTAAGAAACCAGTAAAAAATAATATTTTATTATACCTAGGAAAGACCTCTGATTTCATGTATCTGATTTTATTAGAATAACTAGAATAGTTATAGTTAGAATAGCATGAATAATTCACTAATTGGAATTCAGTAGTTGGAATAATTCAATAAATATAATAACGAAGAATAATTCAACAGTGAGAATAATTAGAAAACTAGAGTAACTTTTATTTTCAGTATCTGCAGCTGTGCATGGTCATATCTAGGAGTGCACATTACTTCAACCTTCTGACATGACTCTGGTAAATAAGAGCTCCAAACAGGCAAAGCAGACAATTTCTGAATAATACGTAATTTAAGGGACCTCTTAAGGATATTCCGAGACAAATCAGGATCCTCTAGAGGCAGGGAGTTTTCTGAGAGTCAGAAGCATCACAGTTTAGCCCCCTGGATTCAGCTAAACAAATTATATAACACAATGAGACAAATGTCATCCAACATTTTCACTGACAGATTAGAGAAGATTCTACACATTTGTCCAAACTGCCTCTCTGTCTAAACAGCCTGTGCTGTTTAGTACAAGTGAGAGAAATCAGAAATAAGACAGCAAACAGAGGCCAGGAGGTGGGTGGGGATGGTGTAGTTTTAAGAATGTAAAAATTTACCTGTAGAGTACTTTAAACTGGTTGTAGTTTTCTGTGTTAAACCTAATGGCTGCATGGGCTTTTCAGGTTATCTCTGTATTACATATTTCAAGTGCTTGGCACAGCAACGATTGATAAGTGCTGTCTATTCTTGTGTACCCCCTAAGCAGAGGATGAGGAATTGTACCTCTTTTTTTCTACATTTCTATCTGAAATCTAAGCACAGAAGTAGATTTACCCTGGAAAATAGTAAGTAAGAAAAGACCCAACTTTAATTCAGACATGGACCCCAATATGTGACTTACTAACAAAAGTTTATCTTTACTAGCAGACTCCACTTAAGCCTTTAAAGCTGGACTAAAAATTCTGCTTGTGTTCCAAAAGACACAGCAAAACCACCTGTTGATATCTGTGTGATTTCACTGAAGTCTCCCTGCATGTAACTCACTGTCATTCCTTCCAGTAAGACCAGAAATCATCCAGCAATAATTAGATCATTTGACACCAGCTATAACCATTTCAGAGCACAAGTTCTTTCATTATTTTGAACTGATTTTTAATTTAGCATACTTCACATATTATACATTAACTCCTTGTCACAGTTTGGGCACCTATCAAATTAGTACAAAGATTCCAAAACACTTAGCTGATTTTTGGATTATCAAAAGTTTGTAGTCCTATCATTCACTCATTACTTGCACCTTTTTGAGAGCATTGTCTTCTGGACACAAAAAGAAGAAAAAAGCCTACTCAAGCAATTGGTGTCTGGGCTCCAGTCTGCAAATCTCAAATTCAGACTTTTCTCATCAAACAGGTATCTATCAGCATAGGGACTATGCTACAACACAGCTTTGCCATGTGCTTTTCCACCCCAGCAATTTCAAATCCGCTATTTAGTTTTACTCAGTTCTTTAAAACATACGAAGCCATGCTGAGCTAAGCAGGCTTGGCACAGGGACAGAAAAGATTGGCACACAAGTGAGGACTCAAACTGTCTGCTTAAGGGACTGCCCTCAGGGTTTAAGAGAACCTGCACACACTGCTTATTAGGAGCCCCCATCAGCCCAGAAAGATAAACACTTGCAGGGGGCATCCCAAGGTGACAAGCAGAGGGAGCGCATCATTCAAGCACATGCAGCTCACCACGTGGCGAGAGTGCAGTCGACCCTCTGACCAAACACCATTTATCTGTATGTGTTTTAGCAGCAGTTTTCCAGCAAACTGATCTGGGAGAGGAGCTAGTTAGAAAAAGAAATAGGGGGAAAAAAATAATCAAATCGCATTTAGTTTTCTTTTAGTGTGGGGCCCTGGACTGTGATTTTAGCATACATGGCAGATTCTCACTGCAAAGAACTGCATTGGAAAGAGAGAAAAAGTAATTAAAAAATCAACAGTAACAACAAAACTGAGAGGTAAGAAAGAAAAAGTACTCTTTTAAGATATACATTAAAACTGATACTTCTGGCCATAGTTAGAAGAAATAAACAGAATTGCAGTAAGATCGGGGAAAAGAATAATTTCATACATTAAAAAATAAATTCATGATGCTTCACCACCACAGGTGTTGCAGCAGCTGTATCATAACTCTTTTGTCAGACTTTAAAGGCCTTTTGTATTTCTGCTGTTATAAATGCATGTTATTTATAACGTTTCTACGGATTTTATTTGCATAGCTCTAGCTCAGTGCTCCTCTTGGACTTAAGGAAAGATACAGGAAACTTACACTTAAGTGTAACACAAACCTAGAGGAAATTAAGAGCTGTTCTTATGGGTTCCTTCATGATGTGCAAACATAACCCAGTAACTACATCATCGTCATCTTTGGAAAACATTTTGATATTCCTCCTAACTTTTATATAGCAGCAATTTTGTCCACAATTGGATACAACTGCTGAGGGAATTCATCTCATCTCACAGACTGAATGAGACAATCCAGGGCCTGCACGGGGTTATTTTCCTCCCCAGGTGTTATACATTTTTCTCCCTTGCCAGAAACCTATCCTAAAGATAAGTGTTTAGGGACATACGCTGGAGAGAAACTTCTACTGTCATGGCATATGTGAGCTCATGAGCTGTAGGAAAGACCTACTCAAGTTTTGGCAAGGTCTAGTGGGTGACTTTAGCATAGTCTCCTTAAGCATGGTCTGAAGGAAGCAGTGTATCTGTTCCACAATCAAAGTTAACTCTGCCATTTCACTAGCTTTGCTCAAAAGTAATTTCCTGCTTTGTTTTATTCAATTTGCCTTTTTGAGGGGAAATTTTTCAATGTGGCTCTTCAAAAGAGCAAAAATCTCATACACATATATCTATTCTCTCTTTTTCTACATTGTTTTTCTCTATTGTGATAAGAAAACTAATTAAAATATCCAATTCTTTCAAAAGGAAGGACTGGAAAGTTCTAAACACAATGAACTCCACCGACCGCAAGCCTTGGTATCAAATGTATTGAAGGAGCATGATAGTTGATTTTAGATCTTGAGCCAATATAAAGCAGACAGATGCAGGATGGAAAATGCCAAATGCAACATCTAGCATGGCCCTGAGTCTAAACAACATTGTTCACTGCGTTATACAAAAACGTCTTGAGCAAAGTTTTCTGCAGTTCCAAAAACTTAAGTATGGCAGACAATGAAAGAGCAATGTGCCAAGCAAAGATGCAATAACACACAGTTCTTAGAATATAAAAAAGTCAACAAAAATTTTCCACACAATTCAGTTCTCTTTCTGGTATTTAATTTCTTTCTTACTCTTTCTTGTCTTTTTTTTTTAAATGCTTTACATGTTGACACATGCAATTATTATATCAATACATTTAATCACAGACAATAGCATGGCATCTTTACAATTGCCTTCATAGCATTCAGCTTATAGAATAAGGAATCAGATATCATGCAAGACTGCAGTAGGGTCCAGTTCTGCTGTCCTTATACACACAAACTCTCAGTGAAGTCAGAGAAGAAATCTTTTGTATATTAGCATGAGATCCTGGAACAGTAAACTGATTATAGGAGCTAGGAAAAAGTTTAAATTTATCCTTGAAACAGTTTTATTTGGAAGAACGTAAAATTATAGTCAGACATTGTATGCAATAAATATTAAAATCCTGCTTAAAAAACAATACTCTTGAAAGGACTTCCTTCCCACTCACCAAAGTCAGGCAACCTGTTGTGGTCTATGCACAGTCTGTAACATACACAATTGCTAATGATTGGTGAGTGGTTCCATATTCTCACTAATTTTTTGTAGTATCAAAGAAATTACTGAACTGAAAAGAAAGAGATTAAACTAAAAATTAAGTTCATCCATCACTCTTTATGAGCCATGAAAAAGTCTTCAGAGGGAATAAATCTTTGTGTGGCAGACTACTACTGTTGAGAACTCTTCATGCCTGAAATTGATGAATACCTTAAAGCTTGTAAGCTGTTCTGTTGACATTTTGCTGTTTTGATTAAGTTTCCTATGCTGCTGTGTATAATGTGAAACAATAGTACATTGCTGTTAGATTTCAAAAGTACCTTTGCTGTATAAACACATAAGAGTCTACTTAAATTCTTAGATATATTATTACTAGCCTGAAGCTCTTCTGAGTAGCAGTAATAGGCTTAAGAAGCATGTTCATTAGCACGACTAACATACATCAGTGATTAGCAATTACAGCATTATCTTTGGGTTCAAAATGCTGAGTTGCAAGGAAGACTTTTTTTTCCAAAAAAGAAAGAGAAATTTAATGTTTTTTCTAATTTGAAAAAAACTACACCACACAATATTACTGTGTTAGGAAAACAGACATATTTTACAAACATGAATTGAAGTGACTTGCCAAGGCCACAGCTGGAATCACCATGAAAGTGGGATCTGAATTCAGGCTTCCTAGTTTTCAGTTCCTGTGTCAAGGCAGCCGGTAGGCTATGCCTGCAGATCAGTCTTAAAAAAAACCACAAAACCAAAACAAAACCAAAAAAACCACCACAAAACCCCCATGTAAGCATTATTTTTCCTAAGAACTTGATCAGAAATCTGCATGCAGTTAAACATTCTTCTCAGTGTAGATGATCTATAAAGCTGCCACAGCTGACAATCATAAAGTATATTATCAATCTTTACCTGCATACAGAAGCTCTATTCTCGGTTAAAAAACACACATTTTTTAACATCAGTGATTCTTGATAGAAAAGACATCCTAAAGATTTATTTCCATAGTGGCAATAGTTATTCAAAGCAGACAGGCAAGTTTCCTAGGACCACAGCTAACCCTCCATTCAGAAGGGCAATGCACAGCACACACACCACCCTCCCCCACCCCCTTCCCCCCCACCCCCGTGGAAGCCTCACTGGTATATGCATTTTAGCGGAGCAACAGGGGCTGAATTTGCAATGACGGGTGACTGCAGATCCTGCCCTGTAACATACTGTGCATCTCCAGCTCTAAGGTCAGTAGCAGCCCAGATTCTTTCGAGTGTTGCTGAGCATCTGGCAGGGTTGTGTCCAGCGAGAGGAAGACTTTCAGAGAGTGTCACCATCTACAGTTTTGGTGAAACTGGTATTATTTGTGTGAAAGGCTTAGATGAATACTATCACTTCCATGGAAACGCTGAAGTAAACTTTTCTGAATTGAAACACCAGAGTAAGAGGGTTCTGGACTCTTTCCAAACAAGAGCTCCACTCTTTGTACAAACCATTGGTTTCTTTCCCCTTCAACACAAAGGAAAACAGTTTCTTAAAAACATAAATATTTGTTTATTAAGGCTGCAAGATAAAACGTACTGATTTTCCTAAAAACAGGTGTGGGCTTTGGCCACTTACTATCAGAGAGAAGTGGGGAGATGTTCTTCAATAGGCTGTTTTGCACAAGGATGTAAAAGTTTACTTTAGCCAAAGCAATTTAGCTTTCTAACAGCACTTGGCTCCAACAAATGCCTTGTATACAAAAACAGACGAAGAACCATTACAGTACTGCTCCTGGCTTGTGTACAAACCAGAAGGAATAAGGGAAGAGGTGCCGTCACATTTCACTGGCCTCTGCTCAGGATTTCCCAAGCTAACATACTATCAGCAGCCATAAGATAAGGGTCCTTCAGATGCTTTCATGTTTGAAGGTTCTCAAGACTGTGGGGACACAATATAAATGCCTGATAAAGCCAGTCTCAGATTATGCATAAAACTCAAGGAAACCATTACTTCATTAGGATAACAATCCATACTTTGTCAGTGCTCAAAAGAAGCCAAGTACTCTGCTTCCGAATAAAATCTCACAGCAGAAAAATGCTCCAAAGCAAAACTACTGCTCACTTCACACCCTGATGGAAGAAATGTACCTGTGGACTAAGGTACGGTTGTTGTAAACTAATGTTTAAGAAAAGCATACTTCATACAGAAGCATCCTGAATAAAGTTGTTTCATTCAACATTTTGAACCCACATCCTAGAACTAAGCATTACACTTGACACTCAGGGTTGTAGATGACTGAAGTATTAGGGAAGTACTCTGTTTTAAATAATATAATATTTTTATTAAAAAAAATCAAATCATAATATTTAAAAAAAAATATTTTTCCACAGACTCCAGTAGTAAATGACAGACATCTACAGGAATTTATCTCCCCCACCTCCTTTCAAAATAATGTTGGAATTGGGATCACAAACATCTTTTCTTAAGAAACAAGCTATGGAACTCCAGAATCAGCACTTCATGACACTGTTTGCAACTGTCCCTCCCTTAATATACTAGGTGACCTTGTGGTGATCCATTTCAGACATTTTCAGCAATAAATAAGAAAGAAAAACATGCTGCTAATGTCCCTTTGTAAGCTTTCAATGGATGACTTAGAATGGTAAGAGGTAATCTCTAACTCACACTGTCTGACATAGCAACTACCACGTTAGGTAAGACTCATTCCTGCCAAACGTAGAGGAGGAAGAATTTGAATCAGGCTACATTTTGTCAGCCTTAGAGTCCTTTCCGCCTTTAAATGGTTGCTAAAGAGCTTGTAAGTATGTTTTGCCAGCAGTTCCAGTCAAGAAGGGAACACTAAAACCTGAGCCTGCACATACATGACATAACTCCACCACACAGGAACAGTCGAAGGTCATCTTCAGTTTAAAATACTGAATATAGTCTACTGGAGATACCCAGGTGCATCCATGAATTTATCTTCTTTATCCCAAAATGTGACATACATTACAGGAAAGGGCAATTATATGTTCATCAAAATATTGGGAGTTAATGATTTTGCTGTATCTGAATTTAGTAATTCCTGCCACAAGCTGTAGTGCAATGAAAGAAACAGATGGACAGAGTTAATTATGGAAGAACATCACAAAAATAGTGGAATGAGACATGTTAGGTGCAATTTTTCCAGAAGACACTGAGAAATCTTCCAGTTCCAGCATCCTATTCCCTTGTCATCACCTTAAATATGACTCCAGTTTCACAGGAATAGACAATACATTTTCTTAATTCTTTAATTAAAAATAAGTCTTCATGGAACAAAAATCTTGCAAACACAGTGTTTAAATCTTTTTTAAGTGTGCCCTGGTATAAATGTACTGACAATTGTTCTTAAATCAATGATTTTGGTTTAGAGGTCAGAAAAAGAAATAGGACACAGAAAAGGAAAAAAAACCACAACACAAAACACCCAAAAATCTAAGAGACAACTTGCAGCCACCAATCATTATATCTATATAATGAAGAATGCTCACGGTCTGCTTTCCAGAATAAATTTGTACTTCGTGTGTTACACTATTTAGCTCACTGCAAGCCATATAATAAAAAAAATATATTATCAATATATATACTTATCAATAAACAGCAAAAAGAAGGGAAAAGCTTCTTAGCTTGGTTCAGTCATACCAGAAGAAAGTAAAAACAGTGAACAGTATCTGCACAGGTGTTTTTTGTTTCACAAGGCTAAAAATTACACACATAACTGCAGAGTATGCACCTAGTTGCAACAGTGCATCTGCCATATAAACTTGGCTTCAGTTGTACTACAATAAAATAAAGAACAGAATGCTTGGAAAACATCTTCTTAGAAAAAACTATCTGATCCTTCTAGATTATTGTAGCTTTCTGCAAGAAAATAAAAATAATTTACCTGAATAGCTAACACTTTAGCAATAAAATACAAGGTTAAAAATTTGTCTGTCTCAAAATTATATGATGCCTAGTTGATTTGTGAACTCTATAAAAAAATTCTGAAAATTATCCTCGTACAACATTTTTTTAAAAAAACAATCCAGGTGATTTATATTTGAGCTTATATAACATACGAAAAAAATATTGTTTTGGAATTACACTAATAGGTGGCAATTGTGCAGTGTGCTTGACCTTAAAGGAAATTTATGCAGAGAACTTTCCTGGCCAAATATGTAGTCACACTTCAGTTTGTAAGCAATGTTGTACTTCTTAACCTAACCTAAAGGTAACAGGAGTCCTGTGAAAAATTCTTTTGAAAAAATTTCCATTTCCTGTTAGTATCTCCACACACCACTCTGCACAAAGCCACCTCAAAGTAATAACCTACCTGCTTTGACTATTCATACGAAACTATCTTCAATCACCACCATTTTCCAGGGAGATGAGACCATTCTCTTACAGTCTCGATCTTTTATCTAAAAATGAGCACAAAGCAGTCATGGTTATATTATGTAGTATTGTAAAAATATTCACCTATTTTTCATGTCATATAATTTTGGTCTGAACATGTTTTTAATAAGAAGACTATGAACTAAAAGCGTTTAAGTATATATAGAGGAAATTGCATAAATGTAAACTTACAAAGAGAATTATTTTCTTAGTAACTGATCCATCACATTAAAGCAAAACAGTATAGAAACACTTGACAAATCTTCATATGAAATTGTGAACCAATGTTTATCTCCAGCTGTATGAGACATCTACCTCCCCCAAAAGAAGAAAACAAACCAAAAAAAACCCACAAAAAAATCCCACACACCACCAAAGACTTCAATATTGCATTAAACATCAGATATCTTTGGTTTACAAAAGGAGGTGGGCACAGGTAAATTTAAGTGAAACACTAAGAAAACCCAAAGATCTTCACTTCCTGATTTCTAACTGCATTACTAGATTGTCCAGCTGTGAGATTTATGACTAAATTTCTCAGGAAGCTCCTTCTGAAACTACAGGAATCAAAATCCCAGGTACAGCTGTCCAAGCTATATGACTCACAGCGCTAGCTGGACAGTTTCTGGTCTCAGGCCTCAGATACATTTAAAAAATGTTCTCTAGTTCTTTACAAAAACTCCATCCAGCATGGCATGGATACAAGACAAAGGACGATACGTGCCATTACATGAATGCTTTCATTTTTTACAGGATATTCATGGAACATCAAATACACCTGGAACATAGGAAGGACATTAGCATTGAGGAGTGGCCAGAAATAAAAATGCAATTGTTAAAATGTTTCCAGTTTAAAATTTCTCTTAAATAGAGAACCATGAAAATATTTTCCTAAAAAAAAACAAACCCAAAAACCCCACTAAACAAAAAAAACCACCCACAACCAAAGCTAGAGAAGTCAATGCTTTGTTCACAAGGAGGATTGTCATGAGACTGGTTAACTTTTTGTGTTCAAATAAAAGCAACACTTACAGTTTTGGAATCTTATTGATACCTTCAGATAAAAAGAAACAGAGAAAAATCCACTGGTGCTGAAATTTTTCTATTTGCCAGAAAAAATATATATCAATTCTCAGAAAAATTAGGAATAAAGTCTTTCCTAAACGTTTTTTCAAATGCTGCACAAGGAACTTGAAGGGCATGAAACCTGGATAGTTCTATCTAAACTTAATCTACCAAGATGCTCAGTTAAAAGGAGAGGGTGACAGAATGGGAGAACACACATACTGACAGTTTAGTGCACATTTTCTCATGTATATCTGTACTTTTCACCTAAGAAGAATGCCAATCATGTATCATTCCAGATTTAAAAAGGTAGTTTTGCCATGTGCTTTTCCACCCCAGCAATTTCAAATCAGTTATTAGTTTTACTCAGTTCTTTAAAACATACGAAGCCATGCTGAACTAAGCAGGCTTGGCACAGGGACAGAAAAGATTGGCACACAAGTGAGGACTCAAACTGTCTGCTTAAGGGACTGCCCTCAGGGTTTAAGAGAACCTGCACACACTGCTTATTAGGAGCCCCCATCAGCCCAGAAAGATAAACACTTGCAGGGGGCATCCCAACGTGACAAGCGGAGGGAGCGCATCATTCAAGCACATGCAGCTCACCACGTGGCGAGAGTGCAGTCGACCCTCTGACCAAACACCATTTATCTGTATGTGTTTTAGCAGCAGTTTTCCAGCAAACTGATCTGGGAGAGGAGCTAGTTAGAAAAAGAAAAGTCACATTTCATTTTCCTTTCATGTGGGGCCTTGGATTTGATTGCATAATATGGGATTTTTTTATATATATAGAATGCCTGATAATCCTAACAATGGCTAACAATTTTAAGAATGCCTATGTTCAAGACTGGGCACTAGAGCATGAGTCCTTCCTTACCCTCCAAATAGTGCTAAAGAAGTAAATGAATCCATCAAAAGTTACTGCATATGTCATAACCTCCACTCCTTTGATGTTATTACATCAAGGACCTTCAGGAACAGGCATGAGAACTATCACTTCAGGCACCTAGTATCTTCAGATTACCCAAATCAAGGGTAATTTCCAGGTCTTCTGCAATCATTTTATAATGTCATAGTGCAATCTACTTTCAGAAGCAGAAGTTCATGCTACATCCTCCTTTAGAATGGAAAAGGCCATTTAAAGACAGAGTTATGCTCTGAAAAAAACACAGCTTTGTACATGAACTATTTTGCATCCTGCACATATTTACAACACAGGTAGTTTATTCTTCTCAATGTGGAGCCAACAAAGCTGAGGGAAAACAAGCTAGTTTTCCTGTTCCATTCCTTACACTGGAACATTCCTCCATTCAGTTCCAATTCCTGCCCCCTAAAAATAGTCACAAGAGTACAATTCCTCCCTATTTATTATTATACTAACTTTTTAATTGTTTGTGGTTTAATATGGCCCCTTATTATTTTCAGTATTGACACAGCCTACCAATTTAAAGATGGAAAAAGTAAACCCTGCATGCTTCTGTTCCTTTAGTACCAGCTCACTTAGAAACCAAAACTGCCGTGGAGCCAACTAGACGTCTATACAGAAAGTACAAGCAGGAATAAATCATCTGTTCCATCAGACAAGCTTTTCTAGCTCATTGAATTAACACACATTCTGAGCTGAAGCTCAGTTTTTAAGTTATATGACAAGAAAGAATGAAAATACATGCAATAGCATATCACTTGATTGGAAAGCAGTTGAAACTTTGAAAACAAAGAAAAACAAATTCCTTCCAGAACAGGCCTTTGTGGGTGGTTGGTGTTTGTGAGAATCAAGCCTAAAGCTACATTATTATTTGTGATCAAATTCTGATTAGACAGAGCAGAAATCAAATTTTGGCCACTTGATCCTCTACTGTGCAATTCCAGCATTAATTAGAAGTCAGAGAAAACTGGATTATTCCACTTCCATAAAATCCTTCAGCTACTTTTTGCCAGGAAAAAAAAATTAAGCACTGTGAGCTTCCTATTCTGTGCCATCACCTACTGTGCCCCTTCCTGTCTTTAGCCATGGGCAGAAGCTTGGGCAAAAAGGTAATTTCCACTGATTTTTCCTCAGGTTATGGATGGTTATTAGAGCAAAGGAAGAAACAGAAAGGAAATTTCAGCCATTCCAACAGTTACAGGTTTAAAATTTAAGAGGAAAATGGAGTAAAGTCACCAAACAGAAAACTAATGCCTTAATTTTTTTTCTGATAAAGTTCAGGACATATCCAAACATTGAGTTATCCTGTTCATCTTTTGTCTTTGTTTCAAGTGCATCCTAAAAATTATTTTGCATTATTTGTTTAATATGCTAGTCTCATATTGGAAGACCCATGTTTCCCCCAGAAGATTTAAGTAATCTTATTGTAAGACCTGGGAGAGAGCCTCTCAGAAACATGGAGTAACCAAAGACAACTATACTATTTGATGCAGACCCAAATGACTCCTTTTTCCTGCTTCGGGAGGTACATGTAGTCATTTGTAAGACTAGCTTGAAAGGTAGACCTGCAGAAAATACCAACAACCTCCTCCCCACGATTGTGTCTGGATTAATATATAGCTTAATCTGGGTTTACGTCCAAGTCATACTCACACAGTTCACAGCAAGAAGATACTCTGTCCCGTATTGTCCAGGTAGATAAAAAAGAAGAAAAGCCAGGTGACAGTCCAGTACCCTGGAGGTGCTAAGGATACAATGAAGCTAAAAACAAAACCTTAGACTTATTCAAAATCAACACAGATATAGAAAAAAACCCAGAAGTAACTCATGTACCTGACCCTGACATGGCAAGCACACACACTGAGTACAAGGCGGACACCGAGTGGCAGATTCCTCGGGGGCACAAGAGTGCTGTAACTTTGTGCAGCTGAATGCAGTGGGAAAGGGTGCTGTAAATGGTACGTGAACCAGTTGTCAAGGACAGCAGGGTGTATAAACCCAGCTTTGCTCCTCTTGAAGTGACACACAGATGCTGTTCATTTGGGTGAGAGACTACATAAGAGCAACACAGAAACCACAGGCTTATGTCACTTGGTTAAGCAAATTTAAGCCCAAATACAGCCAAGTCTTCCAAAACTAGACTGTATATAGACTATCTTATTTTAAAGAGAATAGTTTTCTCCTGGGTCTCAATCTACAAATTGTAGAGAATATAATACTTTCTTCCCCTTTCTTTTTTGTTGGAAATTTGCATTATAAAGTCTTCAAGCCAGTAACTAGCTCTTAAAATTCCAGATTATTTTTTTTTAATACGTCAATATAAAGTAAGATTCTGGGGCCAGATGCAATACATCTTCAAATGAAAGGGCTCTTTTCCTGACCTCAAAGGACTCTGAATGAGATCCTCTATCCTCAGAAAACCTCAAGCAACCACAGGAAACAGTAGGGAAGCAAAGCAAGCAGAAGAACAAAAGGGAAAAATGTCTGTTCCCCCCAGATATTAAAAAACAGCAACAACAACAAAATAACCCAAACCCACACACATCATGCAAGGCACAATGAGAAAAATCTCTGCAGACAACACTAATTCTGCAAAAGCACTTCTGCATTATTGAAAATCTATGTTAACAAATTAATCTGACTGAAAAGGTAAAATCCTAGGCTGAGGCAAGAGGGGTGAGTCTCCTTGCTCATCAAATGAGCAAACAACTTTATTGTTTTACTAAAAATGACTTCTCATTATGAACACCTACAGTGTAAGATTTCAAAGCTATTGAATCTATACAATGAACAGAAATCCCCATTAACTTTTTTCAAGAGAAACAGCTATTGGTCTTCGCTGTTTAATGTGGTATTCCAACAATTGCTGCAT
This sequence comes from Falco rusticolus, assembly GCF_015220075.1. Taxonomy (NCBI): domain Eukaryota; kingdom Metazoa; phylum Chordata; class Aves; order Falconiformes; family Falconidae; genus Falco; species Falco rusticolus. Next base: position 11,331,573 of record NC_051196.1, read on the forward strand.
TTCATCAACTTCATCTATTTCAGAAATTTAGTCAATAAAATTCTGGGCAAGAGGGGCCTTAGCAGAATATGTTTGGTTTGTTTGGTTTTTAAATAATCAGGTTGTTCAAGCTCTTATGATAATTCACCTGCAAATAGAAAAACCCTCCTTGTTCTTTTGCATAATGCAGCCAGACAACCAACCACTTAAGCGCTAAAATTAACAATACAAGAACTAGGGCAACATGCATGGGAATGCATGGGGAGGCAGGTCACAAGGTCATAAGAAAAGAACATCTGTTGCTCTTATTTAAGGTTTAGGATTCACACTTGTCCCTGTACTCAAGAGTTAGGGTTCCTTTTCATCCCTTTAAGAACACATTAACATAAAATGCAGTTACTCCTCTTTGCACAAATTGAGACTACTATGAGTACAATTAAAAAGATTGCAAGATTCTGCTCTAGGCTCTCCCCATGACTCTTAGAGCAGCAAAGCCCTGGCAATATTGGCTTTACATAGTTCTGTGCCTAGAAGTTGGGTCTACTGTTCTACCTCTTCATGAAGCTCAGTGGGTAGAGGAAAAAAAAAAAAAAAAAAAAATCAACAAAGCATTAGCCCAGCCTCTTCACAGTAGTACAAAAGACATACAGACTGGCTATAAGGGAACACTTCAGTGTTTTACCAGTAAGGAAGTGGACCCTTCAACCTGAATTATCCTATTACTTTATTAAATGAATGATGATTCTGGGTTTGGTATTTTCTGATTTTAGCCTCGTTTGTGACCTCACACATTTTTGACTTTACATCATACAAACACGGCACTGAAGAAAGAATAATTTATTTCCTTAAGGGTTTTAAATTGATATCCTTGCTTCAGCATTACTGTATTAACCATTTCAAGTTATTATTTTCCTGCATTTGACAGATGGATGCACAGAAAGATTGACATAAAAACTATAAATAATTTGAAATATCTAAATCCCATTACAATAAGACCTAATTTTATTAAGACCAAAATGTGTGTTTGAAATACATCTGTTCTTTTATTGTAACCACATCTGTGAGTCCAGAATGGATCTGGAGGTTCACCAAGTAAGCATGGAGAAAAGAGCACACAATTAGTGGCTAACTGTGAAAACTGTGGTTTTGGTACCACATAGCGATAAAGGTGAAGAAGAAATTTGAAGTAATTTAGAATTCTCACTTAGAATGCAATTTGTTAGGCAGTCTGGCTTTGAAAGTCTCAGTACCTCCATTTAACATAAAAGGCTAAGCTAGGCATCCTGTCATAAACTAGCCTTAGCAATCACTGGGCAACATCCAGCTCACCATATTTTACCACAAGGCCACATTTAATCTTGAAATCCTTGCTTCATTTACTATATTTCCAACTTCTTCATTAATTTTATTGTCCCTCAGATGGCAGTTTTCTTCACCATTCTTCATTTAAATCCAAGGCATTTTCCCAGCCCTGATTTATCTGCAAAGCACCGTAGCAGACAGCAATTCGGTAGAAACCACAGTACATTCTTATTTAATTACAAACAGTATCGCATATGCATATGGACAAGGGAGCTAATTTGACATTGAACAAACAACAGGGAAGGAGAAGCCTGTGCATAATTTTCTGTGTTTTAAAGCCTATGAATAACAGGAGTTTAATTATATCATGTCTTCTCTATATGCACATAGATCAACAAGGCTGCTCCAGACAACATTCCACCAGTTACATTAAAGATGTACTTTTATCTCATGCAATAAAAGCAGTAGGTTGTCATCTTTCTCATGGAATAACCCTGCCAAGAATGGCATATTCTAGCTGGAAAGTGTCACAGGTATTTCCTGACAAGAATGGAAAGGCAAGATACAGGAATCTTAGGTTCATTCCAGCTCTCAAACAGATTTTCTTTAATATGGACAGGTTTTCACACCAGCACAATCATTTCTCTGCCTTTGTGGCCAATGTGCCCTTAATACAGATCTAATTCTTTTTCTTCTTTTGTTCTTTTTCCTAATCTTATTTTCTTAGTCTCCAGCTCTCATTCTTTTCATTCCAATTCCACTTTCCTTATCCAAACACTAGTAATCTGATCTCTCCGGGACATTTAGTACTTTAGTTACCTGCTCACTACCAGTCCCATTCTTTAGTACTCTCCTACTCAAATCACCCAGGATATATAGCCCTTATTTATTCCAGTTTCATGTTTCTGCTCCCTCTGCTTCTCCCAGTCTATCAAATTTTTTTAGAATTCCTATCAATGATAAGAATTTTGCATCTTTAAAGCACAAAATTACCTCTAATGTGGAAATGAGACAGCAACAGCATGGAATGAGCTGTGGAAACACACAAGGGATCAGCATTTCGAAATATTTTCTCTCTAATTAATATTTAGGTTTTGTTGCCTATTTACCATAATTTAAAGCTCTTTTAAAAAAAAAAAAACAACACCATCAAAAAATAACAAAACTCACATTTACGTATGTAATTAACTGTATTATCTATGATTCCTGTAAAGCATGATTTAAGTAAAAGCAAGAAACATTATGTACCAAATAAAGAACTTCTTAATTAATTCATGCTTACAAATGTAAGAGTTCTTTTACATATCTACAATCCAGATGGTCTTGTAAATAAGTAAGAGCTTTGGATGCTGTTTTTAGAAACAAGTTGTATGAAAGATGCAAAGTAGAAAGTGTACTGAGATAAGTGAGATAATTTATTGAGATGCTGTAGAGTGGATCTTTTGTGATGCTAGTCACAAGCTAACCTACATTATTTCCAACAGAGTTACTCTGTAATATTGCAGTATTTGATGGAAAGCCAGGGAAAGATTCAAGACAACCAAGACTGTCAAGACTATTAAATACATAAGGAATATTAAGCATGAGTGTATTTTTCCTAATTAAAATAAACTATTATTAATATGATATAGCTTTTTAATAAAGGAAAACTCATTTATTTCTTTTCTCATACAGACCACTGCTTAGGTCTGATCAATTCAGATGGGTTTCTCTTTCTGGGAGAGCTATGAGAAGAAAAGATTTCTATTGTTTCTTACATAGCAAAGAAAGATCTATTACTTGATGATAATGCTACACAAACAAGAACTAGCAAAGAAAAGCTATTGCAGAGCACTTGACATGGGAGGGTGTGAAGAAAAACCATGCAATATTTTTTTCTTTTTTTGAAAAGCAATTTGAAAATCCCCAAATTTACTCATGTTGTACCTCACAAATCAAAGTTAGAACATTTTGGATGCCAGCTCAAAGAGCTGCCTTCCAACAATCCATGCATTCTACAGGGAGGGTAGAATTTTTCTTATGAAAAAAAAAAATCTTTTCACTCAGTAAATTACCTCTGCTTACGTACATCAGAGGTATTGTTTCAGACTGAGCTTGCTAAATCAAACTGTAAGGTTCAAAATAGCTGCAAAGTAATTTGTTTTAATGATGTACAGAAAATTTCATATCAGGCAAAGCTGTCCTAAAACATATGGGAACCTGTATTTTTGTCTTTCAATTCTTTGGGCAACTCTTTAGCTGCAGTCTATCTGAAGATGTGCTTTTCCAAGACTTCATCGTCCCCCACTTCTCTATGGTTTTTTTTTTTCCCTGAAAGATGATTAAAGCAGAGCATCAGCCCTTGGCATAATTTTTTGTTTGTTTGTTTCATTTTTTATGTGCTAATAGAACATTATCTCATTTCTACCTTTTTTATACGGTGTCTGGTCATATAGAACATAAGATATACCCTTCTGTATTAAAAACAAAGCAGCAACTCTTCCCCAGAATAAAGGGTATCACATTAAAGATGCCAATAGGAAGATTAAAAAGAGCTTCACTTATTTAGTTTAATCTAATTATAATCACTACAGCTTTTTCAAACTAACATCTTTGTCACCAGAAACGACACTACAAGAAGCAGATTCAATCTGTATTGGTGACAACTCTTCTAAATAAAATTATTCTCTTCACTGGCCGTAAAGCTCTTGCAAATACATTGCTTAGTAGCCAAATATTTAGGACCATCAGGATAAGCCTTGCTTACCCATTCTTGATTCACATTTGGAATGCGCCACTGCTTAAAGTAGCTTAAAAATAGTATCATCGATGATGATTGGTAGTTACAATACCAACAGGGTACCATACTGTATTCCTGTAATCATCCATCAATAATGCCAGAGCCATGTACACATTGCACTTAGACACACCAGCCTATCAAAACCAAACAATTCAGTTAAAAACTAAGTTCAAATCTATCTTCAATGGCCGAATTAAGTCTTCTGCAAGAATTGAGATTACTTGAACTATAAACCTGATTTTTTGATGTATTTATGCTGGAACATGTCCAAAGAGGGGCAATGAAGCTGGAAGAGCCCAGAGAACAAGTCCTGTGAGGAGTAGCTGAGGGAACTGGGGTTATTTAGCCTGGAGAAAAGGAGGCTGAGGGCAGACCTTATTCACTTTCTACAACTACCTGAAAGGAGGTTGTACCGAGGTGGGAGTTAGTCTCTTCTCTCAAATAACAAACAATAGGACAAGAGGAAACTATCTTAAGTTGCATCAGGAGAAGTTTAGATTGGATATCAAGAATAATTTCTTTACTAAAAGCATGGTCAAGCATTGGAACAGGCTGCCCAGGGAAGTAGCTGAGAGACCTCCCCTGGAGGTATTTAAAAGATGTGTAGATGTAGCACTTAGGGACAGGGTTTGGCGATGGACTTGGCAGCATTTTTTACAGTTGGACTCAATGATCTCAAAGGTTATTTCCAGCCTAAACAATTCTGTTATTCTATGATATTCACATTGCACATACAGATTTGCCTGATGCCTATATGCTTAACTTTCATAGCATATTTGAAGAACAGATAGTAATTCAAAGAACATAGGCTACACATTTCTAATTTGGCATCATCATAGTATAATTTGTGTAGCTATAAAAACATGTAGTACCTGTCTCATATGATAACAGATATAGGATAGTACTATATGCTCAGCTAGGTAGGGCTTTATTTCCATCTTTCCATGCCCCAAATCACACCAGCTATTTAATTAAAAAAATAAAATAAAATTAAAAAAAAAAACAAAAAAAAAACGAAAAACCAAACCAAAAACCCCTCAAAGTTGCTTGGCAAATGAAAATGACCTGGTACAGAAGCAGTGAAACTGATCTAACGCTGTCCATATTTGACATAATACTTTCAAAATCAGCTTGTCTTATTTCAGACTGAACTCCAGTTATGTTTTCCACAGTGTTCACATTATTTTTATGCTGTAAAACTCAAATAAAAACTAAAAAAGGATATGAAACTAGTTCTGAAATAATTTTAAAATAAGGAAAAAGACCTCTAATATGTTCTTATATCTATCAGGCAAAGCCAATTAAAGTATCCCTGTGGTGAACACAGCTTTAAAGTCTGAGTTGTCTCCTAGATTACGTGGTGAGCTGCCTTCTCAGATGGATTCATCATAATCCTCATTATTTCCAGCTTCCAATTTCCCTGTGCTTGGCTGGGTTATCCCGGCAAACGACCACTCATTTGCAAATAATGTTATACATTGCCATAAACAGACATTTGTGTCTTTCCAAAAGTCCAATAAGTCTCCCAAATTGAAGAATGCTTCCCAAAGTAGTAAAACTCTACTTTTAACTCTATTTTGGCTTGTAAAAAGGAAAAACTAGCTGATTTTTAGTTTTACTAGAGCTAGTACTTTACACTTTGAATTCTACAATATTCTTCAGTATAAAATAAATGCATAGTGATTCGAATGAATGGTTGAATTACTACAAAGCACTGTCCATCAGCTTTAAAATAAAAACAACTTTTCAGAGCCTGATGCCTCTTGAGTATACTAGAAAAGATTCATGCTTTTGGTAAAGCATAAAGATTGCTATTTCATCTTAATAAAGATGCAAATATTTTATTTTCTTCCCCTCAACTCTAGTAGTACTTTGTTATTTCCATAGTTAGGAGAGTTTACAGAAAACTTTATACCACTTGATAAGTAGACCATCACACATATCCCAAGAAACAGCAGTTTCACTAGATCTCAGAGAAAGTTTCAGGAAATTGGGAATAAGAGAGATTAAAAACATAGTTGTAACACATGCAATTCTCTTTTGTTATGTTTTAAGGGACATTTCTTAAGTAAAATCCTAATTCCGATAAACATTTTTAATAAATGTATTGTATTATATGCCTGCTGCAAAGTTCCCCCAAACGGTGAAATATATAATCTCTTACTAGATTTTATTAATCTTAGAGATCATTTAATCAGAAATTCTTGATTTCAGATCTCAAAGTACTAAAACGGTTGAACATACTTCCCCCCACCCTTACCCTAGTTCATACCTGCTTAACATGACATCTGAATATCCAACATATATATATAACATATAAAATTAATTTTCGTCTACATCAAGATTGGTGATTGTATTTTATAAAGTATTAGAAGATGCTGATTACCTTGTGAGAGCATTATACGAGTCAGAACAGCGTACTTTTATAGCTTGTTTTCTGATTTATTAACGCATCTCTGTTTTTGAACAAGGTGGCATTTAATAACATTCCCTGGAAAGTGACATTAACAAATATTAATGCCTCATTCCAATCAGAATGCCTGTTCACTTGAATGTGGTAGCAAGTAATTTTTTCAGTACACTAACTGTGCATATAACTTTGGTATTGATGAATTTGTGGTGTTCTCAACTATTATAGATGTTTTCCATTTTCAAAAAAAAAGTCTCCTTTTTCTGAAGCTAAAATTAATTTATAACTTACAATGTTTGCTTAGCACACTGCATGCTATTTCAGTCACTGGTAAAGCTTTGCTTGTGTGTTTTATTTGTGGAAGTGCCTCAACATAACCGATATCAGTGCAGAAAGCAATCGTGCTGCCTTGCAGTGCCAGTAAGCACGCCAGATGCCAACTAACATAAAACATGATTCGCAAATATTTGAATACAGGTAGCACGAGCAGGACTCTTCTTTATTGTAATTCAGATCAGGAATGGGGTTCATGTTGTATGATTTATAAAACTTATTTAAAATAAGACTTTGGGAGAAATACTGTCTCAGGAATTCCCTTTGACCATTTAGTCTACACAGGTCAGTTCGGTTTGGTCTGGCAGAACCATGGAAAAAGTTTTCTGGTTCTTAGTCTAAGGATTTTTTGGGGGTTTCCATGCATCCATATGTCTCCAGTCTAAACATTTTTATACACGCAGTACACAGACACATGACAGAACTAGTACCTCAAAATTTCTAGTCTTTCAAGTACATCTTCATTAAGTGCCAATACTCATTTCTCAACTTACTTTCCCCTTCCCAACTTATACTGAATCTTCACAGTGACCAAAAGGAAAATTTCACTTTTGGTTGAAGAACCTCTCAGAATTAACATAATCTTATTACCATATGACCATACAGAAACCGAAATTATAGGAGTGAACAGAAACATGGCTACATGTAGTAGTCTTAAATTTGGAAGCTGGGAATGCATCATTACAAATCCATAGTCTGACCCCTTACGCAGCATAGGTACTAATCCATCAGCTTAAAACAACAAATTCTCATTCAGAGTAGGCCGGAAATCTCTCCAGAGAAGATTTCCTTCCTTTGGTTTTTGTCATCTTTTTTTCTTTTTTTTTTGTCATCAGCTTTTTTATTTCAAAGGATATTCTTTTAAGTTACTTCACATAACGTAATCAAAGCACATCACTAGCTACAAAATAAATAACTAACTAAATGAAAAATCAGACACCTAAAAATCTTCAAAGGGTATAAAGAAATCTACTTCGTATTCTGACATAATTTCCTGGGCAACTATCACATGTCATTTCATGTCTCCGCAGCCTATTCATTCACTGAGGATAGTCAGCATTTTCTGTTGAATATGTCAGGATGCCACAACTGCACTGTTCACCCAAAAGAAAAGCAGAGAAACCAGCTACTACTGGTTACTTAATTTAGCGTTAACTTCAGGAAATGAAATGTTGAGCATGTGGAGATATTAAAACACATATGTATTTTAAAATATCTGACATAAGCCGAGGGGAAAAAAAAGAAAAATTTCTGCCATGTGTCTAACAATGAGTAACACGAGGCAATACTACATGTTCTAGCAAACGTGTTATATGATGATGAAATAATTATGTTCATGTCTACACAACACATGCCTGAATATCCTTTAACTGAAAAAGCAATGCTTTAGAAACAAGCAGATATAACAGATGACAATCATACGTCCTCAAACTGAAGTTATCCCATATCTTTACAGAATCATTAAAACATGCTAGTTTACAAAATTACACAATAAATAGAGCCATAATTGGTGTGAAATTAAAGAACCATGCATATTTTCAAATGGTGCATTTTGAAGCTCATATGTATGCACTGAACTAATGACAACATATCTGGAGGCAACACCAAAATCTGTGGAGTTCAGAGAAAAGTCAGAAACTCAGTTGGAAAGCTGTAAATTCAACCAGTCCCGAAGACTGCAGACTCTTAGAGACAGATTTTGTTATACAAAGTCATTACCCCACTGGCTTAAAATACGAGAACAATGCACTCAACATGGATTTAAACTTCAACAACACCTGAACACCACAACTACTACTAAACATGACACTGTGCTATACAGCAACCATGCAGTATCTGATCACAAAAACAGTTCATTCATACCCTTGAAACAAGGACCCAGTTCAATAAAATATTAATCATGTGCTGACTGTTCATGTACCTAAAGCAAGCGTTCACACGTTTGGTTGGTTTTCTTTCTTTTCCTCCTTTGTTTTTTTGTTTCCCTCCCCCTTCTGGAGTCAAGAACTAACTGCCTAATAAAACTTCAGGTCAGCAATAGGTTGGTTTTAATTTATTTTGTTCCAGGTAACTTTGGCTTGGACAAGACAGCTTCAAGGACTTCATGTATTCTGTATCCCACTATTAACATGGAGTACAGTGCCAAGTTCTTGATACAGAACAACTTATCACAAAAAAAGTAGGAAAGTAATGAATGAAAATATATCTCCATTAATTTCTCAGTGCCACAGCCTGTTATTTCTCTCTTTTACAGAGCAGTGAAGACATGCTAACTACTTTGCATTCCCCAGGCAACAGCAGTTCTTACTTCATTTTATTTTCTAAGACTATGCAGATTCAAATGATAGAAAATCCACCTGAAAGTAACTTTGAGAGGGGCATAGAGCAAGTAATGAAAATCCCACAGCCTTAAATAAGATGGCAACTATTCCTGCTGCAATTTGACTGCAGTTTTCTGAACACTAGCTAGTATTTTTTAAAAGATCTTCTCCACATAGTGCTACACCATGTGCACTACAAGAATCACTATGACAATGTTAAAATGTAAGCTTAGTATTTGAGATGCTAGAAATTACTTGAACACTTACTGTTTTTTGTTGTTGTTCTTTTGGTTTAATAATCTTGAAAAATATCTTGTAGGAAGTAAAAGCTAGTGACAAAATCCAACAGGACCTGGTGTTTATTATCCTATAAATATGAGCAACTTGGGTTTCACATATTTGTCATTTAAAATAGATGCATGTCATATACTCTGCACATTTTTATTCTTTGTTCTGTCATTTGATTCCTTTTAATTGTTCTCATACTTTAAACCCTTAAGACACACCATCTTTTCTGGTTAGGAAACATATCAGAACAAAGTATAAATTCCTGTTTCGTTTCTCTCTCCCAGAGAGAGGGATCCAAGTGGTCAGACAAATAAAACTCACTCTTCTGGTTTTACTTTCTTATTCAGCTGATTCAAAATAGGGAGAGGCTGTTTTGCCTCTATTTTCTGCAGGGTTTTGGAAGAACAGGAGGAAGATTTCAGTTCTCTTCGGGGGGTGTGTGTGTGTGAGGAATCAACATATCAGCATCACAAAAGAGATTACATCTTAACCCTAGCAATTAACTACAAGCAGCACATAATATTTCAAAATACTTAAACCATTGTAATTCTTTTTTATGAGCTAAGGTCTAATCAATAAGTCAAGGGCTAGGAGTACTTATTATGCATTCTTATTTATAGATGATGTGCATATTTTAAATATATATAATAATAAATCCTTTTTGCTTGATAATACAAGCTAATAGGAGAACATATTACAACTAATAGGATAAAATAGTAATTCATTTTGTCTCTGAACAGCAGTAAAGAGATTACTGGTTCATAAACTGAAATTCAGCCTATTGATAAGAGATTGTGCTAAACCTTTATGTAAGTGTTTGCCAGAAAAATACCAGGCAAGGGTATGTATTTAGAGAAACCAACGAGTGGCTGAACTACTTCAACAAAGCTGTGGAAGAGACAATATTTTAAGAAGTAGGGAACAATACAATAATGAAAATTTCTTAAAAGGAAAGCAAATACTAAAGCTTTACCTGAACACAACTTATAAAATGAGTTAAGGATCAGCTGAAATGACAAGTAAAAAGGCCTTCTAAACTTTTGCCTCGTATACAAATCAGATGCAAAAAGTACTTATATACAATGCTGTAAAAATTGAGGAATATATGTGAAAGATTGCTGGCTTTTATGAAACCGCATTATTATGCTAGAAAACAGCAGTCAAGCATGGGAAAATTCACATCATAGGTGAATAACAGCAGGGAAGACGCCTCTGAAAGTCTCGGTATATATCACCAGTACCGACAGAACAGACAAGACAGAATGGCATGACAAGCTACACCATGCTATGTTGTCTTTAAGGTGTGCTTCAGGCACCTACACAAAAGTGCATTTGGAGAGCTAAAAATTAATTCAATCAATAACTCTTTGGCTAATGAACTTGCCCATTAGCACAATTTTTAGAAAATATATACTTCATAAAGCTGTGTCATGGAACAAAAATGAAATTAACGTACTTCACATAGAAGTAATTTCTCTTTGTTATGAGACATCAGTGAACTACTTGTAAAGGAAGTTAATTATTTGCTTTCAACTAGTGATTGAAGGAGTATAATTAAGTAAATCATATCTAAATCATTAAAAATATTTTCTAACTCATTTTTCATCCATCTTTTGAAATTTTACATTTTAGGGAGCTTTAGTTTTGTTTACCGACATATTTAGTAGACAAAACCTCTCATGAGACAATAACGTGTTTTGTATCCATCTAATTTCTATTGTTTAAAATGTTAAGGAGCCTGGAATACACAAAACATAGAAACCAAACCCCATTACACGCTACATAAGGTGATAGGAAAAAAGGTTCACAGAAAATTGTAACTACTTGAAACACACTCTCTAATGACAGCTTCATTTCTTTATTTAGAAAAGAAAAAAGGCTCTATAAAATAATAAATTAGCTTTTTAAACACTGTTCACTCTGGAAGTTCCAAATTCCTAAGAGTTCAGAGCTACACAATTGCTATTTTTTTCTTTCATGTTTTTAAAGCTTTTATTTGGCACAAACACTGAAGAACAATCTATAAAAGCATTACCAGTATTTGTGACAGATTTTTTTCTTGTTATTGAAGACGACAAGATTTATTTTACTGACTGAAGATCAGAAAATGAGAAAATATTTTCATAACTGAGGAAAACAAGTTTTGATACTGTATAGCCAGCACTGAAGTCACATTATGAATTGACAGAATCTCCTTCCTCTGCACTTGACAGCTTTCATCACGTTAAGAAAAAGAACCTCTTAGCAGTTTCAGGTCAAGATTTTGATCTCACTTTTATTGGTGGAAACTCACAGCAGTTCCACTGAAGTCTTTAACCCTGCCAGAATATCTTTATACTAATGTTACAATCTGTATTTATTTTGGCCCAAGATATTCCCCGCACTTGTACAGCTCCCTACCAACAGACTGTTGATAGCAAACCCATCTATAGCAAGGGAATAACCAAGAGATCAGAGATACTTTTTTAGGAGGGAGAGAAAGAAAAGGACAGGTAATACCAAACTGGGGTGGGGGTGGGGGTGGGGTGTGTGTAAGAATAAAAAAACCCTAAAATACCCATATACCACCCCCTCCAAAAAAAACCCCACAAAATTATTACCACCTTTGCCATCTGGCAAACCACAATAGCTTCCCTCCAAAGATGGCACCACCTTGATTCAGTTGCCTTCCTTTTAAGGTCAGGTGCTGGCAAAGATTTTAAAAAATCATCTTTCTCCCCATTTCAAACAAGGATTGCTTCTTCAAATGTCTATCCTGAGAATCAGTCTGAAATATTAAAGGAAAACTCATATAATACAACATATCCTGACATCTGCTATGGTACTTGAGGGAAGATGACAGAGGGAAGAAAAATATTGTTTTAATCCAACAATTTTCCTCTTAAAAGAGGGGTTACTTAAATTACTATTGTCTAAATCAGTTTTATTAATCTGCCTTTGCGGTAATGAATATTACAGGAAAAAGAGCAATTTTTACTTCCACTTAAGCTATGACCTATGTTGCTTGCACATGCACATTCCTAAAAAAATAGAAAGTCATAGTGACAGGAAACACAGGCATATTTGCATACTAAATACACATCATTTCATTGGCTTTGATGGTAATAAGACTTTTATTTCCCGTATTGGAAGTATGGAAGTTGGGAGAATAGTTATGTATAGTGTTAATAGCTGATTAGAGCTTTGTTCTGGACTTAAGACTATCTCCTGAAGCTCATGTCATGTACTTGGATTTATTTTACATGTCCCTGGTGCTCAGTTTTCCATACAAAAGCCACTGGCACCAACAGCTCTTTTTCACATTAATTAATTTTTCCTCCTTGAATATATGGAGGAAGGTGCAGTTGCTCAGTAGTTCTGCCCGTCAGTTCCCCCACCTCCCCCTTTTTCTCTCCTTTAAATCCCATCAGCAGGAGCAATTTAGGAGCTGGTTACTCCCTGCAATGGTTAGTTAGGGTGACAGCACACTTTCGAAATATAGCTGCAAATCCATTTTCTGGTCAGTAGCATTCTGGGAAGGGCATGGCTCCACAGAGGCAAAACCAGAAAACCAGTTTCTAGCAGAAACATCAAGCACTAGAGAAAGCATTGATTTTGCCTTTCTGCATCTATTCATGTGTCAGAGCCCTTAGAAGTAATTTTTTTGCCTGTTACCAGTTACTTGTGGGACAATATAAAGCACATGGGTTTTGTCAATCAGCTTTTATTTCTTCATGTATCATTGCTGAAGTAAAAACAAGAACAAGATCCTGACCAAAGTTTGTTCTTGTGGAATGCATCTACTTAAACCAGAGAATGGAGAAGTACAACAAAATTTTGTACTCATCAGAAATTCCCATGAAAGTCCTCCGTGATTTTATAGGGATTAATAGGAAGAGGAAGAAATAGAAATACATTGGTATAGACTGATAACCAGGATACTCCAAGGAACTACTGTCTTTCCAAAGGAATTTCCCTCTTTTCTTTCTTTATCTTTCCTTATCTTCAAGCCGTGGCACCCCTGTTGAATCATAGTTTTGAGATTCTGCTAATGGAAATTTTATCAGACTAAGCATTTAATTGATTTTTACCTTTAGTATCATATAGCACAGTCTCCACATGAGGGGAATTAACAACTGACAATTCCATGCATTGTCCTACTTATCTATTATGTTCTTTGCTCTTCTGCTTCATTCTTTTCACAGAATGTATTTATTACTCTGCTGAACACACAAAGCCTTTTCCCGGCTACATCAGAGAAAGCTAACAGAACAAATAATACCAGAACAAATTACCAGACACCCAAAAGTCTGGTAAAACTGTAGGAATAATGGCGAGTCTCATTACATGAAGATGAAAGAAGGAGGAAATAAAGACTTGAACAATCAGTATCCTAAGCCCAAGCTATTCTGCTAAGACCTTGCAGGAGCCTTAATGGATGTGAGGAAATAAATTCATTTTGACAGTCACAATTCTGTATAAGAATTTAAGCCATTTTAGAATAAAAGCACAATCTCAATGTATGACTGGATTGTGACAGGTTTCTGTCCTCTCTGACAGACTAGAATGTCACTGTCAATTGCTACTCATAAAAATTGTACAATCTTAATGTTTTTTTATCAAAAAGGTCTTGAAAATTAAATTTCAAAATAATTTTATACAGACCAAAGATGTCTTTGTTTATGGAATGCTTTAACAAAAATGTAGTGCATGCCCAGATTTATTGTATAGTTCATAAAAAACACACCTGATTCTCTAACAAACCCTTAAATCTTGCTTCCATTGATGTGTTGCCATCAGATTAAAACCTGTGAAGTACAAAGAAAAAATATCAATACTAAAGCTTCTCCAGTACTCAGGAATATTTTGCATAATAAAATAACCATACTAATTACAAATGTTTTTCATTTCAACTGAGTGCACTGCAGCATGCTATCAAGCAAAGAGCTTGAAGATATCTGAAGTACTGTCCAGGAAAAATGAAGAGTTCAGTTAGTTGATATACTTTAATTTGAAACTAATTTTCTTCTCAATGAAAACCTTTGAACAACTCAATTTAATTTATACTCATTTAACACCCTGAACTGTGTGTTGATTCCTTTTCAAACCATAGAAACTAGGACAGAACTTGCTGTACAATGGACATGCATGTTCTTTTTTAGAAGGCTGGAAAGTTCACTTGAAAATAAGATCAGGCTGTATGTTCAGACTGAAGTTTCTCCACAAGTGTTCTGTGCTCTTTTTGAGATCTTTGGAGCTTTTAAGGAGTTTATTTTTTTGGTAGAGATATGGCAAATACTACATTGCTGATTTAATTAATCCCATAAATAATCTTTGCAAAGCTGAGCACTGAAGGAAAAAGAAGTGGTATTAATCACCTATCTTTGTTTAAGTAACTACAGAGTTTTTTGAGCCAGATTTTTTGTTTTGAACTTAATACGTAACTGGTCCTAACAAGAATCTCTAGATATACATGTTAATCAGACTATTACCTATATTGACTTACATAGCCCGTAGAGAGCAGAGGCTTAACACAGTTTAACCTATTGTATTAAAATGTGAAATTCAGAATAAAAACCAGAACAGTATCTTATCTTTTTGCATATAGATGTCATGATTATTTAAATATCTTGAAAAAGAAGGAAAGATACATTCAAATAAGTGTTAAGCCTCAAACTGATAGCAATAACATTCTTAAAATTAATATACAAAAATATTTAACGGAAAAACATCATAAAGATTTTACCCAACTTGAGAAATAACCTTACAGGAATCAAATGTTATTTTCAGAGCCAGTTCAATGGTTTTCAGTAATGTAAGCAAAACTGAATTTTCCCAGCTCAAAAATAAGAACCAGTGAGAAAACAAGGCATAATCACACTGTGCCTATCCCAGAAAAGACAAAAAGCAGAACTAGATAGAGTGCCTTGGTCAATGAGAGAGGAGGCAAAGCAGCAATTTTTGATTATGAGATAATTTCCTCCCTGTCTTTCTCTTTGTAGAAAAGTGAAGTGGGTATCCAAGCCACAGTCATGTTGCTTCCCTACTTTGCTGTGTTTATAAAAGTCTCTAATTGCTCCTATTATTTGCAAGATTAATATTGACTGTGTTGTATGATTCAGAGCCTGATACAGCTGATCAAGAATCATAGCATCTTACAATACGCTAGTTAACAAGCCCAGTGTGATTCTTCTTTATTTTATATTTCTTGCATATAAAGCAAAGGAAAAACAATTATTTAATTTCACATCTTAATTTACAGTACTTTAGCTTTTAATCATGCTCTCATTTTTCTTTTGCACACCAAGTGTTTTTCTGTTTTAAGACTGCTCTTGAATGTTGAACTCTTGGTAATTAATCTAGTCAAAATTTACATGGTTTGACACAGTAGAAAAATATAACAGAGGGAAAAAAGTTACTTAGTCTAGGGTCTACCAGACTTGGCTGTCGTCTTCAGAATACACACGGCAAGAATGTAATGTGGGCATTTCAACACTTTAGTAAGTGATAAGTAGATGGATGTTTACTTCAGTTTGTATCCCCCTTAAGAGGTCAATGCTGGCATCAACCCGTACAGTATCCATCATGAAAAGTGATGGACTTGCTGTAGGTGTGGTTAAATCCAGGAATAATGTAGGCATCTTGAGGCATACTGTATCACTGAGTAGTTTTAAGGCAGCTGCATTGGCAAAATCTTGCAGAAATGTGGAGAGCGGCTGGTAATTAGATATTACACATCCTGTTCCTCACCTCTAGGTGGTTTATTTTAGGCACAAGCCTTTCCATGGTTCTGTAGCATTCAACCATTCAGATCTTGACATTTACCACATTAAACTATTAGATTTATTGATTATTAACAAATACCTAAAGTAGTATATTAAACCAGTAATTTTGAAATAGCAGAGATTTCTTTTGTAGGTATCACCACTGACTATATCCCATCTGATAGCAGACAGAAGGACCAAATTCTACTTCCACTTTTGAGAATGAGATTAACAGGAACTTGCACCAGTGAAACAGAGCTGAATTAGGACAGGTTCCTAAGGGGTATGAAATAGTAATTCTAGTTGATCTAGGTGTAGTTGTCATATTTTAAAATAAACCATCTAAGACTATACTGAGGGAAAGCTATGCCCACTTCATTCCAAACCTAAGCCCATGGGAGAAATGTTCACAGAAGATGAAAACAGGCTTTAAAAGAGTTTCTTTCTGTTCCCTGAAATACATATGCTGTGTGTTTCTGGTAGCTAGCACTTGAGTAGCACACAGCGGATTCAACTAAATTGGCTGTTAATGGGCAGAAAAATCTGTTGAACAAAAAACATTTCACCTATGCTGAACAGGGTTCCCATGCCTCACACTTCCTCCAAAACCGTTTTTCCAACTAGAGCAAAGCATTTCTAGTTTAAAGAATTAACTTGCCTACAGTTTGTAAATGCAAATAGACAAGTCCTTTCATAACTAATACTTAAATACAGATGATTGGATAGTGCCATACAGATACTAACACTAAGAAACAACATTCCAGCATCATACAGACAAAAAAGACAATTTTGCTCCCTTAACTTTCACAAGCATTACAATTCTTAAAAGAGCAAACTTCCTTTTCAGTTACCCCTCCTCACTCTCTAGTATTCTTAGACACTACTTTTTTCAGTAGAAATTTTTAAAAGGAGAGGCAGAGATTTGCTATATGAGAAGTAGTCTGGAGTTTACTCTCCTATGACCATTCTGAATTAAAGAGCACAGCAACAAACCACAAAATTACCCTAAGGAAACTAGTCTTATTGGCTTAGATCAGGTTTTTTAATGAATGTTTCTAAATTGAAGTCTTATCAATAATACTTTTTGTTGATTAGTGAAAAAATAATTAACTGATACATTTATGGATCTTAAGCTTGCATATGAAGGTCAGTGCAACATTTTAATTGTGGCCTAACTGCTTTTAAGAAGCCATCATCAGGCAATTAACTAAATCTTCCTGATATGCATCTTCGAAATTTGTCATTGCACCTCTTCACTTCATTACATTCAAGAGACAAAATTACACCAAATAGTGTTTTAAGTGCTTTAAAAAGTGTTATCCATCCCATGCGTGGTGTGTAAAGTGACATTAGGTTTTTATATCCATTTTCCCAGGCAGAAAGGACTAGGAGGAATCCAAAGGAATAGAAAAAAATCCATCTCTGAGTTTTGTATGCAGAGACTTGTGAACATAAAGAACTGGCAAGCCCATTTTAAACACAGTATCTCTCAGCAAAAGTAAACCACTATATGGTAACTTCACCAGGCTCAACACTTCAGACTTTCTCACCTCCAGTTAACCAGGGTTGGGATGAGCATTTCAGAGAAACAGTATACTTTTCTTCCTCAGATTTCTCCAGGGAAGATGGGAAAGTAGTGAGATAAATTTAGCTGGACAGAAATGAGAAAGACAAGTATTTATTAGTTCACTGTGGAAAATAACAGGGAGGTTTTGCTTGCCTGCAGGACCACAATCAGCAAGCTTTCATACTGAACTGCAGATAGGATCTGGAGACACAGATACATGTTGATTATTTTTAAATCTAGATATCTTTATCTTGCAATACTAATGCAGTACACTAATATACATCTTTGTCTCTGCTAATTTCAAAGTGTTGAGGTTAAGCTTCATCAAATCTTTTATAGTATTATTAGTATAAATTATTAGCAAATATGTAAACTAAAGCCCACCAATAGCAAAATCTAGATCAGATCCCAGAAACTGTGGTTACCAGTTGTCTTCTTTAAGGGAAAAAACACTACAGCATTTGGGTATAGAACAGCCAGCCCACCAATATAGATTTACTAGAGGATGACAACTGTAACGCCTCGTTAGGGCTGCTCAGTTTAGTATACCACTCCCACCTATACTGGGTCTTCATTGATCCTACTATTTCTGAAAAAATTACATACCATCAAGGTTAAGCATCTAATAGATTTGATGCCATCAGCTGAAAACGCCTGAGAAAAGGCAAACAAGCACAGATGTAAATAGTTACAGTCACTGAGTCTGATTTTCCATTACCTTAAATCATTTATCATTTACAACTTTGAAAAACATACGTTGAAAAGTTAGATCAAAACAGTCTTCGGAAGTAGCCAAGCTGTTTTATTCACACTTTGCAAGGTTCTAAGGTATTGGAGACTCTGTCTCACTGACCTCAGAAGTCCATAAAACAGGCAGCAGGAGACATTTTAAACTAAAACCCAGAGTACTTATCTCCTGAAAATTATCTGAGAAATTGTGCACAAGGACAAAAAAAAAAAAGAGTTAGCATACTCCAAGAGAGGGAACATACACTTATGAAGCAAATTATCTTGTTGAAGTCCCCATCCAAAATACACTGCCAAGTATAATCTTGGTATGAACAGGATTTATTAAAAATTTGCCTTTATTCTCAGCATGCACTTGACTAACTTGAAAGTAGGAGAGGAACCTGATGAGGTTCAGCAAAGGCAAGAGTAAGGTCCTACACCAAGGGAGGAACAACCCCGAGCACCAGTATGGGAGGCAGCTCTGCCGAGAAGGCCCTGGCAATCCCGGTGGGCAGCAAGTTGCCCCGAGCCAGCGGCGTGCCCTCGCGGCCAGGAGGGCCAGCGGGACCCCGGGGTGCACGAGGAGGCGCGTGGCCGGCAGGTCGAGGGAGGTGATCCTGCCCCTCTGCTCTGCCCTGGTGAGGCCGCACCCGGGGTGCCGTGTCCAGTGCTGGGCTCCCCAGTTCAGGAGAGACGGGGAACTGCTGGAGAGGGGCCAGCACAGGGCTGCAGAGAGGATTAAGGCACTGGAGCATCTCTCTTATAAGGAAAGGCTGAGAGAGCTGCAACTGTTTAGCCTGGAGAAGAGAAGGCTGACGAGGAATTGTCACAGCACTCTCCAAACTATCAAGCTGCAACAAGGTCTTTTACCATCACACTCTTCATGCCAGTCCCTCTGCTGCCTTCTCCTAGTCTATGCTCACCCAGGGCACACGCACATGCATGCACTCACTCACCTTCTTCCTCGTCTCTCTTCCTTAGCAACTCCCTCTTCATTAACTGCCCAGCCCCTTACCAGAAGCAACCACAGCTGCAATTTATCTACATCATCCAATCTCCCCCCTTCAGCCCACAGCTGTATATTATCAATGTTAATTAACCCAGCTTCATTCCTCTACAATTCCCCCTTCTTTCTTTCTTTTTTTTTTTGTTTAACATTTCATACCTTATGTTTTTAACAATCATTACAACCTTTTTACAAATTTTTTTTTCATACAGTCCTCTATAATTCCTCTACAGGGGATCTTATCAGTGTCTCCAAATATCTTAAGGGTGAATGCCAAGAGGATGGGGCCAGGCTCTTCTCAGCAATGCCCAATGACAGGACAAGGGGCAACGGGCACAAACCACAACACAGAAGGTTTCATCTGAACATGAGGAAAAACCTCTTTATTTTGAGGGTGACAGAGCCCTGGCACAGGCTGCCCCAAGAGATTGTGAAGTCTCCTTCTCTGGAGACATTCAAAACCCACCCGGACATGATCCTGTGCAATCTGTTCCAGGTGAAACTGCTTTACCAGGACTAGATGATCCCCAGAGGTCCTTTCCAACCCTGACCATTGTAAGATTCTGTGAAAGCTTAGAAAACAGAAAAGTACTGATTTTCCAAAATGCAAGACACTAACAGGATGAAAAACCCAGAGGTTTGTTTATATCTGTATACTTATCCCTATATATATATATATAGGCATGTTCACACAAATATCTGTTAAACTACAGATGACATAAAGATTTTAATAGGATTTTAAATTCAAAATTTGAATAACATCTTCCACCCAATCTTCCCAAATATTAATTTTTTTAATACTCAGCTAATGTGATTTATTTTTTCAGCTATTAACCTTCTTGCTTCTATTTTTTTATTGCATCACAGGGCAAGAACCAAATGCTATGGACAGCTTTGGCAGAACATTAGCAATGGGGAAATAAAAAGTTACTGAAAAACACCTGAATGTTTCATTTTATGCTTTTGTGATTGCACTTGGAACTTTCAACAGTATTTTCTTGTTTCTTACTTAATTTCCCTTTTTAATTTCACACATGGAAGATATTATTTGGCACTTGAATAGCCCTCCTGTAGTTTTGAATTCATACACTGGAGAGATGAACAGATAAACTCCCATCTCCTGCTCTTGATGCTTGGCTGGGGACAGCTTTCAATAGCAGGTTAGAATGCAACAGCACATCAATCCATAATGTAGGAATTATAGTCTCTGAATAAAACAAGAAATCTTTCTTTTTGCATAAGCACTAAAATGTTTTCAAGTTTTTGACAAATCAATAAGTATTCCATTTTGAATTTTTTTTTAAAAAAGTAATCACAGGGGGAGTTTGCAAAAAAAACCCCAACAGTAAAAAGCAGTATGAAACCAATGATCCTTTCCCTTATACCTGAGTTTATAGCACTTATGAGTCTTATATGGGGTGTGAGATGACTCTTGTTCAAATACACCTCATATCTAATGTCTCCACTATGAACTTCATTCTGCCTCTTATACATGACAGGAGGAATGTTTTTACCATGCTGCAACAGATCTCTCGAAGTCAGTCCTTTTCAAGTTGTTCAATTTTACATGACACACTGAAATATTTATTGGAACAAATAGAGAGCCTTGAAAATGAGTCTATAGCTTTGGGGTTAGGGCACTCAGCTGGCAGGGGCAACACCTGAGTGCCAATACCTTTTCAAATGAATATTTAATTATTTCTACAAAATTGAACAGCTGCAATAAGAGAGAGACATCTCCTGCCAAATGGGTTAAAGCACTTCCCAGAGACAATCTGAGGTAAATGATTCTAGAAAAGCACTAGACCTATTCAGCCAAATCCAGCAGCTGAAGGAATTGTCTTCAGTGAGGAAGCATGGTAAACCTAACCCTGAAATGACATTTAATATAATAGTTTATGATAACAATAACAATTGCAATGCTGATTGCAGGTTTTGGTTTAAACGTCCATTGTATTCTATTATTTCTTTCTTATACAAACTGTGATAAGCCTTTTTTAATTGTAAATCTGAATTTCTGTATGTAAGCTGTTTGAAATTATGAAAAACCTAGAAAAACCAGTGATTGAAGTTTTCATTTTACCTATTTATCTACTCTTTCCTTTTACTATTACAGTAATCCATAATACTTTAAAATAGATGGCTTAGTTTGTCCTCATTTTAATTATTGTTTATTTATCTTTCTAATTAAAATCCTGTCTTTTTTGCCAAAATAGTAAGTCTCTTTTTCTTCAAAACCCTTGATGATTTAAGTTAGACAAGGTAAGATACTGTGTTTTTCTAAAATGAGATAAAATCACATTGAGCTTTGGACCAGAGCTTGAAAAACTTTTGCACCCAAGTCAATATTCTGACAAATAAAGGTCAGACATGTCAGACACAAAACCATTTCAGTAAAGTGAGAGTGCAGTTGCTGACAACATCAGTTATCTACATTTCTGCAGGTCCAAACCAATCTTACCACATTTTCAGCAACATCCAAGAGGGTGTGTGTATTTTCTCTAGCTGCAGAACCATTCACAGGCAGAATTGGAAACAAAATCCATTTCCCAGAGCTCAGGAGACACTTCAGGAATCCCATCCCTAATTAATTTACTTAATCCCTTCTTGAACCCATTGATACTTTTGATCTCTACAGTGCCATGTTGCAAAGGCAACAATTACAATGTAATTACATTCACTGCCGGGGATTTTGCTGGCGCCTTTTTGTTTCACTGGCCATGCTCTCACAACACACACTCTGCATGTAAGATAAATGGCTTTGAAAGAGTGTCTTTATCTAATATTCCTTCAGCCATTTCGGTTCTGTTTTTTAATACTAAAATCAATAGTTAACCTACTCACCAAAATGAAAATAATGAATAATTCTAAAATTCTCTCAACAGCCACAAACATCTGAGGGAAGAAACTGAAAAACGAAAACTAGCTGAAACAAGCTTGGGAAAATGAAATACAAGACAGTGTAGCACAGCTTTAAACTAATTAAGGTAACACATGAATTTATAGTGTATATAATGGATGACAGCATATACTTTACAGTTTACTGAGCCCTATCGATAAAACCATCAACATCTTTCACCCAGACAAGTTTTCATGTTCCTGTTAAACAGCAAGCTAAACACACTCCATCTTCTTCTCGAGAATGCAATCATAGCCATCAGTACATTTCTAAAGTTACATCCTTCCCTAAATGCCGACCATGTACAATAGAGAAGCTGTCCACTGGTTTGTTTTTCCATCTAAAACAAGCAGCAAAAGTCTTGTGTCTTAGCAGCAAACATACTAGAAACAATTTGCTAGCTTTTGCAGTGATAGAGCATATTCTGATCAATCCATCATCATCCAGGACATTTCAGTATTATGAAAAACTATTTAGGAAACCTAGACTACACTAAGCTTTGTTAACACTACTTACCTAAAATAAGCATTGAAATTACAAACATCTTTTTCATTTATAATTTTTTTCTTCCCCACCCTCCACCACAAATTTACATTTACTGACACACACATGATATGGAAAAATAGTGTGAAATGGGGACAATGGACACCGACTGTGATTGCATATGTCTGCCCAGGAATGTGGGTATGGTGACTAGTCATGGGTGCGGTGTCTGGTCACATAGGCACACAGCTTTGAGGAGACAACTACAGCTTTGAGGAGACGCCTGCCCTTCTTCCTCTAACAAAGGGGAGACACCTGCCCTTCTTCCTCTAACAAAGGGGCTATTTAAAAGGAATGAGAAAAGGATGAGAGATATTCCAATGCTATCTAGAGGGAGGGAGTGCTAAGTCTCCTTGCTGGAGAAGATCGGATGGTCACAAGAACATGAATCACCTACAAAGCTGCAAGACCACCACATTGCAGGCAAAGGACTGATAAGCTAATTAACATATGAGGCGAGAGTAAGCTGGTTTAGGTAATGAATACGTATAGACGTTAATTGAATATTCATTTGTTTTATTGTATAAATGTGAGATGGTTCGTCACTTCGGGCATGCACGCTTGTGGAGGAGCGATCCCCTGTGCATCTGCACGCAATAAACATACCTACTTTATAACTTTCAAGTTATAGAGTCTAATTCCATACGTCACACACACACACACTTACATCCCTTTTTACCCCGTTTGTCTTTAATTGATTTTCGTGTAGCAGGAAGAAGGCTGTGAAATCTTCTATTATGAACAGCTCGATGGAACCAGAGACAGAACAAAATCAAATCTAAGCAGTTTAAATGGAGTATGTCTCCATCATGCCACTAGTTGGGGTCTTTTTATTAAAAAAAAGGTAAGACAATTCTGAGGTGAAGAATGGACAAGTCAAAGGTTCCAGCAGAGCTAAACTTAGCGTGTAGATGGAAAACAACTGCAGGAGATTTCAGGATGGTTTCTCTGTATAGCTGCAGAGAGAGGTTACCTTTTTGCTGGTACCCAGTTTCTGACAATTGCTGATTCAGAAGCAGCTGTCGGGTTGAAGCATTTTCTTAGCCATTTCCCACAGCATGAATTAACTAAGACTGCGCTGCAGAAATCTGAGGACTACTGGCCTTGACAATAACATAAGACATGAGAAAAGTGTTTTCCAATAAAACATAAAGCAAAGTCAAAATTCAATAGAATTTTGTAACTAATCTCAGATTAAACAGTCAGTCAGTCTTACAGTTTTAGTGCAAAAGAGTTCTCTATCAAAGAGCAGAAGAAAAGATGTTTTAGGTTAGCTTTTTTGGCTACTCTTTAAGTAGGATGGAATGGTAATGAGTAAAAGTAATGATATTACATTTCTTTGCCTAACAAAAGAAAACAACCCAAACATCTGAGACAGAATAGTTCCAAGGCAAAGTCAAACAAAAGCAGCACAGGGAGCAACCATTACAAGAAGACAACCAGTGTTATCCACCAAAAGGTTTGAGGAATGCGATTGATTTTCAGTTGTTTGCAAGTACAAACAAAAGAGAAATTGGCACCGCCCGCTGAGATAAATCACTGACTGCAGCAACTGAATGCTCTTGCATCTTTAACAGTTGTATAAAAGCCTACACATTGCCAAACTTGTGTCAATGCTGATTAGCGATTAGAAAAGTCACAGACTGTAGATGAGAAAGAGAAAAGACATGCAGAGGAAAATTATCCTTACTAGAAAATATGCAAATACTATAATGAGGTGAATTCACTGGAGCCAACACAATTTATCAGTGTGAGGAAAAAGCCTGATAACATCAGGTTAAAAATGTGACAAATGCATGAGTTCATCATGAGGTTTCACTAAGGGCAGAGAACTGAAAAAATAAAGGCAGTTTGAGAGTGTATTCCAGAGAACAGCCAAGTACCAAAAAAATCAATCTAAACCAAAACGTATGATCTCTTAGAGGTTTTTTTATTTCTTTTGTAACAAAAACTGAAAGCTTTTTGAGCAAGAGCTTCTAAAAGTCGAGAATCCTATTCTGGAAATCCGTATTGGGTTTACATGGCAAGGTTTTGATAGTGGGGGGGCTATGGGGTGGCTTCTGTGAGAAGCTGCGAGAAGCTTCCCCCATATCCAATGGAGCCAGTGTCAGCTGGTTCTAAGACGAACCTAACACTGGCCAAGGCTGAGCCCATCAGCAACAATGGTAGTGCCTCTGGGATAACGTATTTAAGAAGGTGGGGGTTTGGGGGAAATGCTGCTCAAGAGCAACTGTAGCCAGAAAGAGAAGTGAGAATATGTGAGAGCAACAACCCTGCAGCCCCCCCAGGTCAGTGCAGAAGGAGGGGCAGGAGGGGCTCCAGGCACCGGAGCAGAGATTCCCCGACAGCCCGTGGTGAAGCCCACGGTGAGGCAGGCTGTGCCCTCAGCCCACGCAGGTTAATGTGGGGCAGATCCCCACCTGCAGCTCATGGAGACCCCCTGCTGGAGCAGGTGGGTGCCCAAAGGAGGCTGTGACCCCGTGGGCAGCCTGTGCTGGAGCAGCTCCAGGCAGGACCTGTGGCCCCAAGGGGAGAGGAGCCCAGGCTGGAGCAGGTTTGCTGGCAGGACGTGTGACCCTGCGGGGGACCCAGGCTGGAGCAGGCTGTGCCTGGAGGCTGGCACCCCCTGGGAGGGACCCACGCTGGGGCAGGGTGTGAAGAGCTGTAGTCCATGGGAAGGACTCATGCTGGAGAAGTTTGTGGAAGACTGTGTCCTGCGGGTGGGACCCCACACTGGAGCAGGGCAGAGTGTGAGGAGGAAGGAGTGGCAGAGACAATGTGTGATGGACTGACACCAAACCCCATTCCCCACCCCCCTGTGCTGCTGTGGGGGGAGAAGGTAGAGAAAGTGGGATGGAAATTTTTTTGGATGGAAATATAGAAAGAACTGTTTGTGTTATTAAGCTCTATTAATAGTTTCATTTTGATTGCAAAAAGTCAAACATATGTAATTCGCCAAATATTGAGAGAACTGTCATGCTGATGCTCTTCATTTGCATTGTTAAAAAGCAATTGTTGTTTCCTTAGTAAGAATAGGAAAACTATCTGGCAAAACATTTCCACCCCCGCAACAGAGCAATGGATCATTTCCAACGTAAAACAAAGTTAGCTATTCCATTAACATAGGCAATGCAGCTATACATCATCACTTTGAGTTCATGGTCAAAAGGGAACCTGTACTGCATGCAATTTAATGAGTAACATAATCCAACACATGACTTTATCAATTACCTAATTTAGTTCTGTGAAGGACTTGGTATCTTGAACAAGGACAGAAAAGGAAAGTAACTCAAATGCTGAATTGCAGAGATAGTAAGAAAGAAAATATCACTGAGACAAACGCATCACATGGACATATCAAGAAGCAAAGGCTCCCCTACCTACTCACCACCAGGCAGATGGAGGGGGCCTAAGTGATGGGGAGGAATGGAAACATGTCACTTCTTGGGGCAACAGGTGAATCACCTCCCGGCCTATTTTGCCTTCCCAGGTACCCTTATACAATAGGTATGTTGCTCTGGAACCTGAGGGCCCTGGCTGAACAGGTCTTTCACTTGGGTCACAGCAGCCCCACATAGCACTACAGGCTGGGGGCAGAGCGGCTGGAAAGCTGCCAGGTAGAAAAGGACGTGGGAGTGCAGGTCAACAGCTGGCTGACCATGACCAGCAGTGTGCCCAGGCGGCCAAGAAGGCCAACAGCATCCTGGCTTGTATACGAAACAGCGTGGCCAGCAGGACAAGGGCAGTGATCGTCCCCTGTACTCAGCACTGGTGAAGCCGCACCTCAAATCCTGTGTTCAGTTTTGGGCCCCTCTCTTCAAGGGGGACACTGAGGTCCTGGAGTGTGTCCAGAGAAGGGCAGTAAAGCTGCTGAGGGGTCTGGAGCAAAAGTCTTATGAGAAGCAGCTGAGGGAACTGGAGTTTAGTCTGGAGAGGAGGAGACTCAGGGGGGACCTTATTGACCTTATTGCTCCCTACAACTACCTTGAAGGAGTATCTCTTCTTCCAGATAACAAGTGACAGAACAAGAGGAAATGGCCTCAAGTTGTGCCAAAGGAGGTTCAGATTGGGTATTAGGAAAAATTTCTTCACTGAAAGGTTGGTCAAGCATTGGAACAGGCTGCCTGAGGATGTTGTGGAATCACCATCCCTGGGGGTGTTTAAAAAACACATAGATGCAGTGCTTAGGGACATGGTTTAGTGGTGGACTTGGCAGTCCTGGGTTAACAGACAGCCTTGATGACCTCAAATGTCCTAACCTAAATGATTCTATGATTCTAAAAGGCAGTAATTTGATGGAGAACATATATTATCACCACCAAATTAGTAAAACTGAGACATAGCACCACCAAGCTACAGCAAGTTAAACCAAAACTTTTGAAACCTGGAAATTGTGCCCAATGGGATGTTGATGGCAATTCTTCAGCTTCATTTATTCATTTACCCCAGTAGCTAACCTATTCTCATGGTGTGAAAATTTCTTAACAGACAATATTTTTAAAACTTTGGGTTTGAAATCAAAATCTATGATTACTGAACAGGGAGACAAAACAAATTAATTGAGAAACTTCATATTTTGCATCTGTTCTGATTGAGTGATTCCCCTCACTGACTGCATTGTCAGATGTAATATTCTACCTGGAAAAGAAAAACCGAGTAAGCAGTATTTTTTCCTCAGTAAGTGTTTATGGTAGCATCTCCAGTTTTACCATCAGACACTAGAAAAGTGGACGTAAGTAAAAAAGACTAGTGTTCAGTATTAATCAATGTCTTGTTTGCAGAATTTCCTTTTTCTCCCTAATTCCAACGATGTGACTAGAGGTGTATAGTACATTACTCACCTTGAGTCAAAAACATAGCTCATGAAGCCCAAGTAACAATTACATTATTCCATTTAAATGGAAGTCCAGTAACACAAAACCAGCATTAACATAATTAATAGATATTACAAACCTATAAGTTAAATTTTGTAATGATGTTATATTGTTTTTCTGTCATAGAGATATGGAACATTGATGAATTTTTTTTTTTTTTTTTTTTTGCATGATCCCAAGGAAATGTGAATAATAACCTCACACTGTTTATCTCCTCCAAGCTTTGGAACACATTGCTCAATTTTAACATAATTTGACAGAGGGATATGGCCTCAGAGATATAACGTTCCCACAAGTTTTGTGACACTAAACAGATGGGAAGAGGAGAGAGATCTTTATATAATCACATTACAATATCCCACTGAGAGAAAGGCTTGAGTATACATGCTTCCTTAAAATCCAGAATATTTCCAGGAAAGAAAACTTATGCCCCAACCAGAGAAAAAGCTTGTGACAGCAGACATAAAACACACATACATAGGCAAACAGCTTCCGAGTTCTGCTAATGAAGTTAACTTGTTATCAAGGAGAGGCAGCAGTGGAGAGCAGTGTTTGTTATCTCCTACCTGACTTTGGAGATTTCCATTTCCTAGCAGGGCTGATGAATTCAGTGGTAGGTTACAATTCATGATTCACTGGTGCTGTTCATCAACATCACTGTAGTAAACAGAGATCAGAACAGGATTATTTCATTTCAGATTAGCTTTTTTTACAGCTCATGGCTGCATTCTGATACCTTTCAAACTGTTTTTCTCTACCACTGTAGGACTTTAGCAGCAGATGGCTATTTCCAGTATTTACAATACACTGTAAAGAAGCGTCAGCTTTGCATACTTTTACCCTCTTTTTTTCTGAGGTTACTGACTAATTGTGCTAGTCCCAATTTCTGTGAAGCTATTCTAAAATATGATATTTTTAAACAAACATGTAGCAGTCAATGGGCCAATGGAAAGCATGAGGAGTAATGTATGTCAGATACATGCTGTTCCACTGCGGAGAACTACCTCATGCCTGTGTGGGGAGTTCACAGCTGCCATTAGCTGCCCGCTGTAATTTATTTAAAAAAAAAACCAAACAACAACAACAGCAACAACTCTCAGAAAACATTTCACTTCTTAATCAATATTAGACTATGGAAGGTTGAATGATATGTATACCAAGGCAAGCACACAGCTAAATCTTTTCAGGGTTACACAGTCAGAGTTGGAGCAAACAACCTTTCCTAATAAACTTACTCTTTTCACTCCCAAGTAAGTTGCACCGGCTCCACTTTCTTTGACTTGTCCCAAGTGTT
The DNA here is from genome assembly GCF_015220075.1 of Falco rusticolus. NCBI lineage: Eukaryota > Metazoa > Chordata > Aves > Falconiformes > Falconidae > Falco > Falco rusticolus. Next base: position 11,360,640 of record NC_051196.1, read on the forward strand.
CAAAGATACAAAATCACCTTCCTCTCCGTAGCTGATCTTTGCTCCTTGTTTCCTGTCAACTGTAATTTCAAAGCAGACTAACTGAAGATAACCAAAAACTTTTTAAAAGTATAAAAGCAGAACTGAAAGCTGCATTCACAATTAAGTACTTATATTTTCAAGTTCAATCATATTTATGGGAGATAGTTTTCATGCATAGTTATATAGTATCAAGAGAAGTTACGGTCCAGATCTTTCTATAACTACTCTAGTGAAATTTGAAGCTGCCACAACAATTTTAAAGGGAATGTCTCAGTTCACACATAAAGTGCAGAATGTTGTTAATAATGTGTTGATATTAGTTGTTTATATGCTTTGCAAATAATAATTATTAGTTGTTTATATGCTTTGCAAATTTCATCAAACTATGAAGCCTTTTCTATATAAACTTGTTTCTAAATGGGAAGCTTTATCATTTACATTGGCATAACTTCCTGCAATAAAAGTCATTTTCTCCAGTTTAGCTGAGAATTTGCATATGCTAGATAACAAAAGCTAAAGCATAACTGGCATTGTTAACTGTGTCCACATGAAGAATAATAGCACACAGTTATAGGACTCCAAATTCATTACCATAGCTGATAGATGCATAATTTTCTTTGTAGTCAAGATTAGAAAGGAGTATCACCTAGGACGATAGGCGATTTTGTCTAAACAGCTAAATGTGAATTCATGTAAACAGACAAATTTTCCCCAAATATTCTGGGGCAAATCAGGCAAAGTCCATGTAAAATTTGATTCTACTGAGTTAGACTAAGAAATTTTAATATTGCTAATGACTTTCATAATGTATACAGGGAGTTATTCTCATAACCTTCTGGGCATCTCCTTGTCTCTGAATATTAGGCTTACCTTCAAATTTCAGTTGTACCCTATGCCCCCAAAACTTTTGGAAGAAAGTGCCAATGTTCTTCAAATCTGATTTCATTTCCTCTTAGCTGTTGTGTTGAAGTGTGTTTCATCCTTGAATCATTTGTTAAGGAAAGCTTAAATTGTGTTTTCATTCTTGTCTTTCCAGTCAAATGATAAACTGACTGATTCCGTAATCAAGATGGTGAAAAAATGTCTCAAGGCCTAAAGGTATAAAGCTAACTTTGAGAGTTGCAAATACAAAAGCTGGGAGACTGTAAACAAAAATAATACTTTGAATATTGAAAAAAATCTGCATTTCTTAATGAATGTCTTCAGACAGCTACTATGAATATGCTCATACTGCATATAAGATGAGTTACAAAAGTATAATGAGATGTGCAAACTAATTTTAAGCTGCTTAATCTGGATACCATTTATAAATTCATTATGCAGCTCAGAGCTCAAGTTAAGTTTTCCCACCCAAAGCACCTCATTTGCCCTGTGGTGAGGATCCCACTTGCACAAGCTGTCTTGCACGCTGTCAGACTGATCACCTCCTGTCCCTTCTGCTTATTGTATATAACATCTACAGTGTTTAGAAAAGCTGTAGGACAGTAGTTCAAGACAATTCATATTCTAACTTTGAAATGCAAAATTTTGAGTGCTTAACATGGGGGAAGCATACACAGTGAGTGAAACAACCAGATTTATTTCATTTTCAGTTTGACAACCAATCTTTCAGTTCTGTCTAGATATCTTGACTCAGTCAAGGTTTAGGTCTTCCTCTTTTAACGTTCAAACTCTTGCACATCATCCCACCTGCTCTTATCTCAAGGCTTTGCATAGCAAAGATTCAGTAGGTCTCAGTCTTCAACATCTCTCTTAACTAAAGGCATGTATTTGAAAAAAGAGTTTCATAAATGTTCTCAGTTGGGTAGTCTCTGCTCAGGATTAATGTTGTTTCAAAAGCAAGTGCAGCACTCCTGCCAGCAGAAGACAAATTTGCTCTCTACTTTGAGCTTTAGATAAATCTTAAACACAGCTGAAGGCATCCAAGTCACCAAATGAGAGCACATGCAGCATTTGCATAATATCTGTCAGTATATGGCTAGCAGATCCTGCTTAGGTCATAGCAGAGCCTGCTTAGGTCACAAGGGTGGATCTTCACAAAGGGAATGAGCGCAGTTTGTTCAGATTTTTAGGCTTGTTTAAAAAAGATCTGTTTCAATTCCAGGACTAGTTATTTTCCTGTGTGAAGTCCTGGCAGCATACCATTTTCTTAGAGGCTGTAATTTGGAACAGTGGCTTTTTTCCACTAATAGGAAAATCTCAAAGGCTTTAGGAGTTTAGTGAAGATTACATATGTACTTAAAAATTCAGAGGATTGTTCCAACTGCCTGAGCTACCTGAGTCTGAACCATTTGTTCTTAGCTTTTACAAAACCATCTGGTAGGCATGGTTGTAGATTGTTTTTGAAATCAAGAATGTCTTACTGCTGGCTACCTTTTTATGAGCCTTTTTCTTTTTCCTGTTCTGTTACAGGATATAAATTTGTAATTCATCCTTTATAACCATATCATTTCCTGAAGTGGTAAGTGTGAAAAACATACTTGTTTGTTTTCCTAGACAATGTGTTTATTCCTAGATATTTAGAAAAGATACATTTGCGCAATTTTGTGTCCTCCCTTATAACCTGAATTCAGCCTACAGCTGTCTAAGAAAAACAACCCATAAAAGAATCACTGGATCAGAATGATTGTGAAGCCTGTACAGAAACTTTTTTATTAAGAAACTTATTTATTAAGAAACAGGCTGCAATATGGATAATCTATGTGTAAGCAAGTCAGACAAATGATTATGGCAAATCTGGCCTTTGAAAGTACACCAACCATCCAATTCAAAAAATGAGAGAATGGGACTATTATAAAATATACCATGTTACTTCATTCTTCTGTGAAAAAATATCAATTCTTACTCAGTAAAGTTGGTTTTGCATGGATTTGTAATAACATTTTTTATTTTGTCTGATTGATTGTAACCATATGACTGCAGGAATGAGCTGTCCCAGAAACTTATCCTCAAAATTACAGTTGCAAGTCCCATGCAAATGAATTACGCTCCTAAATCCTTCCAACAACTTTCAATATTTTGCTAACTATTGATTTCCCTAGTTTCCCAGTTGTCTCTGGGAACAGCATACATTTTTGAGGAAGAATATGGTTTACGCAGCTCTAAGTAAAAGAAATAAACATTTGATGAAACATGGAGAAGTGCAAGATGACAGGCAAGACCTTAAGTACTTTCTAATGAAACTTTGTGGCTCTTTCATGAAGCTGAAGACCTAATGCTTGGATTTCTGTCATAACTTAAGTCATCTCAAATTGGTAGAGACTTTTCTGACAATACATATATGGGTTTGTAGTATAAATCTTTATATTTAGATCACTGTTCTGGTTATGAAGCACACTGCAAGTTAAAATCTCACATTGTTTCTGTGGGACACCTCTCAGGTGATAGGGATAGTTTCCACACCACATCCTAGATGGACACAGGGAGATCCTACAGGTCCAACTGAATCTGTAATTTGCATCCCATTTTTCCTGACCACATCAATACCGTACACCCAACTGTACATGTTGGGTAGATGGTTTTGCTTCTTGAAAAGCAGCATTTCTTAGAGGGATGAAGATACCCATTTAGATAATGGACTCAAAAAGATTCTATGTGCCTCTCTCTTATTTAAAGCACACATTCCCCCATGAGTGCTTCAAATAGTTCCAGCTTACTGCAGAAACTTTCCTTCTTACAGGTATGGACACTCCCCTCCCCCACATCTTTTTACATGTACTCTCAAGGTAATGCCCTACAGAGATTTTCAAGCTAGCTGAAACAGAGAACTGGGAAAAAAACCACTGTCATGCCAAGCTAAGCAGACCTACAAGCTTACAGAACTAAACTGCTGTCAATACTCTAGCTGATCCATTTTTAAGGTAAGAGTACATAGGCTAGCTGAGATACGCTCCACTGCAAGTGGAATTAAAAGCATTTTGCTGCACCATTCCTGTTTTATTTTAAAGCATCAAATTATAGCTTAATAAACCTCTAATTATATTGCTTTATCATAAATTATTTAAAAGATATTTCACATATTCCACAGTAAACTGAAATCCTTCAGTTCCTTGGCACACAAATAGCTCATTTCAAATAATTACAGAAGATCATGCCAGAAACCTAGTTCAAAGGAATTTTGACAAATCAGAAAAGTTTTCCTAAAAAATCTCAAACATATGGTTCCTTTAGCTCATGCAATTTCTGAGCTCAGACTGAAATTGATCGCTAATGAAGAATAAACAGAAAAAGACACAAGTTTAACATGAAAATAAAATATTAAAAGATCAAGTTTCATTTCCTTTAAGGAAGAAATTTGTCTTTAGCTCCAGCGGAAGCAGGATTGGCTTCCAAACGGTGCCAGAGTTCACTGATGAAGAGTTTGATATTAGAGACACAAGACACAAGGAGGAAGACACAGTACACCACAGAACACAAGTTTTAAAGTGTGCTCTCTATTTGCTATTAATTTTTAAGTTACCTTGAATTCAAATCTAAGAAAGATCTCTTAACACTTGAGAGCTAAAGGAAATAAACAAACCTATCTGTGGTTTTAGAAGAAAGTTTGATGGTAATTAAACTTATACTTAGTCTTTTAATGAAAAGTCAGGCCTTTTTGGTGTTAGTTGCTATAGTACTACATCATTTAAATGCAAAGGCTTCCTCTTTTCTCTGCTTTGCTACTTTATGCCTAACAGTGCTTTCAACTCATCACTCAGTGTCAGAACACATACCAACATGTGTAACAACACATCTTCTGGAAAGTCCTCGTATTTTCTTGCAGCATCAATCATTTCATACTTCCTATAGTCAGACTTGAAGTTGATAACTGCACTGGATTAAAAATGTGTTCTGAATAAATGTTCAAAATGATGGCTCTCTATAAGCTTTATAGCCAATTATGAAGTAAAACTTTTCTTCTGGTCCAAATTCAGAAAAAATCCAAACCAACACTAAAGAATCTTCCCCAGATTGGAGTGTTTCACTTTATTCTACCAAAGCAAGGAACCTGGTAGTGTTACAGCAGCACAACAACTAATTTATAATAGCTGATCATAAATAGCACCCTTTTCCATTATCCCATCACCAGCTGAGCTCAGAGAAGTCTGTTTCTGAGGCAATCTTATTAATTTCACATTATTTATTTTGTAATAGCAGTACTCCTGTTTGATAGTTTCGGTGAAGACTGAATAAAATACATGCCTAGCATTTGACACTTAATGTTCCCTAAATCCAGCATTGTAATGCATCTACATTTGTGAACTGTTTGAGTCACATGGATTCCTTCCCCTTAATCCTGAACCTGGACTAAAGATGATGCAGGTGTTTGCTAAAGAGAAATTAAGATGACTACATGCACAATGTCTATTAAGAGGCCCAAACCTTACCTGTTGCAAATAGCAACACAACCAGCCATGTACAGGTCAAAATACATTACTAAAGGGTATGCGGTTTTCTGAGCACACAATATTCATGCCAAGTTCCTGCTAAGCATATCATATACAGAAAATTGTTATATTTAGACCATATCTATTTTAGTATTTATTTAATTTTATAAAATGTCTTGACTATTGAAATTTGCAGCTAGTTTTATAACTATAAAATCTGGAAAAAGTGTCTGATCTTTATGGCTTTATGGATGGCACTACAAACTTGTAAACTCTGCTAAATATAGCAGTGAGCAGTTCAGATTCTCAACCTAAGTTCAATTTGTTCAATTTGTTATGTCAGTTCATAGGTATTTTTACAAAATTTGGGGATTCAAAGATTCATATCAGAAAATACAATTCAACTAACTCAGCTTCAATAAAAGAACACCATCTTTTCCATTTAGGATGGTCTTGTATAAGATTTATTTTCAAGAATGTAGTAAGATTAAATTGGGTTCTGGAGAACCAAATGATGAAATCATTTATTAACTCTAATCATACTTGGTCCAGATGTTGGAAAGGTACTTTTAAATGTTGATAAAAAAGTTATAGTCTCATTAAGAAAACCTGGTTAACAATCTTGTAGTTTTGGTGAAGATATAAAAGGCCTAAGAGGTGAAAACCAGATGTTACTAAAGTTGCCTTAGCTGTCAGAGAAAACCCAATAACACAAGTTAGAGAATCCACTTAACATGCACTGCAGATCTGACACAATACATTGTTTAATTAGAGTTTGATGGGATGAGAGAGAACACTATCAGGCTCTGACAGATTCCTTCCTGTTATTAGCAATTTACCAGAGAGGAATAGGCATACTCTATTCCCAAAGAGCGCAGCATCCAGGCAAAGAGTTCTTGGCAGGTATGTGCCAAAGCCGAGGGGGTACAAGACACAGCTTCTAGGCGACGGCACTAGTAGCCAAGGGGGCTCTTGAACCAGAACTGCAGGGGACAGAACAGGGTAGTCACAGTTACACTGGCTTTATCCTGCTTTCTCTCTCAAACAACTTCAGAGGAGCTTGAATTAGACAGAGGAAGTCGCACACCTGGGCCCCAAACCAAGAAATCAAGGAAACTGTTCCTAAAGGATTACACTCCAGCTCAGCTACACAGATGAGAAATTAAGAGCGGTGTTCACACAGAACCAAAGATCAGGGTCTCTGATAAACATAGTGCTAAGTTTAAAAAGTATTCCAGATGTAAAATGTTCTGTGGTCTCTGTAACAAGCAATTTAAATATATAGCATATATTTCAAATACATGATACAGTCATCATTCTTCACATAGTTATGCTTTTCCAGGGGGGTTGCACAGATTTCAGAGGAGGAAATGAGCACAAATCCACTGTTTGGCTGGATGCTTAAAACACATACTCTGTGTCTTGTTTGTAGTCCCTATGCAACCAAGACATACAACAGGAAAAGTCTCCAGTCTCTCTACAGCTCAGAAGCTTTTTTTCTCCCTGAACGCAAGATGGCTTTTCTTTCATAAAGCTTACTGCCAGAAAACAAAATTATTGGACTGTGCCTACTTACAGAATATTTATACTTTCACAAGTCCCATAGTCACAACAAGGTTCAGTCTGAATGACAGGATAATTCAGATACAGAAGAAATAACTTAGCTTTTCAATAGATTTATCTATTTAATAACCTGGGCCTAAGCTGTTACAATTTTGATATACAGAATCAATAAAAATATAAAAATAAAATACAAATTATAAATTAATGTTAATAGATACAGAAACTAATTGTAATAGAAGGCACAAGTTTAAACACTCAGAAGTCAAGACACTTCTAAAATATAAGACAGGCAGTTAGTGATAATTTCTCTCATCACACAGCACTATGTAAGCAAAAAAAAAAAAAAAAAAAAAAAGCCTTTAAAAGCCAGGCTTTATAATTGTGATACGAACTCTGGCTATACATCATCTTCTGTACTGTCTCCTCCTCACTGGCTTTTCAGGTATATCAGGAGGTTAGAGCACTTTAACCAGAGTAACTTGCAACAGGCATTAAAGAATTCTCCAAAGGGACATATTGAAAACATAATCCCAAAATGACAAAGAAAAGCGATCAGTAATTCATGCTAGTTAAGTATTTGTCCTAGATTTGTCCAATAGTATTTCTTTTCCTGTCCTCCTTGATTTACATGCTTAGAAAAGTTAAGGAATATTTCTACATGGCTACTATTTCTCTACAGCTTTTATTCTATATATTCAAGATGTTTATGGAAATCTTAATAAGGAATATATCGACTTTAATAGCTTCTTGGCTTGATATTTCCCATCAGAAAGACCATTCTGAGAAAAAGTATGTTTGTCTTCCTGGTTTCCTTGCTTTATCTGTGAATCTGAAGCTATGTGGAAAAGAGAGTCTTGTAAGAACAATACATCTAATAAACTGCAGAACATAGCTCTGTAGGGGCAAGAGAAATCTACCTTTCTTACAGACATTTGCTATTGATAAATGTTCTTTTTTTTTTTTTTTTAAAGACCTCTCTCTTACTGTCTTTGTAACTTTTCCTCTTCTTCTTCCTCCCTCACTTGAGTGAGAGGACTGCACGACAAACTCTACACTACTCAACTCATTGCTTCCTTCACCTCCTTATTCTGAGGCTGAATTCCTGAATCCCTGACCCTGCTACCACCACCTCCCACCCCCTCAATGATATTATCTATTTCCAGTCATTTCCTTACCGGCCACTGACACCTCTACCTTCCAGCAGAGACCCAGCAACACTAGAGAACTCGGTATAGTATACCCATGATTAGTTTTGTCCATCCCAAATGAGTCCTGCTGAGTCCTGCCTAGAATACCACAACTCACACCATCTCTGGGTATGATTTACCAATTGAAAACCAGTAAAATACACATTCACAATGAAGCTAACTTGTTTCTGTTTAGATGGTCACATAAATCGCTCAGTGAGCGGGAAAAACAAGATTGCAGTACATGTGGAAAAAAAGGGGGTGCTAGTCTTGCACAGTAGGGCATAACAGGAAAAATTCCATCATACAGGTAAGATGCTTCTGAAAATTACAGCTATTAGCAGGGCTACCAGTTCCTCATTTCTCATCCTCCTGGCAGACAGATAGGTTTTGCCTTGGAGCACATGTGCCATTGAACTGTGCTTTCCTCTTCCTGAAATACAACATAAAATTCTCCCTATTTACAGTAAACATAGAGATCATACCTACAACAAAAGTAAAACTAGAACCTTAATAAGAAACAATTTGGCAGAAATAATCTATTTTGGAGTCATCTGCATAAATAAAGTACAGCAACTACCTAAAATTAGCTTTAGCTTCAGATGTATTACACCAATACTAAATTTAATCATATTCATTGTCTCTCTATTACTTTACCATGCCAGTGGTAGAAACTGCATTATATGTTAGAGCATGCCTCATTAAAAAAAATATCTTCCAGCTACTGAAACTTACATTTGCATTATTCCCAAAATTGCATTCTATCATAATGACATTTGAAGTGAATTCAGAAAGAATTGCTAATGTTGGAATGAATTACCTCCTCTTATAAAGAAAAGATTGCCACCAGCATAATTAATCTGAAAGTACATCAGGCAATATTTCTAGTACTTACTGGTAGTATTAATAAGATTTACTGTAGATTAAATTGGTAAAATTGGGAATAGTAGGTTCACAAAGCACTGCATTCATGTGTTCCAGGAGATTTCAACAGACTGAACAACAACAATCTCCAGAATACAATTATGCAAACACTTTATTATTTTCAATTAGTTTAAGCTAACTCTATATTAAGCATGCTCTCAGGAGCAAGAAGTTGGATGTAAAATATAATTTTTGTTTTGATGTCAGTATTGTTAGCTTTGAATCTTTGATTAATGATAAGAGACAAAATTATTTGACACTTCTTTGTCATCTTTTAAATCCATTTGCTTTTGTCTGAGAAAAAAACCAGGCTTTCTACTCATCTTAGCAGTAGAAGACACAATATCATCGTAGTTTCACATCACAGTGAAGCATTATTGGCTATAAAGGTTAAGTATATCTCCAGTAAAACGGAAGTAAAGAAATGATAACTGAGGGGTTTCATATATATGGTGACAAAAGTAGTGAAAATAACAGACCATGGTGGATCGTTTCCTGTTCAGGGGTTACTGACCTAGCTGCTACATTTCAGTGGAGCTCCTGCTGAATTCTACAGTCATATAAAATGCATCTGAAACGAGCCTTGAGAAGTCATTTATGACTTCAGCCCCGGGTCAAGGCAAATATGGGTCATATCCAAGTCCTTCCTAACTGATATTATTCTAACCTGTCTTTAAAACCTCTAAGAATTGAGATTCAAAAATCTACTTTTCTGTCTTACCATTACAAAGTTGTTAATCTTTACCTGCACCTGTCTTGCTGCAATTTAAGCTTAGTAATTTTGTTTCTGTCAATCATACACATGCAGAACAAATTACATCCTTCTGCTAAATAATCCCAGGTCATTAAGGTCTAAGATGTCTGGATTTTTAATTTTTTGTTGCTTGCTCTTTAGCTTTCTTCAGGTGGTTCATATTTTGCTTCAAATACACAAAGCAGGACTTAACTGTGGCCTTACTAATGTGCAAAGCAAAGACATTCTTTTACACATCATCTAAACTATATAGATTTCCAAATACAACCCAGCATGGCTCCTGTCCTTCTTACAATAATTTAAAACTGTAGAGTCACATTCAATTTACAAACCACTGTAACACCAAATCCTTCCCTGAAAAAGTGTCACTAATCAATTTATTTTTGCATCCTTGTTTGTGCTGTAGTACTCCCATTCACAGCACTTGCACATGCTATTCTCAAAATTAATACTAATTTTAAAATTACTACTCCAATTTCTAAAAATTATCTTTATATTCAGATGCTATTCTCCTGCACATCTGCACACCCTCTCAACATCCATAATGAGAAAATATTTTAAACCAGAATTCCACTCTGATGCATGCAAAATAAACCATGTGAAATCGAGCAGATTTGGACTTACAGATGAATAGATCTGGGAACAGGCCTATGGTTAGGGATTAGATCTCAGTTCTTCCTCCCTCCAGCTCTGTCACATACTCAGCAAGCAATGATGAGCAATATTCATTCTATAAATGCTTGATGCCATCTGTAAAAATAGGGATAAACAATTCATGTTTATTTTGGATACCTTTATGATACAGGTGTAAAATTATACATATAAGACAATATTTATAAAATATATGCCATTCAGTTATTATGTTTATATAATAAAGCACAGAATTATTTTAATGCCATCTGGATTGAGCGGGGGGAGGGAAGCGAAATAAAGTTACAATGGAAATAGACTAAAATTTTAAAATAATTCCAGAAAATTCAGGTTACAGACTCTGATCGAGGACTTGGATCAGAAAACCACAGTGATGCCAGATATTCTCACTCCAGATTTTGAGAGTGGTTTGAAACTGTGTTCTGAGTTCAGGAAAATACTGCTTTAGAGGTTTAAATCCATCTCCATGTATCTGACTACACAGTATCAGTGTGACCACTGGACATAAGTGCTTCCTGAATTAGTATGATTTAAAAGGGTTTCCTTAGCAGGGATCCATACAAATAAAAGGGAAAAAGAATCAAGATACAATGACTTTCCTGCTGTCTTAAGAACCACAGAATTACAGAATGATTATCTGCCAAATGCTGAACATATGAAGACAACTCAGTTGCTAGTTTTCCTTCACAGTATGAGACAACCTAATGATCCTTCAGTGCTTTTTCTTTATACTGCTACTTTTCCAATAAATAGCGCAAACTTGTTTCTTCTCACCACCTAAGTAATCATTTATGACAGTTTAGTTGGAATGATGTGTTGGTGTTATTTCTCTAGTTCCTTTATAGGAGATGTGCCGGAACATCTTTATCTCACTGACTCGTACGGATATGGACTGTCATGCCTAAAAAAGTACAAAATTAAAGAACCAGGGCACAAAGCACTTTCCAATTGTCTGCAGCATTTATTTTCTCAGTGAAGTTCTAGAACTCGCACATCAAGTATGACAGCAATGGCAAGATTCAGAGATATTTGGAAACTTTTCACATTGGCTCCTCATAGTTTAAGTTTCTCACTTTCCAACCATATGTTTGGTTCTTGTCCATTATTTCCTGATTTGTAATTTTTAAGCTCTTCTTAACTAACTAGTGCTATGATTATACTTACCTGTGGTTTATTTCCTGAAAACATCTATCTGTGACTCTAAAACACCTAGACCATCATTCCTCATCCACCACTCAGGCAGATTTTGTGGATATCAGTTAACTTCAGGCACCCAGCACCCAGGACTGGGTACAACCAACAAGGGAAGTTTTCAAGTTCAGGCATTTGCAGTGAGCTGGCTTTAACCGAAGTATTGTTAAATATTAAAATGGTCAGAAATATTAAGGAAATCTCAGGATAAAGCAAAAGATGACTAGTTCAACAACTAGTTTGTTGAAAAAACAATTTTCAGTCTGCACATCTGTGGTGGGTTGGCATTGGCTGGCTGCCACACACCCAGCTGCTCCCTCACACTCCCACCTCAGCTGGACAGGGGGCGAAAATAAGATAAGAAAGCTTGTGGGTCAAGATAAGGATGGGGAGATCACTTACCAATTACTGTCATGGGCGAAACAGACTTGACTTGGGGGAAATTTAATGTATTTTCATTTAAACAAATTAACAAAGACAAGATTAACATGAAACCCCTTCCTTCCACCCTGTCCATTTTCCTAGGCTTGGTTTCACTCCTTCATTCCCAACTCTACCTTATGCCTCCAAGCAGCGCAGCAGGGTGGGGAGTGGGGGTTGCAGTCAGCCCAAAACAGTCCCCTGCTCCAGAGCTGCCCTCTCCCAGGCTGTGGTCCTTCAGGATAAACCTGCTCCGGCGCAGCTCCTCCACAGGCCGCAGCTCCCGCCAGGAGAACCAGCTGCAGTGTGGGCTCCCTATGGGCTACTCTTTTCTTCAGTATGCAGTATGGTCTCCTGGAAAGCCCTGCTTGGGCTCTTGGAGCACCTTCTCCCCTCCATTTCCTCCAGCCTTGCTGTCACATGGCTCTTTCTCACACTTTTTACCTCAGCCTGCAGTGCCGTGTGGGGCTGTGCAATTGAAAGCAGAATTCAGCCTGTCCAGAGCTCAAGTTTGAAAGGGGTCTTCTCCCAAAAGAGCTTCATAATTAAACAAGTAGTTCCTCTACCAGTTAATGCAATGTTACTATTGCAAACACCATGATAGTCCACGCAGTGCAATGTAAATTAAAGTAACACTAAGCTTTGCAGTCTGCTCGATGGCACGATTTTGCTTTGATCCCACGTGGTCTGTAGGGCAGCTGAGATCCAACTTTAAAGAAGCGAGAGAGCATGAGCGCGTAGACATGGCGCTTAGGGACGTGGGTTAGCGGTGGACTTGGAAGTGTTAGGTCTAAAGTTGGACTCAATGATCTTAAAAGTCTTTTCCAACCTAAATGATTCTATGATTCCTAAATATTTTCCCCACGGTGCCACCACGGGAGGGTGCGCAGTGGCAGGGCCGTCGGGCTGGCTGGAACCGGCTAGAACCAGACGTGTCCAGCTTGCAGCGGCCGGGCCTCTCCTCACAGCATCCTCACTCAACCCCTGCCAGCGCCTCATGTGACATTACACACTGTAACCCCCATATAACATACTGGAACGGGGGCAAGATCCTGATGTAGAAATTGTTTATAATATAGTCAGTTGTTCCACATGGCAAATATCCCCCTGAAAGGGAGGTGTTCACCATCTTGAAGGCACAAGTTACTTGCAACCGGGACCTGGCTGGGCCTGGTGGCACTGCTCTGGAGAAGGCTAAAGACGGAAGCAGCAGCGTTACCTCTCAGAGGAGGTAATGTTGTAGAGCTAGAAACAGAAATCTGGGCTAAAAGAACATATTAAACTGCTAGCTACCCTTAAAAGCATGAACGGTTTTGTTTCTTTCACCTCTCCCAAAATATTTTAGAAGTTTGAATACATTGCTAAAAATAAAAGGTTAGAGCAAGCTGTTACCAGTCAGGACTCAAGAGCAACCTGAAGTCTTCCTCATAAACAGCAACCACTGTGGTGGGGGATTACAGTCCACACATCCTCCTGCTGCCTGGTCTAAATTTAATGAAAAAACATGTGGGGGGTTTTTTCTCATCAGTGGAGAAAAAAATAGGAATCACTTCAGTTAAGAACAGTTAAATCAGGAAAACAGTTGCCTCTGTAACTATTTTGTTAAAATGCTTCTAGTCTTCCTGAGATGGCATTCAATGCTACTGCAGCTTCCTAATAATAACTCAGGAGACCAGACACAAATAATTATTCCTGGTGCTCAGAACAAGTCATACCTGATCCATTATTTAATTATCTACAGATGAGGACATCACTAACAGCAGTGTTTCAGAGGCAATTAGTTGCCTTCTATCTGTTGTGTTTAATTTTTAATTGTGAAACCACACATAGCAATGATTTAATCTTAAAATAGACAATCACCATTGTGATAAATTGTTCTGTAAACATGGCTTGCTAAAATAATACATAATGAGCTTCTCTTGTTTTGTGCAGGGTTGAGTAATCATGAACACTCACAAAAAGATGCTTTATGGACATTTCTATCTAATGAATATTTTTAGATCATTAATGTTATTTGCTTTGAAACCATGTCTGTCTTTTACACTGAAGATTACTTCATTTCTCTAGCTTCTTGATAGGTAGATTTAGGAGGATACTTAGGCATAAAAAGGTTTTCCTGTCTTACTCTAATTTTCTGTAAGTTACTGTCACACCATTCTTGCTATCCACAGCTGAATTTGCTATGACATTCACTATGAGATGTTCTGACCAGTTAAAAGATGTTCCCCATTCTGCCACACAAGAGACCAGAAAGAACAATCTCTATTCCTGGTCTTACAGATCAATAATTGTCTAAATACTGTTACATTCAGTAAGCAGAGCTATAATTTTATAGTAGGCACAGATCTAATTTTAAAGTTGCTGGCCTATGCTTACATACAATGCACTCATTTCTGTCCTTCTATGCAGTCTTACCCCTTAAACCCACTACTACATAATAAAAATGTCTACATAAAAATCAACCACAAAATAATATGAAAATCGCTTCTCATGGCTGTAAGTCTAGCAGCAAAAAGTGCTCCTCAGAGTACTTGTGCTCATTTCACAAAAGTCAATGGGAAGATAGAAGAAGTTCCAAGTTGTATTAAAGACACTGTAAGACTTGCCTATATTCATGCTCTTCAGAGAATACTTCCCAAAAAACCACAACAGTGGAGGAAGATGTATCCCTTTCTTTCAAAAGTCATGTTTTTACAGAGGGCAGCCCATTTCATCCTGGACAGAGCAAGGGATGTGTCAATGCCTTTTGTATTAGGTGCATCACCACAGCACAGAGAGAGGAAACAGACCTGTAAGATATATATCTTCTATTTATGTGTCACTTGTTTTCCACAAATTACAAAAATGCAGGAAAGAACTAAGAAAGCTAAAGGAACTGTGAATAATTGCAGAAGTCACTGCCCTTGCCAAGTTAAACCCGTCAATGATCAGAGGCTGGGCCAAGGTTTGTTACTTGGATTGAATCATCTGTTCAGCTACATTTGAGAAGCTACATTCCAGAAAGCAGTGTTCCTTTCTGGAATACTGAACTATAACAGAAATTTTATTGAAATGGAACACAACACATAATGAAAAGAAATATTAATTTTTACAGTAACTAACTAGGAAGTGTTTTTCACAGAGACAGTTGAAAATGACAACTGTAATTAAGAATTTGGGTTAAAAAGAAAAAAATCTTCCCCAAAAATTTCTCCATTAATTTCTTTATCTACAATTAAAGTACTGTGCTTCAATAAAGCAAACCAGATCCTGAGCCTATCTAAACAGAGAAAGCTGCCAGCAACTATAAGAATTCTGGCTTCCTAGGTTTTCTTTTCTTGTACAGTGTGTGCAAGATATTACACTAGTAACAGGCTGCATATAAGAATAAGAATTTAGAAAGCTGACATTAGCAAAGCACTGATGTCTTCAGTTATCTGTAGTATCAAGTATAAGAAGACCACTTATTTTTATGCCTAAAAATTAAAGAATTAAAGCTTTGAGATTCTAATATGTATGTAGAAATTGGTCTGCCAAGAACCAGAAAACATGTAGAAATCTTTTAAAATTGACATCTATAGAAACAATCCTTCATTTTTTAGGGGGGAAAATTAAGTATATCCTGTAACTGTGTTTTACTCACCTTTTTCCAACCAGACAAAATTACTTAATCTTTACATAAGCTTATGTATAGCAGGGGAGGATGGTTCACTTTCTGTTTCCTCTCCTCTTCCCCCATAAAAAAGGACAAGCAAAGAAAAATCATATTATTGTTTTGGCAGGAAATCCTGATATCTTTTCATTTTTGGATCTGTTTCTAACATAAAATATTTTATCTTATCTAGTATTACATATTCTGTGAAAAAGTAGAACAATTTCATATTCAACATTCAAATCTCTAACAACATAATCCAACAACAGATAATTTTGTGTTGAAGTCAGTCCACTGAGACTCGAAAAATTTAATTTAGCATATTGCAGAAAAGCAATATTTTCTTTCTGAAGGTCATATCATGCCCACAGGATATATGCTTACACTGAGACAATGCAAAGTTCTGCTAACAAGCGCTACAGAACTGAGCTTCTCCCTAGGTATATTTCAGATGGATTTTGGCTTAGGGTGAGGGGTGAGCAGTCAATTAACAATACTCAGAAAACACAGGAGAAATTATATCAAATTTTTGTACCGATAGAAACACAAAGGTGAGAAAGTTGGCTACTCAGGTGAGGAATTGATAACATAGTGATAATAGGAATTTTCAAGAATTAGACATCCAGTAAAATGTAGAAAGATGAGCTGTAGTCAAAAAGGCTCTCTTTAATGTGTGACCGCTAGACCGAGGCCTGTGGTTTGGTCAAGGGGAGAGAGACACTACAGAGATGAACTCCAAGTGTCAAAGTTAGTCTTTCGAGAAACCTCTCCTTATTGACTGGAAAACTAATCACCCAAGTACCTGTAAACTGCTCATACACACTCAAAGACAACAACTTGCAAACATCTCAGAGTTACCATACTTGAAAAAGATCCAAATTTATCAGTTTGTCTATCTATATTAGTAAGCATATATAGTAAGTACGTAGTAAGCTACTCCTCATGTAAAGAAGAAGTGTTCCAGTTATCTCAAATTTCTAGCTGTGGTCTAGAAAAAACCTCTGAAGTCCTGGACTAGGAAAAAAATAATAATATGGTATTTGTAGGAAAACACAGGAGATATTTGCTAGAAATAAACAGCATACTGAGGTTGGTAGGGTAGACTGGATAAACCCAATAGGGAGAAGAAGGTAGAGAAGGCAGAAGACAAAACACCTGGCTTGAATGACACCCAGACAGCCCCATCTGTACCTTATCTGCCTACACACACATTCTGTTGCTTATTCCTGCTTCAGAAGTTTGAGCCCGAAAAGAGAAACTTCATGTCTTTAAGCCACCCTGTAGCTATCCAGTCTAGGTCTGCTCTATATTTATGAGTGGATTATTCGTGTTAATCATTTTACTTTGTTCTATCTTGGAAGACATCATTTCAGAGAAGTTTCTCTCCTTGGAAGGTAAGCTGGAAAATCAATTTCCCTGTGTTCTGAGTAGGACAGTAGGAGCAGGAAGAGAAACAGGATTCATGATAATTTTTCCATCCTGCAGTGACTGCTGCAGCCTGGCTTTTACGTGATTTGTGGCACAGAGCCTGACCAACAGGGATTTTATTCAATTTAAGCTTGCTGAGTGCTGAAGCCGATATCCACTACAAGAACCTAAAACTCTACAGGGCTTGCTTTCCACTCTTCATGATGCACATTGTTCCTACCAAGGTCTGTAGACGTTACTCTAAACATTTAAGGAGGGAAATGGTGAGAAATGGATCTCCTAGCCACAGGACATTCAGCTATCTCTGAAGTCCATTCCAAGGGAAACAACGAGCAAAACCCACATTCTGACTATTGAGAGCTATTTTTAAAAGAATTAATCCACATATAAGAAGGAAAAATGAGCAAGAGGCTATGAGTCAGGAAATAAGGCCTGAGAATAATAATGAAGCCAAATAAACACACAGAAAAATGAGGAGCATTGAAAAGCAGCACAGTGACAGTAAGGATTTACAAATTCACTTTCTTCGTTGACCTCACTGAGCTTTTACGTAAAAGTAGTCTCTGAACTCGAGGTTTCATGGGCAACAGCTACAGACAGCTCTAAAGTATGAGAATACCTCAGAAAAGTGAGACCTTACTTTGAAACGAGCAGCGACTCATGACTGAAATAAGTAAATGTATCTCAGTATTATTCCCCTCGGGTAACTCAATTTTTCTTTCTTTCCAACAGTAGCAGTTTTTAATAAACAGGGAGTGCTCACATGCACATACATACAAATGGAGGCAGGCAGCTTTATTTGGAGCCGTTTCAGACCAGTTTGTATGCGTTCTGCCTATTAACTTTGCCTATTCTGATTTTACTCACACAGCAGGGACGTGGTCATTAATATTAACAATGGCATGGGGCAAGCTGGGGTTCAAGTTCTATTCAGAAGAGTGACAAGGGGACACTGTCAGTCACACAAAAGTGGCACTAAATCCAATATGTAATAAAAAATATTATGTAAGCAAAACCTACAGCACAGAATTCAGACTATACAACAAAATACACTAAAAAAATCCACATTACATTCTTTCTCTCACCTCCCTCCTTCCTCTAAAAAACACAGTTTTCTTGTGTCATTTCAGAATATCACTTATACTGCTGTCCTTATAACTGCTTTTCCATCAACTACATACGTGCCTGTTTCAACGGGCCGAAATCCTAAATAACTGCTTTCACTGTGCCTGTGAAGGGGAAGAAGAAAACTCATTTCTTGCAATTGTACGCAACTAAACTTTAAAATACCTTCTCACAACGCTGCAACTACAGCACCACCATGCACTGATTTCTGTTGGAGTGCGCTTACCATTTCATTGTACTAAGTGCTATATGCAATTAATTTGATTTACTTTGCACCGACCTCTTTTGAGCGCTAAAACAGTGGAAAGTGTTTAAGTAACTGACCAGGCACTTTGTGCTTGGTGAAAGAGAAAAGCAGAGATTCCTTCCCACCATCAATTTTCCTGACATACCATCCTCTTTCTGTGTTATCTTTTTCAGCCTTTTATGAGGAAGGCTTCAGGAAAAGATGTGTTTCAGTCAAAGGGTTGCTGTCACTGCAAGCCTATCTAAAAGAAAAGCATCACCTAGGACCAGTTTGGAACCTAGATATATTACTGGAGGCTTTGGGGTGGCTGTGTGTGTGTGTATGGGAGAAAATGCATATATCCAGACTTTTTTTCCTTTCATAATTCACTATAGTCCAATAAATATATTTTCATACTGTATTGACCAATTATATTGAATGAACATACTTCTATGACTGCAGCAAGCAGGCTTGGCTTGCAGCAATGAGGATGGCTTTAATAGACTCCTAATAGAGATCCTATTCATTTCTTGCTCACTTATTTATGATAAAACATTTAGCTCTCTGTCTCCATTAATTTGAAACTTTGTGTTTTATACATGAGCCGGTTTATATAGCATGCTCGCATTTCTAACTGCAGAACAGTGTGTGCAATTCAGCACAACAGAGAATTTGGGTTTCTACCTTTAAAACTAAAGGTATTACCTGAAGCTGGCATTTTCACACACAATAGATTATACCAGTATTATCATTTGAACTAAAAAATCATTTCTACATAATCAGAATTTTTGATGAATGGCAAGACTTGGGGGATATTGTTTTCCTACTTGCTAGTAGGAAAATGGAAGAGACATTTTTTTCTCTCTTGTTTATTCTGATACATATGGAAGGCAACAGTGTTGGGAATTATTTAATTTTTTTTTAATAGGATACTTTTAAAAAATGTAGATATTTCTGAAGATGGTCATTTGTTCACTCCTTCTTCCACAATAAAAGTTACTGAAATATTGAGATTTGTGCCCCAAGTCTGCAGAAGAGTAGAGATCTGGAAACTTTGATGAAGGCTTCTGCTTCTCATTTGAATAAATTACCAGCCAAAACCAAAAAACTATTTGATATTATGACTAAAAGTCCTCTCGACTCAGTTGGATTTCAGTGACAAGATTTCACTGATAATGTGATCACATTATTTCTTTTGATGCCAAGGCTTCCAAAAACAGCTGAGTAGGGAGTTGTATTTCTAACATTAAGCACCCAATATTCTAAATAGTAAAGCTTCAGTTTTTCAGCCCTTTTGTATACCAGGAAGGAACAAAAAATACAACTCAAAATTAATAAATCAAAAAGAAAAAGACATTTCTTCTTCTTTTTGTGGATCTTTTTTTAAGAGAGTATATTTAAGAGCACAGCAAATTGCACACAGGTGTTCTCCTATATCTGAAAGGGATACAGAGAAAATGAAAAAGGACACAGAATTTCTCAGTATACCCTTTGTCCTTTAAGATATGTTCCAAGATTCTCCATTCAAAAGAGAATTCTGCAGTCTCCCTCTCCACTCCCAACAGACAGCTTCAATTATAAAACCTGCTGAGATAAGTTCCCTGCTTCATGGGGCTAATGAACATTTGAAATTATGTAGCGAACTAATGGATATTGAACACAGAATAGTTATTTGTTAGGTGATTTCATCACCTCTTACTCTTTCGAAGTTGTCAAAATACAGTAGTTTGTAATGGAAAGATGCTGATATGATAAAATTTCTAACTGTCTAAAAACCAACCTGAAGTATTCACTTAAACAGAGACTTCATTTGCACTGGTTTAATGAAAAAGGAATATTCCCACAACACAAAGACATTAGATACAGCCAGGGGTGGGTTTTATTTGGGTTATTTTTGTTGTTTCTTTATTGTTTTTACATAGGCTGTAAGACCTGCCACTATATTCTGCTGATTTGCTGCATTATTTTGATGATGTCTTCATCATATCATTGTAGCCTCTCTTTTCCCAACTATAATTCAAACCAAAAAATTGAATGACATCTGAGGATCAACTGGGGATCAGTGTGATTCCTAGTCAGCCATTGTTTTCTTAATATATTATCTCAAAGGTAATATTTACACAGTTTTAACATAAATTAAATAAAGTAACTTCAGTGTCAGTTTTACTATACAATATTGCAGGATATTAGACTATGAGGACAACTGCAAGTTAATTGGCACATTGCTAGGAAAGTATTATGTTAGCAGAAATTGCTTTAAAATGTGGCATTATTTGAGATTCACATTACTTTCATATAAAAATGTTTTGGAATAAAATACAACATTTTTTTTCCAGTAATTTAAATAAATTACTTAAATAAAACTCTGAAGTAGGAGGACAGTAGCTCAAAATAAAATTACTATACAAAACATTGATGGGAAATGCCCTTTTAAATGTTCTAATGGCAAAAATAGCAAACTGTCTTTAAGCATAAAGGTAATGTAAGAGGAAGTACTTGACATATAAGCCTACATGGACTGGAAGAATTTTAACTATTAATTTTGGAATTAAATTTTGAAGCTAAATTTCTACATTTCCCTTAAATCTGCTTGAACAATAAC
This sequence comes from Falco rusticolus, assembly GCF_015220075.1. NCBI lineage: Eukaryota > Metazoa > Chordata > Aves > Falconiformes > Falconidae > Falco > Falco rusticolus. The sequence continues at coordinate 11,381,729 of NC_051196.1, forward strand.
TACTGTCTCATCCATGATAACTGCTAGATGACAGTAAAGAAGATTCAGATGCAACTGTTGAACTTCTGCTGTCCTCTTAGGTCAAACCACTTAATCTATCTGGCTAAGAACTTCAAAAGACATTAACAGACTTTGCTGATGAATTATTTTTGCTAACGTAACTGTGTGAACTGAGTACTAACTCACATAAACACCTTTTAAAACCTCTGTCCCCAAGTCGTTATCCTGTCATTTTCTTTCTCTGCCCACTTTATGTCAATGCTCCTGGAAATAAAAGGAGAAACTGGGTATATCCAGGTCTTCTGCTGATGGAATTGTAAGAATACTGCACAGGAGGAAGGTACAATCTGTCAGCTAGAAATGTGCTAAGCCATAGGTGTCAATTAACACAGCATTGAGAACTGACAATTTTGTACTAATATCTTTGATTTAAAGTTTTGCCACATCCAACAATTATCAATCACAAAATATGAAAAGAAAAACCTCTGAAACTGTGGAATAAATTCTGGAAATGTTTCATATCTTTTTTTCTAGTTCTATTTTCCAAGCTACTTTCTGCAATGGCAAAGTTATAATTTTTTCTTTTAAAAAAATGCAGATGAAAGTTCAGTTCAATTCAAGAGCTGGTTATCCCCCCCCCCCAAAAAAAAAAAAAAAAAATAATTGGCAACACTACCCACTCTAATGAAGACATCAAGACCAAAGGGACTTTGTGAGAACAAAGTTATACCAGCCTGGTAACATCCTTTACATACCCAGACCTGATGTTCCTGTAGTGAGCAGTAACCGGAAAATAAGCAGTCAGGAGAAACCAGTGACCATTTCAAAAAATACCAAAATGGAGGCTGACTAAATACCATGGGCAATGAAGTCACTGAAACAAACCCCTTTTTGAAGTATGTGTCATTATAGTTCTGACAGGCTTGTATGACTAAAAAAGTGATTTCTCACACATGCTCATCAAGCCAATTTATTACTTGTGTGATTCTCAAACTGTGTCTGGAAAAGACACATGCTATATGCCATATCTGTTTAGTATAAGAACATGTTTGTACATAAATTTAATCTGGCATGACTGCAAAACCTGGAGAAATTTGGATGAATACAGATAATGCCCTTGAACTGCTATGCAATTCCTTATTGATGTTGTAGGGCAGGAAAGGAGATTTATATATCTATGTCATGAGTGGGAAAATCCCCAAGTCAGAGCCTTTAAAACCACATTTATTTCAATATTTTCTGAAGTCTCTTTTTAATAGTTAGGATTTCTCAGCTCTTATTCTTCCTGACTATTTCAAATTTTAGTAAATCTAACGAGCTGAGCAAATATCTGAGGTACTGACTGCCCTTTCTCTGGAAAAAGGATTTTTCATTTTGTATATCATTCACAAATCACTGCAGAGCCCACACAAAGTCAAAACAAAGGCTTATCACAGTGAAGGTGAGGCAGATTTGGTTTTGATTAGAAGTTAGATATAGACACCACCTTCAGTGTACTGGGTTAATAACAACAAAGTCAAAGTCACACATTCAAAACTTAGGAGATTATTAAGCACCTTCAAATTCTATTTGGATCTGAAGTAATGTAAAGGATAAAGCACATTGCTGTATTGGATCACAGAGGAAAAAATAGTAAAGAACTCATAGTGTCAGGAGGCATTGCCTGATTTAACTGATTTAATTTCTGCACTAGATGCTACATGCTTAGAAACCTTAATACCTTGGCAGTCAAACACAACAGGAAAAAAAATGAATCATTTTAAAGTATTCATTCCTATTAAGGTATTCAATTGCTGTCAATTGAACTTTCTTCACTGTGTACATCCATATGAGTACTCATGGTTTGGGTCATCATTAAGGGTCCCAGCTTTACCAGTACATGCTTTCCATGATTATTATTACAAGAGAGGAGAAAGTAACTTTTACAGTAAAAATTACTGGAAAAAAAAAGTAAATTTAATAAAATAGTAGTTTTATTAAATTTAAAGTGATATTCATCATGCTTCAGACGCATCTATCAAAATATTCTGTATTTTCCAAAATATGAGAAATAATTTTCATATACAGGTAAGTTTTAACTTTTGTTCTTTTAGTAACAAAGATCTAAAAATCTAGTTACTTTGTTTATATATCTTAGTATTATTCCACTGTGAACAACCTGAAATATTTTTCTTTAAAAAGAAATAATTTAATTGCAAGGCACCCCAATTTATAAGTTAAGGAAACCCAGAAGTGGCACAAGTTGAGGAAATGTAAGAAATCAGTAAAAAAAAAAACCAAACAAACAAAAAAAACCCAACAAAAACCAAACCAAACAAAAAACCCACAACAAAACCAAACAGAACAAAAAAAACTCCACCCCAGTTATTTAGGAACTATTTCCATTCATTCCCAAACCAGATTCAGTTCTTCTAGTGTATTAGACAAATATGTATTAAGGTCTTTGGCAAAGACTCAGAAAATTATGTTTGTATGGTATTCCTGAACTATAATGATCATAACAGAAGGTTTTCACCCAAAATCAGAGGAATAACACAGTCATAAGATACCAACAGAATAAAGGCAAAAGAAATACAAAATAACAGACAAGAAAGTAGAAAAACAAAAGTCTTCCAAATGGTTCTCATTTGCATGTTTACATGGACATCTATGCAATCATAATAGGTGAATGATTTCAGAGAAACATACACATTATAGCACTGTATCTTAGATACCAGCATGAGAATTCATAAGCAGGCTGCCTTACACACATAAGGAATGTGGTTTTCACTCACCAATAAAGGCAAAATCCAGAATTGAACTGCATTGCAGAATCCATCTTCTTAAATGGAGTCTCTAAATCCTGCATTTTTAAATTGAAAAAGTGAAACCATTGATTATAAAACAACTGCTGCACCCTCACTGTAATAAAGCCATTTCTATTATGAATGTATTATTCATAATAAATCATAGGGCTATGACAAGTAAGTGGCATTACAAACAAAAGAAACCAAAAGCAACTGTTTCTATTTGCTTACAATCATACCTTATTATGCAGAAAGAATTTAGAAAGGAGGTGGTTGGATGAAAATATAAATTACTAACTTGGAAGTAATTATTGATCTGCAAGAAAAGGTTTTCTTAAAATAGTTAAACAAAAATTGTTTCACTTTAAACAGCTCAGTAGAGTTGAACCATTAACAGGTTGTCCTCTTTTCTGAATTCTACATGGGATAGCATTCATAATCTTAAAAAACAAGCAAAAAACAAATGAACAAAGCCCACCAACATCCTACAGGAAAGATGGAAACCGAGGACAAAATTAATTGTGTTCCCAGAATTTTATCTGTGTGATCAAGACTACGCAACACAAAGACCATAGCAAGAACCATTGTTGCCTTTTTTCAAGTTGATTTATACTCCACACTTAGATCTTTTACCATTCATCCCTACTTCTGTCACATTAAACATTTAGGCTGCAATTATGAGAAACTGCTTCATGTGACAGACATGGTAAGAAATAATATATTGTAGCTTGAAGGGATCGATATGTGTGATGGTAGTGGGCATTCCCTCACAACTACCGTATAAAACTTTCATACGAAAGAAGGATATAACAGTACAAACATCTAAATGTAGATAAATATTAAAGAGAATAAATTTCAGCTGAACAGGTTTTTAGCTACATCAGGGCATTTAAAGGCATCGTATATATTTCATGGGTAGTGAATAGGAGTCACAGAGTGAGGAGTCCTTAAAGGCAAGCTGTTTGACTTGGGTATTAATTTATCATGGGAACTTTGCCATTCTTTGAAATGATTCAGTGTGCTCTCCCATCTATTTTATGGACAGGTTTAATTCTAGCAGCATAAGAAGGATGGATGTTGTCATGACCATGCATCCCTTCGAATACACCTGCAAAGTAAAATTAGTAGATTATAAATGTACTGGCCAAAACATCACTTAGCAACTACCCCAAAATATTTCATTTTACAGAATTTTTTATAGATCTATACTAATGTAGAGTTTTACTTTTTCATTCTAGAAATTATGAAAAGAACGCACAATTATTAACCTATATGATTTAATTTTTTTTTTACTTGAAAAAAACTCAACTGGATCTCATTAAAAATACACAGGTAAAAAGTTTTCAAGTGGTTTTTATTATTTGTTCACTATTTGCTTTGTTTCAGTGTAAATACTTCCATTTGTTCAAGGTCCAGAAATAATCTTGAAAAGGAGTATTTCAGATTATTTGGCCCTGCTTTTTTATTCTTTAGTCACCAAATGCGATATCTGCTTGAGATCACTCACTGTTTCTCACCTTAATTAATTTCCTTTTTCATTTTTTACTCTTATTTTTCAAAACTTCCTAAACCAAAGAGAACTGGGAGTCTAAAAGCATCAACCTTTCACATTTAATCACTCACATTTCTGAACCATTGATAGTCAGAAAAGTTAAAGTGAAAAAGAAGAAAAAAAGGAAACTTCCCTAGATAGTCATTTTATTGTCTTCCTAAAAAAAACCAAAGTACAGAAGAAAATAGTATAAAATTAAAACTGAGTTCCTTTGAGGGAAGAAATCAAGACTCTTGGAAAACACCATTTTTGTTTCATTAATAATTGTAATCGGAAATTTATCTCAGAATTGCCTTTCCATTTATGACTTACTCTATTATCCTTCTTATTGTGATTTTTTCTACTAGAAGCAAAAGAAATTTCCAAAATTCTGATATGGTAATAAACACACAGAGGTGCCCGACTTGAACAGCAGTGATATTTTTATGGAGGGGAGATCAGGGCAATCTAGCAGAGTGGGTTCCCAAGAGTCCTGCAATAATTTTGCCACATCCTCTTCTCTGAAAATAATACAAATATACAGCCTTCATAAAAGTGGCTAAGAGGATAATAAGAAGCTGCTTAAATTAGGTTTTTACCAACAGAGAGATCAGTATTCAGAGGACACTGTTAGCAGAACAGATCTACTTTGGGCCACCAAGAGAGCTCAAACCATATTTACAGGGTGTCATCATCTGTCTACTACCTTCACTAAGGTAGACATTAAGAAGGCTTCCAAACCACATTTTCATTCTTTGGAACATGTTTAAGGCTCTGGTGACAGTAAGATCAAGAACTGAAGTCAGGAATCATTAGCACTGTCTAAAACAACCTGAGTGAAAACACAAGTTCAGAACATTAAGAGGCTTAATCATTAATTTCTTGAACTACAAATAATATTTGTCCCTAAAAATATTCCTTACAGCACTCCTAAGAGAAGAAATTATACTAGATACTTTTTAACAAATTTCTAGTGGAGAATGCCTTTCAAACAACTTCTAGACATAAGCCTCTTTGAATGAATAATCAAATTTACAAATGTGCAAGCATACCTCCACAAATATGCAAGAACAAGCCTTTGTACAAAATAAAAGTCCTGCTTTGATAGTTATTAAATCATCACCCAAAAACAATGTTAGAAGAATACTTAAGTGTCAAACGTCAATCACAGAAAAGCTAGCAATCCCCAGCATAAAACCTGTTTGTGTTTATGTACTGTAATACTATTATGATTGCATTTTCCCACTGAATCATTGGCTAATTCTATTTACAGATGGATTATTCTCATTAAGCAAGAAGGCATTAAGTATTTTCAGTATTTTTTTTTTTACTGCTAAACAGCTCCATAATCTACTCACTAAACACTATTTAAACTTTGATGATAAAATTATTCATTTCCTCATGGAGTTTTATAAGATACTTTTGACAAACACTAATGTAGTTTCACAGCTACTAGGAGGTAAGGTGATAGTAGAGCCATTTAGCAAATGGTGAGCTGACACCTGCAAAAGTTATGATCAAAAATGCCTTTTTATTTGTGGATCCAACTTAAATGCCTCCCATTGGATTTTTCAGATGAACTCTCATTATATAAAACACTATATTGAACATTCAACGCACAATTTCCATTGCTTCTGTTGCTACTAGGAATGCTTAGCACTTTGCAAATCAGATCTCTAAACCTCAAACATAATTAGGAAGTTCTAATAACATAAAGTTGTAATTTCTGTGTTAATAGCATTTTGTGAGCCATCAGAAATTTACTTTAGAATGGATTTTCAAATTTTTACTTAGCTTAAATTTGTAAGCTTTGACAAGCATCTACTTCAAGCTAGAAATGGCCAAACTCAATGTTCCAGAATCATCCCCTTCAAGTTAAGACAGTTTCATGGTGCCTCTGTGATGCTAAGGCACCGGTAGCAGGAATGTGGACAGCTGACATCTCCTCATCCTCAGTTCCCACCATCTGGGACTGATTGAGGAAAACTCCTGCCCCGGTTCTGCAGCTCTGGCCTTGAACGTGCCCAGTACGGATGCAAAGACTTCAAAGATTTAAGCCACCAGACTAACGCACCTTTACTGCACATGTGCAAACTGCAATTTTTTGAAGCCTTGTTAAGTTGGTTAAATTTCGGTAATTTTCAGCAAATGTCACATTCCTGATTCCCTGCCAAATTTCAATCCCTGCTCCAAATTATGAATGTACCAAATTTCTCCACAACTTGTTACAAATGTTGGGTTTTTTTAAAAAATATGTACAAAAGACTGGGTTTGCCCAGTCTTATTCTCAAAAATATTCGAGTCATTTTACCCAGACATTTCTATGTTATTCCTAAGAAAACATTTTGGGAAAGGAGAAAAAAAATCTGCCAAAAAAATTACAGTCTGACAACTACAAGCTTAATGATCTCTTGACCATAAGCATCACCAGCAGTTCCATCTATAATATATAAAGAAACAATGATAGGAAAGACTTAAACAGGGTCTTGAATAAGCAATCCAAATGAAGCAAGGCACAGTGCTGTAAGGCTTGCAGCGTTATTATTGTAGAGTTACTGTGGGTTGCTCATCTGTTTCCAATTTGTTTTGATGAAGCTAATTTTATAGTTTTTTGGTCCAATTTCCTCTTTTTCAGGCCATCTAATTAAGTACAAAAGAATTCCACTTTTATGACATGGCTTAAAGTGGTTCATTAGTTTTTATATGCTGATAGTAAATCTGCTAACACATCACGATTCTGAAGGTGATCAGAAACACTGAGGCTGGTTCCAAATTCACTCCCCTTTACATCAGAGGAAGCTTCAAAGAATCTTGCCAACCAGATACAATAACAGATACGCATTGCAACAAAATATTTAGTTGATCTTCAAGTACCAGTATTAAACACTATTATTGAAATTGCAGCTACATGCCATAGTCTAATGGGGTACAAAGGCACTTAAATTATTCATTATAATTGCAAATTTTGTATTTTAATGGGAACAGTAATAAGAGCCATCTTGATCCAGCCACAGCCCAGTGATGCTCAGGTCAGCAGTGTTTATATGGCTTAAGTAAACAAACTCCGGGACACTGCTAAATGACCTCAGCCTCATTTCTCTCCTGTTACTACATATGCATTTGGAACTGCACATGTAGAGATTTTTAAAAATATGTATTTTTGTCCTCTTCCTTAACTTACAAAGACGGGCATGTGAAAAATACTGTAAAATTCTTACTTCTTGAATACCAAGATATTCAGCTCGGCAGTGATAAAGCATATGCCATCCTTGCCTCTAGAGGTCCCAATTCAAATTAACCAAGAGTAGTCTAATGCCAGACAACATGCACACTTTGGTGGTGTATTAGGGACTGCACCACACACTCAGTACGTGTCATTGTTTGATCAAGATATTATTCTACACACACTACCTAGACATGGTTTCTATGGAGAATAAAAGCCATATTTTGTACACACAATAATATTAAAGGAAATACACTACTGGATCTTTACGAGAAACTAATGTCATAAAATGAACCAAACTGTAGGGCTTATTTTTTATTAAGAAATGCTTGGGGAAAAAAAGGGTATTTGAGTAGTACTCCTTTCTGCCATGCCAGTATGCAACTGCCTTTTATAATTGGAGTGGAGAAGCACTCATGGCTTACCTGAGCAAGGTAAATATTAGAATTAAGCCAAAGGCAAAGAAATACATTGAAATGTGGTTATAGCACATATAGTATAAGCTTTTCTAGGCACAGCTGTGAATAGAAGAAAATTATTGTACTATGATGGCAAAACACACACCTACACACCTGGACAAGATTGCAAGAGATTTTCAAAAGCAAAATGAGGGAGATTTTCTTTCCTAGGGAAGTTAATAGAGATACTCCAGTAGGTGAGCCTGAGTAGGTGGAGGTGAAAATCGTGGAGCATACACACACTTGTGTCTTTCTCACATAAATGTCACATTTATAGCTCACTGCATGTTAGTGGCCCAACAAAACCCCACCTATTGCAAGTAATATCATAATTATGAAGTGGAATACATCTTTAAATGATTGAGAAACTGTTCTTTGATTGCTGATACTGCCAAAATTACACAGTAAAAGCAAAAGTGTGCCTGTTCTAAGAAATATCATCATGCATAAAACAAGTAAACAATACTCCTGTCTGACCTCAAAACTAATGACAATACTGTCCTTGCAAGCTTTGTTCCACTAAAAACAGATCTCTCATTTTATGCTTAGTGCTTTTTCCATAAAGCTTTTACTTCAGAACATACGACTTGTTTGTGCATCAGACAAGGACATTTTTGGAGTGAATTTATGACTGGCTTGAAAAGAATGAAAGTTTGCTTACCTAGTGTCAGCAGCATTATCAGGCTACACAGTCATCAATGAGACAAAGTGAACAGAGTTCACGTTCACGTGTTACAATGAAATTACAGATTGAGGACAGACTCGTGCACCTTCTTTGAGATACATTTTAAGACCAATCAGATTGGTTGTCATGATTTATTTCTCAACAGTGACAGTGAATGGGAGGTGTTACTAGAGTTAAAAAAACTTAAAAGTCACCCAGAAAATCACCTCTAAAGTTAACGAAGAAAAATAAAAATGTATGCTTAAGGATAGATAGAGTAAGAATTCAAAATGTGGGGAAAAAAGTATAAGAAGAAAAAATTCTCATGTCCCTCAAGTTGGTTCAGAATAGCAAACACTTAACACTTAAAATGTCTGTTTTAAGAACTCTTAAGGACCAAATGTTTACAACTTTACATCCTCTGAGAAGTAACACACCAAGAATGCTTGTAAATAGTAGAGTTACTTAGAATGATGCCCAGAATTTGTGCAGAAGTTTCACAAAACTATATGGCAAATCAGTTCAGGGTATTCAAATATGACATGGCTGATCAACCCTTTATAATAAAAAGAGAACTCATTATAAAAATATCCAGCTTTTTTTGTATTTCAGTCTGATCTTCCTACAAAAGCCTTATACAAGCAAATACACAGATAAAACACACTTCAGTCTGCATTACCTTTATTCTTTCATTTCAATGATGCATTAATTTACATAAAATTAATTCAGAACAAGCAAGTTGTATTTATGAACCAAGGAGAATACAGATCTGTTACTCGTTTTTTAAAAAAATAATACCACCAAAAAAACAATCACACATCACGGATATAAATTATAGCCACATATTCAACAGTTTCTTACAGTAAAATGTTATTGCATGAAAAAAAAAAAGACAAACTCAAATAAATTAGTCTGTTTACAGCATTCAAGCACTCACCAAGCCTAAAATTTCAGCACATTTCAGCTTATAGTGTTTCGTGAATCATTCATGAATGAACACCACAAGCTGCAGAAATATTTCACATCTGTATTTGCCGACTGGAAGGGACAATTAGTTCTCAGATATGGGTTTGTTTTCAGGTAGCTCTCTTTGATATGTGATTGCTTACATAGATATATTTTGATCCCTGAATTTCTAAAATATTACTTTTTATAAGATCATCAATTTCCAGGATATGCCAGTATCTTCATGAGTAATCAAGAGCTATCCAGTTACTCACAATCACAAATTGTATGACCTTTACATAGTACTTCAAGCTCTATTTTTTTTTTTTCTGTTCAGGATTTAATGCAACCTCTAGCTAAGTGATGGAGCTGAGTGCTAAATGTCACAGAAGGGTACCACAATGACTGACAGATGAGGGAGTGGCACATCACCTCCTGTCCTTGTGGCTTCTTTTCCCCATATATTCATACCCACCACTGCTGGATAAAAGCACTCCCTTAATCCTGTCTCTATTTTATGTTCTTCAGTTTTAAAGTACCTCTAGCATGCCTCAAATATATATTTAAAAATATATTATTAAAAAAAAAAGTAGAAGGGGAAGTGGGCAAAATTTGATATTAACTATCTTCCCGTTTGAGACATCCCAGACAGAAAAACACAAAATGACTGAATTACAAGTCTAGAATTGTTTCCTTCTTTGTAGCTCATAACTGGCAAATTCTAAGTATTCATTTTGTATATGCATGATACACAGTAGTGTAAAATTTTTCTTTGTCTTTATTATCACCATGTTCACAACATTTTATCTTTTAGGAGTAAACAATATAAATCATAGGTAAAAAAAAAAGTCAGTAGGCATTTTCATATTGAAAATGAAATGACAATATTTAACTTTGCTCAAAAAATATTAGTGTGAAATCCTGAAACAGAATTTTATTTAAAACATAATTTTACATTTTTTTGAGACCCTCTTACATAAATTTCTTCCCTCCCATCTCCTGAAAAATCGGGACACAGGATTATTTTAGGAAACTAGAATACATGTCTGCTAGGTCTGCTTGCAGTACCAGCACTTTTGCAAATCGATATTGATATAGGATGCAGCATCCTACAAGGCCAATAATCCAAAAAGTATGTTTTCAGACACCATAAATATTAACTCTGAAATTTATCTTAGTTATCTAAGAATAACACGTCTGAATTCATTTGTACTGCTATAAAATTGCACTTTTTGAAGTCTTTCATTTCCTCACATTGCTTCTGATGACTGTGATGGCATTTGTGGATCACCACCTGTCACTGTCATATGGTAATGTGATGCTAATAATAAACATTATGCCTTCTGTACTGTTTGTTGAATTTGGTTACGTTACGTGACTTCCTGTTCTGGAATGTTAAATGTAGTATTTAAAAAGTTGTTATTAATGTTTCAGTTGGAAGACTGCTATTATTTTAGTTGTAATCTGATGTTCCTTCTCCTCAACAGAGATAAGTTTAATTCTACTCAGGAGAAATGTACACTCTTACAAAAGAAAAGGGTCATGCAACAATGGTGAAGAATCACTTTATTCTAGTGAGGATAGAAGTAGAAGAAATGCAAAATTCTGTTTACTCTTGCATTCTCTTCTACTCTAGTTTGATGTTTCCAAGTAGAAATGTCTCTGCTTTCTACTAAGTGGCTTCATAAAATAGATTTAAACATAAAACCATAAATAAACCACAAAGCACAGGTATCCATTTGCTTCATAGCTTATAATTTACAATGGATACCACTGGTGTTGTCCTTGTCAAAATCCTAGATATGGAATTCTGCTATACTACTAAATATAACTGATAAATATTATTGCTTCAGGAATGGATGTACGGTCTTTTACAGCCAATATTGAAATATGCTGATCTTTCACAACGTTATCGCATGTGCAATTTAAATATGAAATATAGCTATTCGTGGATAAGAGACAACGAGGAGCAACTCATCACGCTCCTGACCCACACAGACCTGTAAAAGACAGTCTCCTTGGGGAAACAGAACTATTGAGAAGAACTGAATCTTAAAGAAATACAAAATAGATCACAAATAATTCAAATATAACAATCCAATATGTCTAAAAATCTATACTTATCTTTAAAAAACAAATTTAGGTATGCAACTAATTCAAAATTCAACACACCTAGAAGTTTAACAGAGATATCCAAAAGATGAAATAGCATAAGACACCAACACTTTTCTGTTGTCAATTCACAAGCAGATAGAAGTAAAACTCTGCACTTTAAATCACAGAAATATTCTAATCACATTTCAGGGGATATTGCACAATTGCCACCGTTTTCAGTTCTTTTTTATTAATAATCCAATTTAAAAAATAAATGTAGGTACTAAACTATAGTACTTAAGAGGAATTTGACTTCTAAACTTTCTAAATTCTTTCGTTACACTTTAAAAATAATTGCCTTTTTTCTTGTCATTATGATTGTGGTAAGAAATATTCACTTTTTCTTTTGCAGATGCCTTTCATTCATTTAAAACTTAACTGAAGTCTCATCTGAGTCTTCTCTATCTGTTCCCACCCTTAATACAGTGTAAAAAGGACCCAGAAGCTCCGCTGGCTTTGCTCTGCTTGCAGTTCTGTGGCCCAGTTTATGCTGTGATCACTTTAGGAGGAAGAGACCCAGCTTTGCTATAGCTCAGAGATATGAATCTAAAAATCAACAACTTTAAAATATGTTCCCACAGGACCCCAATTCATCCAGCTTTGCAGGGAGATACCCAGAGCTTTGCCACACAATAAGATACCCAACAAAGACTCAAATGCAGAAGAGCCAGGTTTGGTTAGAATAAAAACCTAGACAAATAATTTGAAACAGAGGAAGCTCAGAGAGGCTGGGGAATGGGGAGGAGAACTGAGAGGGTTTATTCATAACTGTCACCTGACCGCTATATCCCTGTTACTGGGTCCTTGTATCCAGCCAGCACAAGCACTGCCTGAGTAACAGCAAGCTCTGCCGAGTGCCCTCCATTTCCCAGGACCTCGTTTCCTCAGAGGCATGCCCAGGTAGATGCAATTTCCCTCTCCCTCCAGAGGGACCTACCTTAGCCTGGAACACAGATGTTTTGCAAAATATTTCGTTCTGTGGACTACAGTTCCTGTGGAAAGAGAAGAGCATATGAATTCCCAGCTGGAAATCTCCCTGAACTTGCTAAAGCCATTAGCTCTCAGTTGCCAGATTTTTTCAGAGGTAGGTATTGCCTCATATGTATTTACATGTGTTTGCTGCAGTACTAATTCAGTATACACAGACAAGAACAAAAAGGGTTGAGAAAAATCTCTTCTTCTGGCAGCTCTGGCAATCTTGTAACCCAATTTCAAATATATAACTTTGGCATGTAAAATTCCACTGAAATAGGAAGACTTCAAAGGGTGCATAGATGTTCAGAGGTAAACTACAGGGAGACGGAAGCAGCAGGGACTAATTCGCATGTGATGATTTTTAAGAAAAGGTAACACCACAATTCTGTGTCTGGGTAACTCAGCAATTCAAGCAGTAAAATGTCAAACAGCAATTTGGGTAGTGAAGGAATTTTCTACATCAATGAGCACTGCCACACCTAATCAGCTGTGCTTAACTACATATCTTTTTTAGAAAGCTCCAAGCTTTTTTTGAAAACTTACAAATAATAGTAATAAATTTATTACTTCCTTTACTTTTTGGAACATTATCATCATGTTACATCTACCCAGAAGTCTTTGTTTCACTTTTGACCCAGTCTAAGAAACCCTTTTTCAATCCAATTTACAGGTCTGCAATTGTAATGGCCATGCACACTGAACAAATGGATTAAATAATGCTAAAGAGAACTGGCTTAGCTGTGGCAGTCCCAAACACCAAATAACTTATGGCCACAGGATACGGGAATAAATCATGATGATGGAAAAGAGTAGCTGGGAAATCTTGTTCCTAGAATCAATGACAAACAAGTAGCTGTTTAAGGTAACCAATCCATGATTCAACCGTTCAACCACGATTGCATCCAGGAGCTAAAAGAAAATGCTAAACCTGTTGCTACAGAGGTTATGAGAAGTCCTGCCAGCCTTGACTTATCAGAGTAAGGAAAAACAGAAGACAAAACTTGGGAAGAAGAAAGGTCCTAAATGGATGCCTCTCTTACCCTGAATATTTCATGCACAGTGATGGAGGCAAGCCCGTGAAGGTCTCCATAAGAGAGGTTCCTACAGCCATCAAAGACAAAAGTCTGGAACCATTGAATTAAAGCCTAAGATCCTTTTGAAATGCAAGACATCACTAAAACTACAAACACTTTCTTTTCAAAGAATATTCTACATTCTATATTTATACAGATATTCATATATCTATAGGACTCTTCAGAACACTTTATGCAGAATCAAATTTTCATTCACATGTATAATTAAGAATTAGTAGACCTCAATCCTAGTGATATATGTCATCCTGAGAAAGTGCTTTGAAAATCTCAAATGACAGACATGCTGAATTATAACTATGGGAAATCACAAAATTCCAACTTTTCTATAATAAAGCCTGAAAAGAAAAAAAATTGAACAGCTTTCATGTATTTGCTTAGAAGAAATGTCATCCATCTTCATCTGGGTTTGGAAAACTCTCCACATCTGCATTCTACTGTTATCCTTTGTGCTCCAGCACTTTTACAAATTGCATCTGTAGCTCACTGTATAGTTGACATGTCATGGAAAGTTCCTGCAGCTACACTTTCTCACTGCTGTTGTTGAAGGTGACTTGCTTCTTGCTCCTTAGAAATGAATACAATTAATCACATTCTCCAGTTGTCAGCAAATTACATTTCAATTCATGTTTATATTTTAAAAATGTAAATTCAGTTCACATCAGGTTTGGATTGCAATCCATATAAACAGAATAGCCCTACTGCACTACTAGCACTTTGACACGCACTAACAAGAAACTTTGTTCCCCATTTGTTTTGGAAAAGCAGGTGTTGGCTCAGCAGAAGTCCTTTCTAAGCTGCCTTCAGTATATATCCTTTTTATCATAAATCATTACCAAACTACGCAGCTCAGAGTTGTGCATTGCACATATTAGATGAGAGCTACATATCAACCTGTTTGTTTTCTCTCTGTGGCAGAAGAAACAGCTTCATGTCACTTGGTATGTTATTGAGCATAGATCTTCACGGACCCATGCTTAAATTTCATGTGTGGGAATGCTGTGGATAAGGACCTATTAAATTAAAGAGCTTAATTTTTTTTTGTTTCTTGAACAGAACAGTTACATAATATATGACATTTCTCATGCCTAACTTAATGTATCACTTACATCAAGATATTAACAAAGGTACTATCTGTGCTGAATGGTCTATTCTTTTGATTAATTTGTGCAAAAGTGTAGGTATGAAATACTAACAGGAAATACTCAGATACCTTATTCAGTGGTGATAAATTTCTCTGAAAGACCTTATCCACTGAATGAATAATTCATCAGATACTAAGAGTAACGAACAGTTGGATTAATATATGCTAACATTACTGAAGGTTAAAATTTCCTCTCAAAAAAAATAAAAGAATAGCTATCTCTCTTGCCTTGCACTTTGAGATTCATCTGGCCACCTGTGGACATCTGCAGTATAAAAAAACAACCCTCTACATTTGAAAAAAAAAGCTTTCATGTCAGCTAGTCATCTTAAGTTACATTTATAGGAAGCAGAAACAATTATCAGACATAAATATCAGACTTTGATATTACACAGTAGACCTCAAAAGTGAGGTGAGAGAAAATACAGTCAGAGATTCTGTTCCAGATTTTGTCTTGGCAAGGCAGACAGGATTTTAACATTACTCAAGTCTTTAAAAAGATCAGTTATGTTCCTACATTACGCTACAGAATGGAAATATTGTATGGACTGTGTCTGGCAACACATAACTTTCCACGAACTCCCATCACTGTGATGTGAGTGCACCTCCAAAGTGGGCAAAACAGACAAGATGTGAACCTGAATTTTACACATTTTTCCCTCTAAAATAAAAAACGTGCTGAAAAATTAGATGTGATCATCTAAGTCTGAAATGCTCATGCTGCAACCAATGTAACTGAGTAACGTCCACCTACAGAACAACAGTTCCTCCAGAACTCCTGCACTTGATACATTTCGGAGCTTCTGCAAACCAAGCTCCTCATCAGGGCTATGACTATGCCATGGTGAGTCCCAATAAAGTCCTTGTGCTATTTATAATTAAGACATATATAAAACATATACCCAGGACTCACCTGGGCTGCCAGACAGAACAGCAGTATAGCTCATACTGCTGAAGCTCTTTGTCCCATCCTTCTCACGGACTCTCCCATTTCCTCTCATGAGCAGGTTTAGCCGTTTGGCATCACAGTCTACACAGCACCCATAAGGTTACCTGAGAAAATTCCTCTGTTCTTTGCACACAGAAGCAGAGCACTATCAGCCATTTCTTCCGACTCTGAGGCTCATCTGAGCCACACTCTTTCTTTGTATTTTTAGCTGATGTTGTCCAATAGTACATCACACACTGCTATTTGTATAAAGGAAAGAATTAGTTTGTTGTTGGTTTAATTTGTTTTATGCACTTACCTCAATGCTTGTAAGAGGCACAAAAAAGCATAGGAATACTTTATGTATTAAATTTTTTTTGAATGGACAGGATAAACAATATCATGCTCGCTTATTTCTAGACATCCTGAAATGACTCTGGGAAGTAATGACATACTGATTATTCTTCACCCCACCTCTTTTCACTTTCACTCTGTCAATTAATTTCCACCCTATTTTAACGAACCATTTAAGAGTTAAAGCTCTAGCCGTGCTTATCACAAACCTGAGTTAAACGTATTCTTGGCATTACAGTGAAAAGAGGCAGCATCCTATCCATGGATGTATGCTTATCTGAACATCATATTTCACATTTATATTCTTCCTGAAAGTTGTCAGATATATTATGTTGTGTCCAATAAGTACTTTATAAACATCTTATTTTAACAAGAGCCGTCTTTTCCTGTGTGTCTGCATAAGGTGATAGATCTCAGCAAATAAAATTTCTGATTGAAAGATTATTTCCATATCTGCTTTGTTTTCCTTATGATATTAGTTCTTGAAATATTGAATTTCTTACTTCATGTCTCTACAGTACTTCATCCCTCCTGACAGCACAGAGCAAATTCAACTCATTTTACCCCTATCTTGAAATTAACGTTCTTGAGGCAATTTCATTCTTTTTCATTTAAATACATCTAGGCAATTTTACTTTTCATCTGGATAAGACGAAAGGAGGAGTTTTGTACCATTCCTAAGTCGAAGCCTACAACACAGATTGTCATAAATTCATGTCATAAAGACAGTATAAGTGTGACTTTATTTCAAGATGTCAGTCAAAACATTTCGCCCAACTCTGATTTATATGGGTAACATTAAAACACAGTGTGGTTTCGCCAAATCAAGTCGTAAGGCATATAATTTCCACTAGGATAGCTCCATATACATTATTTGGTATAAATTCACTGTAATGTTGAACCATGTTTGGGACAAGCCTTTCAAATTTTAGGAGTTTTTTTACAGAACTTGGATTAAGCTCTGGGCTAACAGAAGGATTAAAAAAAAAGTCACTTTTGTAATTTAAATAAATAATTTTTTACTGGTATTCCAAAACCTTTCAGCTTTGTATTTTTCACATGGAAATTAATAAATAGTGCTTGCTATTTTATTTCAATTGAATCAAGGACAATCAATTAAATTCAATACAAGCCACTACTGCAGGTGCAGTTATGTTGACAATACCTAGAAATAAAGTTGAAAAACATACTGTTGTTAAGCTTTCACTCCTTTATGTGGCTCTGCAAGTAAGACTTGAGGCTTACCTTGACTCTTCCTTTAGTCAAGGGACAACTTTAAAGAATTTCTGAAGTACCCAATTTTCTGCACAACCAGAAAATGAAATCACGAATTTTATTCAGTATCTGCAGAGAATGAATATTTCATTTAACTTAATGATAGTGTTATAAATCAATTTATCTTTTAAAAAAAATATGGGTTTGGACATCCTTTTTTTTTCAACCTTTAAATTTAAGAAAAACACGCTAATAAATTTTACCATAAAATTTGTCAAACTTACATCTGAAATCTTAATTTATTATTTTAAAAAGGATATTGCTGCAAGCACCCCATCTGTAGTACTCCGTTAATTAGGGCCTTGAATTCCAGTTAATCAGGAACCACCTGAAATAGGGAAAGATTTTGACTGAACATGAAAATTTCTATTTTGGCATATGTGTTTCAGTTTAAAATATTCACTGGCTTTTTATTTCTTTAAAATTCATTGGTGAAGACAAGATAATTTGATATCAGTTGTCAAAAATTCTTTCATTCAGGAAGTCAAGTAGTATGACTATTAATGGACTAAACTAAATTAGCACATAATGTGCATGGTTTATGCTGATTTAATGGCAGAAGATTTAATCAAAATTGATTCACAGTCTAGCAGCAGTTCCAAAAATCACAGCTCAAACCGGGAGGATAAATGTTACTCTGAGCCCCCGATGGTGTGGATAGCAGGTACAAAACTGCCTCATATAAGGCAACTTTCCTGATGTTAGATATGATGATATGGCATCTTTGTTCTCCATTTTGCAAAAGGTACCCAAGCACCTAGTGATACATTATGCAAATGTAAAAACAAAAAAAAAAATCTCTCTCAGAACTGTTTCGGTTTTATCCTTATCCTTTTTTTTTTTGCATATAGGTTATTGCAAATCTTAGCCAGTTCTGAAGTTACAAGTTTTTGTTGCCTCAGAACTTCATTTTTCATCAACAAAGAGTTTCTCAGAATGTTTACATTTTGTTGTCAAACTCTGTTATTACTCTGATTCCACACTGTTGAAAAATAGGAGTCTGCAACATGTCAGAACACGTGTATTGAACCACCAGTTTAATCATTAACAGATTGACTAAATTCACATGGGTGAGAGAAATGCCTTAAATGCATTCTGGGGGAAAAAAGGGAAGATGATAGAAGTAGTATCTGTATAGATGTTTCTCTAAAGACAACATGATTTTTTTCCTTTCTTGTGGCACACCTTCACTCTAGCAAATCACTAAAATACCGTTAATATACTGATACCTCAGTGTTTTAGAGCTATCAGCTGGTTTGACTCATTTATGCACAAAAAAAATGACAGTGGAAAAGAAAGGGAAAAAAGTAAAACCAAATACATTCAAATACTGCTGGTTATAGTGTATTGCTAACAGACTGCATACGTATGGAAATCGGTGGGAGACAGCCATATTACTACAGTGATATTATTGAAGAGGCCTTAAAAAGGGATTAGATACATTTATGGAAAAGAATCTCATCCCTCAGTGGCTATTAAGTATGATGATTCAGATGAGCCCACGAAACTGATAATTAGATGGCAACTAATTAAAACAAAATGCAGCACTTTATACTTGCTGTCTTTCTTACACTCTTTTATCTCCCTCTTTTGCCAACAGTTTGGCATAGGACACCAAATGTCCTTTGGGGTCAATCTTCAGATTTAGTCTTGCTCAAAAAGATATGTTTAATCTACAACTGTCAGCTTAAAAGTGTATCTCCATAATGTAATACATTACATTGTGCTTTATCTTAATTTTCCACATCAGCTCCATAAGTAAACAATAGTCACTGTCACGAGTATGCCTTCTTAGAATCATTTCAAGGCATGTCTTGGAGAGACCGTAAGTGTTTTAAAAGGAGTAAATTCATCAAAATCAGGAATACCTATTTAATTTTAGCTGAAGTCAGGCACATAATTTTTACTTCATTGCCTGTGTAGGACCATATTAAATGTAAATTCAACTGTTAACATATCTACATAGCTCTGTAAATCTGGTCCACATTCTCAGCCAGTATAAACTCATAGATAGTAGCTATACATGCACAGTCTCTGCATTCTTATTTTAAGAAAGCCATAAATCATTTGATTCAAAGTACTTTGGGCAAGCATAATAGAAGCAATGGTTTCAAATTGCAACACACAAAGCAATACGGCACATCACAAACATGTACTAGTTGTTGTTAAACCCTCCTTGAGTTAACTCAGCCTCCAGCAGCAACAGCACAAACTATGCACTATACATTAACATTTGCAGTTTATACACCAGAATGAGTACAAAAATACCATATCTGTCCTTCCCAAACACCTCCACAGTAAAAAAGCAAACTGAATTTCCCTTTCTATACCCTACTTCCATTACAGTTAAATTCAGTGAATGAGCTGAACCCTGCAGCAGTGTGTCCCTACTGCTGATTTCTGTATGGAGTATATTTAGGAGGACTGTTCGTCTTTACACCCAAATGAGTGGGCCTCTGCAACCTGTTTAGAAATTGTGATGCGATCCAGATCTTTATTTTGCAATCTGATTCACAGTGCAGAGCTTTCCTGTAGGTTAAGAAAGCCTTTGTTTATCCAGGAGATTTCTTAACTCTTGATACTATGTGCAAATTAACATCCATTTTACAACCTCACTGCTAATTGCTATTTGCAAAAGGATTAGCGTTCTATGGCAGCAGTCGCTTTAGTTACTATATGAATATTCATCAGGATTTCATATATAGACCCTCAGTATTTACAGCTTAATTTCTTTATTTTGTGGCTTTGTTTTGCTGCTTTACCCATCTGTACAAGTAACTGCCATTATCACAATCATGTAAGTATCTATGTTTTAATCAGATCTGTTTTGTCGCTACTCCTACACAAGCTTCTGCAGGTGCCAATACAAATTACAGTCTTCACAGCTTCTCGTACATTTTATTCAATGACACAACAGTACTCATATTAAAGCATGAGTAACTTTACAACAACGGGGTAAAAAAAAAAAAAAGCAATCATATCTAGTTTTCACGTAGCTATCAGCAGTACTCCCAACACTAAAACAGGTTGGGCATCAAAAATGCCAATGCCAGGATGCACCAAGCCGGCAGTCATATTGGAGTAACGTTACCAGAAGATATGATGAAGGAGCCTGAGGAGTTTGAGTAAGGACCAGGAATAAATCCCGGCAAAGAAGTCTTTTGGACTAAAAAAAATCAAAGTCACTGGAAGCTGTGTCTTTGGGGACAAAACGGTGTCTTCTGTTTGATTGCTTTCACTGCCGGTGTAAGAATTTGGTCATTTTTTTGTGATTAAAGAAGATCACACCATAAAAGCTCTGGAGCCAACTATTTATTTCTAAGCCAAGCTAGAAGAGGACCACAAACACTCATGTAGTTGTGAAGTAAGATGGAAGAATTTAAAAATTGTAGGTCAATCTAAATAATGTTAAAATTGTTTAAATATCAGTAAATTAAGAGTGGGGGAGAAGGCTTCAGTTCCTCTTAGCTGCATTTTTGTTTCTGCTTTTGGAAACTCCTGAGTAATATTTTCAGCTTTCTTCTGCAGTCAATTAAGCCTGAAAGGGCAATTCCTTTACAAATGAAAGCTGATATTCTTACATTGCCAAGAGCCTCCAGCAAGTGGAGAAATATTGCAAGACTCGCAAAAAAACACACACACACACAAAAAGAAAAATTTTAAAAAAAACAAAACCAAAAACCCAAGAAAAAACAATCCTAAAGAGTCATTTTACATGAAATCAAAAGGGATGTAAAACTTCTACAAATCCCCTTCACAGACTTAATTGTATTCCTATTCTTCCAAAAGTCACAGTTTTCTAGAAGGGAATTATTTGGAAAGATAAAAAGTGTAGCAGCCTCACTGGTATTTTCAAGACAGTTTTCATTACCATGCAGTACTAATTTTATCTATCTAGTGTCACATCACAATGAGAAGACTGTTCTATTTACTTTCTCAACTGATGTGAGAATCTTAAACAACATTTCAGTAATACTGAAGAACAAAGTGGCAAATGTTAATTTATTCAGCTGTGTTACAGCAAGACATCAGAAAAAAATGAAAAGGGCAAAATTCAACAAACACTTGTTCATTTAATTGTGTGTATTTCCTGACTTTCCTTATAAGAAAAAAAATCCAGAACTGCAATAGGAAAGGAAGATTTGGAAAGCAGCAAGCCTGAGAAAAAGAAATGTGGAAGAGTGTATCTTCAGTTCAACTTAAATGGCAGCGTGGCAGGGCAACAAAAATAAAGCTGGTGCACCTATGGACAGCTCTGTGACAGGTGTGAGTACCAGTCTATAAGGTTCTGCAAAGCACTCCAGAAGATGCTATGGCTCAGTAGCTGTCAAAAAAGTGCTATTCACAAATAGTGCCCCCCTCCCCAAATACGTGGGGAGGAAAGAGGTAAAGAAAGAAAAAAAAAAAAAAAGAAAAGAGTAAAAAAAGGAAAAAAAAAAAAAAGGGTGAGAAAAATATCACCCACAGAAACCTTAAAGGGACTGAGAGTAAACCTATACAGAAATGTTAAGATTAGATCTTAACCAAGGAACAGCTGAACGAGGTGTGAACATAGCTGACCAAAGATACTTGACAAGTTAACTGCTTAGGAAGAAGGGGAATTGTTTAGTGTGATACCTAGGGCTGTAAGAGCAAACAATGGGATGAAATTAGGAGGGAAGATTTAGGCCAGATATCAGCAAAACATCTCAGCAGTTATTGTACTGTGAAATAATCTCCCAAGGGATGTAGCTGAAACCCCATTGTATGGGAAATTGAAAACTAGCTCCAATTAGAGCTAAAAACTTCAATGCAGCAAACAATACTGCCTCTGTGGAATGATGGCCTGGATTGATTTAATAGCTTTTTTTCCCAATTTCTATTATATTCCATTCTAGAATGCACAATGTAAGACAGTTTTAGAGGAAGAATGTTTTTTCTCAACAGAAGATATTGTTTTAGCTAAGCATGCTTAACAGTTTAAACATCTATTGCTCCACCAGTCATTACTACACTATCTGAATATGCCATATGGACAAGGATATTTTAAAAAAAGTGATCCTGGCCCTCAAAATTCTGTTTGATCTCCCATTTTAATAGTTGAAGTAGATCAAGTTGCAACTCCATCTGAAGAGATGATTAGGAACATTCATAATACATGGCAGCATAAGAAAACCAGAACAATATTACGGCCATTTAAAAAATGGATGCAATGTTTATCACACAAAAGCTAAAAGCCCTTTAGAAACATGGTAAACTAATTGTAGCTGTCCTACAGAGAGTACATTTTTCAAACCTACATGTGCACAAATAGTTTGCACAAACAGCTTTTATTTTGTTTGTATTTTCTTTCCCATCATGTACTTAATGTTTTCTGCAATGCCTTGCTTTGTATCTGGGCACAGCCCCTTGGGTGACCCTACGAGTGATAAAGCCACACAGAAATCACTCCAAGGGGCAAAATCCTTCCACACAACATGTGCAAGTCACTGGTATGATTGCTGGATGTAGTTGTGCCTCAATAAGCTAAAATATTTCACTAGGCACAAAATGAGAAGCAGCAATAAGACTTGGTACACATCGAATTTTTCCTACATATATATGTCTCTGATAAAACTATTTTCTACTACTGTTCACATTTGCCTTCTCTTCATTCAATATTTTTTTCAGCACTGCCTCTAGTCAAATTCTGATGCGACTGCAACATGATGATACAGGCAAATTTCAGAAATGATTAATTATTTTACACTATGCATGAGCAACTGAAAAAATAAGAAAACACAGCAATTTCATCAAAACGATATGGACTACTTCACTTCCTTTTGCTTATGGATAAAAGGACCTTTTGTTTGATTTACTGACTGATTCAGAGTCCTGGCAATAGCTGCAATACTATGGAACTAAACTAAACCTCCCTGAAAAGAGAAAATAGTCTCCTATCTTGACAGCTGGCCATATTCAATAACTGGTATGGTTATAAGCAGTATCACAGAGAAGCTGAGTTAGATTTAAAAAAAATTTATTAGACTCTTGCGTTAATCTAGAAAAACATCCTCACCTTTGACAGTATGGGAAGCTGTACATAAGTACATAGTGTACATACTTCAAATTAAATAAAAACTATACAATTTTCCTTTAATTTTAATTGATTTTCACCAGCTTATTCCACATATATGTTATGTTACAACAACACTAATCAAAGACTAGTCCACCTGACATTCTGAATGTATTTTACTCCTATTCTAGTGACAGCTGCAGCAGGCTGTTGTACGTGCACAAGAATAAATTGGTCTACCAAAGCAACACAGTATTTACCTGTTTCTGAATGGATTCAGAAGGCTCCAGACTGAATTAACAGCTGGCCACATGTCATCCAGATTTCAAAATCTTTCCAGGGATACACTAAGTTGAAAATTTTACACTTCAGGTATGATTTAATACCTCCCTTATGACCTACAGGGTATGATATAGGCAGGAGCTCTTACAGTGCCAGGGATGAAACTCTAAGCACATTTTCCATGCATGGCAGCCATTCAGCCTGGAATAGCATTAGAACCCATGGAATATTGTAACAACATCAAGACCTCAGCTTCCATTAGCTACTTGTTGAAAAGCCACAAAAACTGTGTGGACTCGCATCCCCAGTTTCCTAGGAAATGTTTCTCTCTCGCCCTGGCCATTCCAAGGTGTCTTGGAAGTATGCAGCTGCAGAAAGTGGTTTTGAGCCGGTGAGCTGTGACTGGTGCTGTCAGTCTCCCCAGAATCCTCCCTGTGTCTGGAAACATTAGTGATTTCATGGGGCAAATTCATTACCTTCATCCCAAGTTGTTACTGCAGTCTACCAAACGCTTTTAAATTATCTAGAGCAAATACGTGGCATAAGGGCTGGTACAAGGCAAAGATAAATTTCTTGAAATAAATCACACACACAGGAAAATCTTGCAGCTCTCTTGGGCTAAAGGTCAGTTTTCACCATCTCCAGCAGCTATAGCTTAAGGATCCACAGAGACTTGGCAGCAGCCTTGCAATATAGGAAGATGATTATACTCTCTGGCTTCTAGAAAGTAAATCCCATCATCTTCTCAGGAACAGAGAAAAGTTAAATCCATGGAAACTGCTGACACTTGCAAGAATTTGTAGAAGAGTTGTTTTCAGTTTTAAATAGAAAACCCACAGGAAGTCAGAATCCCACAGGTAAACAACCAGTTTCCAGAGCAATGATGTTTTGCATATATGGATATATCGGCTTTCACCCAAACAGAGCTAAAATTAACAACATGTTTACATATATCTAACACAGCTACAGTCGCAGGTGTCTTCAACTAGGAATCTAGGAGTACACTTCTAGTTGTATGAGAAAATTGCTAAGAAATTTTCAATGGACACAAGCAGGAAGAATTTTGATTTTATGGAACATTCAAAATGCAGAAACTGCTGTGTTAGAGTACTCTACCACCACGTTGGAAAGGGGAGAGTCTCCCTCACAGATCAAGGCTTCTTGCGGTATATAGTTCTCAACTATTATTTTTAGCCAATTATTATTCTGGTCTACTCCTTCATAGGATTTGCAAAGAAAAAGAGGATAACTTATTTTAATTTAAAAAATATGCATTTTAGTAGGATTTGAGGTAGTAGTAATGCAGACCAGTTTTGATATTTGTACACATATAAAAATGTGCAGCTTTATATTGCTAATACATTATATTTATCACATTTATTCCCAATAAAACCTTTGGGTTAACAATGGGATACTACCTTAGCACTCCTAAAGATAATGAGCTACCTCATCAGGGGCAAACTTTGCACCACTTTTTCTCTCATTAAAATGTAGGGCACCTTCAGCACAGGATCTACATACCTTTATTCACAGAATCACAGATGGCTGAGGTTGGAAGGGACCTCTGGAGGTCACCTTGTCCAACCCCTCTGGTCAAGTAGGGCCACCTAGAGAGCCAGTTGCCAAGGACCATGTCCAGATGGCTTTTGAATACCTTCAAGGAGGAAGACTCCACACCCTTTCTGGGTAACTTGTGCCAGTGCCTGACCGCATTCACAGGAAGGCAAAAAAAGGGGTTTTTTGTTGTATTTAAACAGAATTCCTTGTACTTCAGTTTGTACCCATTGCCTGTTGTCCCGTCACCAGACACTGCAGAGAAAAGTCTGTGTCAATAATTAATTTTTCATGGTTCAGCTCCTCAGATGCCTTGGTTCTTATGTAAGGTTAACCTAAGCCAACACATTTGCATGGAGCATGAAACTTAACAAAGAAAAACTTGACTTGATCAAATTAATTATTTGATCTAACACAAATATTTGTGCTTCAGTTTGGAGCAGTTTAACTCTTTCAGGAAAAAAAAAAAAAAAAAAAAAAAAGCTAAAAGAGAAACCAGAAAATAAAAGGGCACATTCACAAGAGACTTCAGTGCTAGGTAAAAAAGGGTATCTATGAAACTTTCTTTCTCCTGCAACTCAGTGGCTAACGCCATTCCTGTTTGCTTTGCATCTGCTTCTCCCAGCTGCCACTCTGAAAGCTCAGACCAACCCTGTGTCTTTCCTTCAGTTCCCCTCTCCCAGCCAGACGCAGTGAGTCACAGAGAAGCTATGGGAAGCGCAGAGCAAACAGAGCATGAAGGAGGAGATCAGTTTTCCCATTTGGAGTAAGCTGGTATCTTCATTAGTCTTAAACTCAGGGGATTTTTGCAAATTAATCAATCACCAAGCTCTGCTAAAGGACTTGTGAATAAGAAACTGTGTCCCTTTTAAAAAACAAACAAACCATCCTTAATCCTTTTATTCCTTGTTTTTTGTCTTTAAAACCGAGAACACCACTCACCCCTACCTGACAAGTTCTGAAAAAGAACGACTGTGCTCAAAACCTAATACAATGAAGACCAGATAAACACATCAGAAAGACAACATGTTTTAGACTAATTTATGCAAACTAAATATTACTTTCACCACTCCCTTAGGAGAAGTATATAGCAGAAGTAACAACGGGCTGTGATTCTTTAAATATACCTCTATAAATAGGAATCTGCATTCTAATCCACTAGACCGCTAAGTATGCCAGCATACCTGCTCTTACTATTGAGGCACTTACTAGTGGTATTTGATATATCAGAGATAATTGATATTAGAAAAAAAAGAAAGAAGCTTGTCACACAATAGAGTCAGAAAGTGATGGAGGTAAAGCATTATCCTGATGTTTGCTGTAACTATATTTCCATCCAATTAAACTTCCCTAAATGCGCAGGGGAATTTCAAAGCAGTTTGCAGTGATTTAACTCTGCAGCTCACACTGACATTTCTGGGAGTCAAGATGATAAATCCCTTCACATTGCTCTGAAAGTTCCTCAGCATGTTGGAGACATGCGTCAAAGTCAGGAGAGTTCTCCTAATGAGCCCTGCTCACTTTGATGTTTCCGCTGGATAGCATTTCTGGCACTGAATGAATATTTTAGATGTCTTATGCAAAAAAAGTCAAACAGTTTTCACCTTTGATAACCATACATCTTACTTTAAAGGCCTTAACTTCTAAATGCTGGGGATGAAAGGTGATTCTTTTATGTCCTTTTTGCCATTGAGAAGTAATGCTTTTGTTATTAAAAATGAATAACGTTTCACATTTTGTAACCTTAGTATACACTAGTCAACCAATGGCATTGAGGTTAGAAATCAAGATATAAAGTTAAGCACTGTTAATGTAGTGGATAGCTCATCTTTCAATTAAAAGTGTTTTAAAACTGAGCATGTTCATTTTCATGTAGTCATTTGAAAAAGTCTATGGAGAAAATATTTGGAATTTTAAGGAGATTCACCTGATATTTTGCTGAGCCAAGCTTCTAAATGCAAAGTTCAATTGACATGTCTCATTTTAGTGTCTTTAAGTACAGTGTTCACAGTTCACAGCAAACGGTAAAATTTAAAGAGAGAGAGAACACGAGCATTATTGAAAATCAGTGCCTAATCGACTTCATCAGGATGCATTTGCAAAGATTAGAGTAGAAAATATTCTGTCTCTTTTATGCAATTAGGGAGACATCAGAAATTCATAGCAAGAGGGAAAGGTTGAACATGCGTAAATCTAAAAGCCCTGAAAAGCAAGGACATTATTTCTCCTACTGCTGTTTTTTCCTTTATTTGCAAACCTTCCCTTATTTTTAGGGGAACGAATGACAGCAAACTTTCCCTTAGTTTTAGGAAAGAATAACAACCCCTGAGGTTTTGAGATGGTCATTTAAAAGCTTTTTGCTGGTCTAAAAGGTTCTATGCCTTTGCTCATTCGAGAAAGTTCATAACTTGAAGAACTCATCAGATCAGAGTCGGCTTCAGAAAAAGCCCAAGCAGGTTATGAGTATCTTACAATGGGAAAGCAAAATCTAAGAAATCAGAAAGCACTCAACAGAGCACGCCTGGGGGAGATTTCTGGATAGGTTTTTAAAGTACAAAAAGCCAAAAAGCTGATGTAGCACTCTGATCCTCTAGCTCTAAGGGCAAACCCTCTTGCCTAGCTACAGGACCAGAGCCTCCGGGGTCACAGCTGTGCTGCCACCGAACAGCACAACAGCGTAACAGCATCGGTAACTTCTGACTTCTGTCCCAGTATTTACACCAGGAAATTGCATCTTAATTCTGAGTCCTATGCAAGACACACAGCCACTAATCAAGGAAGATTTAACCAAATAGCACATGCGGGATCTGACCTGGTGCTTTAGAGTGACATCTCCTGGAGACTATATCAAAATCCCTGTAGCTATGACTAAGGCTGCCTGAGGAAATGGAAACCAACGACAGCTGAACACAAGAAAACAGAAATAAGAGCTGTCCACATGGTTTGTCGTTTTCAGCCCTGCTCTGAGCATTACCAGGCTCATAGTGCAGGCCAGACTTCTGCGAGCACAGTGAAGGACAGGATTCTGCCACTGCCGCCCAGCAGCATGTTCATTAAAAGCTACTGAGGCTCATCCGTTCTTGCTGGTTTTATTTCAGATGTTACGTTCACAGAGGTACACCAAACACAGGAGCTCAATGAGACTCTCCAAGTTTGGAAAGTACAACAGAACGTGATGATGATTTTGATTTTCAATTATGAGATGAATTTTTGAATGTCAAACTATTCAGCACTGACAAAGTATTATGAAAGCTAGATTTTAATGTGTGGTGTATTCTCTGAGTATGTTTTGGGTCATATGTGACAAGCAGAGGGGAAAATTGTTCTTCTCCATCACTCTGACAGATATTGCTAGAAATACCTTTCAATGTTTTAGGTACCACCTGAACTAAGTGTCATTACCTACATAAGCAACCTTCTATTTTCCATTCTACATCCCTAAGCTCATGTTTCAGTGTCCCACTGCACCTGCCTACCTAATGAGGAGGAGCAAATGATCCAGAACGCATTTAATGTCTTCCTCTCACACAGAACCAAGACTGCTTACAAACCCCAACTGTAAACGCATTTACATTTGGCAAGTTTCCAGCAATACACAGCACCGCCAACAAACAAGGAAAAAACAAAATGCTGTACTCGGCAGAAACGACAAGGGAAGGTTAATGTAAAAAGCAGCTTAATACAATTATCCAATCTGGAGTTTGACAAGAGCACTGGAGTTCCAAATTAAACAGAATTTGAAAGAAATTCTGTATCACCTGACATCTGAAACAAGAGCCTTAAGCACTGCAGCACCAGTGCAGCAGTCACAAGTCTAAGGCACTGAGTGAAAATGAATTTTAGTATTTCTGCAGCAACAAACACTTGAACAGCAGTAAATAAACATAAGAGTGGAAGTCATTCCCTGTGACTTACCGCAACTATCGCCTTGGATTCTAACACACTTCTAGAATTAGAAATGAAATTTAAATTACCATCTTTTACAGCCCCCCATGTAGAGCCAAATTTGGGCATCATTCCTTTATGACACATTTAGAAGAAATTAGCTTTGAATTACAGTAATTGGGAATTTTTTGTATCACAGTATCTACAGAGGAAAAGTCCCCTGACCCTAGATGACCCTTCAGTATTGTTTCAAAAGCTCTCCTCAGTATATGCATAATACACACAAAATTGTAAAAACATAAAGCTGGCACAGCTAAACTTAAGAGCTACACAATGAAAACACTATGATTTTCATCATACATGAAATTAAAAAGACTATAATTGTCAACATCCATTTTATTTGCCACTGGTTCCATCTTTTCAGCCATCCATTCTGAGGCAGTCTATAAATACATGAGCTGCTATTTTCCAACAACATTTTGATTAATTTGATACACAAACACCTGCTGAAGAAAAATTCAAGCTTAGCAGTTAACATTTGGCAACATTTTGCACAACTGAAAATGGGATTAAACTCAAAATAGAGCACTAGCTCAACCTGAAATCCATTAAAATTGTTGTATTGTCATTAGCATCAAGAAGACAATAAGCTTTTAAAAATGGTCTGAGACAAAGCTGCATACACAACAGATAATATACATGAAGTTGTACTGCTTATCAGAATGAAGACGTCTACTAAAACCAACAACATTCATTAAGCTGAATATTATCATGGCAAAAAAGCGCAAGGTTAGAAACTCAAGAAACTGCAGTAAACAAAAGTTAAATTGTTATCTGCAACCTCCTATTACGTCAGCCTATGAGCACACAATCGAGTCAAGAGCTCTCACTTAAACTTGAAATATCTCTCCATAAATTTCAATAGTTTCTTTTGTCAACTTTATGCACGTTTCCATCACACGAGTTAACTAGTAAATGATGCACAGAAATATTCCATAAAAGCAGACCCAGCTACTGTGCCATGCTAAAGAGCTGCCCCTGGATCCTCAGCCTTTTACTTATTTAAGAGTGCCAATTTCCTTCCCTGTTTTTGTTACTTGTTGAGCAAAAAGCAATCCTGTGGAGCAAAGATTTTTAGATACTTAAAATGCAATTAAAAGAGGGGGGACCCAAGAGCTCCAAAAAGCTTTTTAGAGCTCTTGAGTCCCCCTTTCTTTAATTTCATTTTATTGACATCAAATCTTGCATCTCTTCTCAAGGTTTAAGATTATTCAGATGATAATCTGGCTTTCTGCAGTCCTAACACAATGTAACAAAACAGGTTTAAAACCCTGAACTGCTATTTTGTCATAGCAGCATCCTCTTTCAAAGGAAGAAAAACATCTGAAACATCTTTAGTGAGCTAAAGAGGACAAAACATTATTTTATTTCTGTGAAGAAGTTATTAATTGGATGAATTAAGCCAAGGAGGGAAAACTGCCTGTATCAGAAAGTAAATTCAGAATTAAAATCCTTCTTGACTCTCCATAACTGAAAAAAAAAACCCAAGTCCAAGTAGGTTGTGTGAGTGTGACTTGCTCTTATTTCTAGAGGAAAGGGTTTAGCTTGGTGGGCAAGAGGAGAGCAGTGGATGTTGGTGCTCAGTGGAGAGTGGATCCTCACTGACAAACTGATGATGTACCAGATACATGGACATTGAGCTGGACCGGTAACTGGCCGGACCACAGGTTCAGAGGGGTCTGATCAGGGGCACAAAGTCCAGCTGGAAACCAGTCACTAGTGGTGACTCCATGGGATCAGTTCTGGGGCTGGTGCTATTTAACATCTTCATTAATGGCCCAGCCAGTACATTTTGGAAAGTATTTTATCTAGGGAGAAAGTGGTAGTTTTCTGCTTTTCTCTTAAAAAAAAGACAGAGAGACTGAATGGGCAATGAGACTTCTGGAAGAAGGAACGTCTGAGCTGAGAAAAGCTCTAGTTATTACTAGTTTTTTTTTTTTACTAGATTACTAGAAAATTACAAATTTTCTACATCTTTAAAACTAAAAATATCTTCTCATAATTACACCATTTGCACCGTTTTTAGAAAAAGTTTAAATCAAACATATCTGAATTTTCAGTTCTAGTTTACAGTCACATTTTACTGTAAATCAGCTTCTGGAACACTGATTTTAGTTTTGCTTAAAAAAAGGTATAGCTAAATTTAAATTCTTAGTGAATGCACTTACCTCAGGATAAATCACATTTAAACTCAGACTTTTTGACCGGTTTAACTACATTTTTTTAAAATTGTGCTATTCGTGTAACATCTGTGACATTATCTGGGTGCCTAAATCTCAGTGAAATCTAAGGGCAGGCAACCTCTAAGTGTCTTTGCACCTTTGGCAATTTTATCTCAGACGTCAGCCACACTTCCAATACGTGCTCTCTGGATCAAGACTGATCAAACCGACAAGATACTACTTGCATAAGCACATCTTTGTAGCCTGTTAAAATTCTGTTAAGCCTCCTAAACACAGAATTTAATCAGTTTTACATTGGACGTTCTTTGCCTCCAGGTAAGAATAGCTTTTAGAAAACCTCTAAAACAGTTTTTAATAAATTCCTTGCTAAAAAAAGCTGTTCTCTTAGTTTACCTTACTATAGATAAGGACAAGGTCACATGCTTTAGTCTTCAAATGATTTTTTTCAGTCTGTTTATTTTGACACAGCAGTTGTCAGGCTGGTTTTGGATCACAGCCTAGTTCATCTCTGCTGCACTAGAGCATCAGGTTGTTCCTCCTTCTCACCCCACCGTCCCAAACCCTTGCAGCAAAACCTTACCCTGGCAGAGAGCCAAGTGCCTGCCATAGCGCATAGTGTTGGTCAGCTTCAGCAAACATAAAATAATTCCTCTCATAAGCCAAATGAAAGAATTTTGTCTTTATATCATGTTTCTCTAATCCAGCCTGTTCCCAGTATTTTCACAAAAGGCCACCTGTGCCACTTCTAACAGAGTGTATATTTTGGTGTATGACTGCACGTGATTTACCTGAAGGAAAGGTTTGAGTACAGAGCATGAACACCCAAGTCATCAGCCACTGCTCACTCTGCTCAGTTTCTGACTGTTATTTTAGTTACGGTTACAGCTGCTTTGAGCTGTCAAGGTCATGTAATTATCTGCTTTTACTGGGTCCCGTGTTTTCAGCACCTTCCAGACTAGCATTGCCACATTTTGAGATAACACACACAAAAGAAAAGGAAGACCGAAGTCATGTTCAGAGGAGGACCTACTAGTGTTGTGGACTGCATGTTAAACATACTAGCCTAAATATTCCACTCTGGTATTGCAGCTGATTATCACCTGCACCTATTTTAATCAAACACAAAGATCTGCACAGCACCCATTAGAACTGGTGGCATAGGATAAATATGAAAGAGCATAGTCTCACCTCTAATGAGACAGACGTCAAACTCATGTTACAAGTACCTCAAGGTAACGTAGAAGTGCCTATTAGTCGTTACTTCAACAGGAAGACTGATTTCTTGACTGCGAAAAGCATGAGTTTGCACTGAATGCAAAAATTTTCTATTCTAAATCTGATTTTCAGAAGTACTTTAGAACTCCTACAGAGATAGGTCATTAAGCTAGCTACAATGTCTTTAACAGATTGTGTAATGATTAAAGCTTAAACAACCCCCTTTTTTGCCATTTCAAGAAACTTATTGAAGATTCAGAAACTTTCTTATCACCACTCAGATGAAACGGAGACCTCTGAAAATTTTCATGCACAAAAAAGCCCCAAAAGCAGAAACAAAAACAAATCCTAAAGAGGAAAAGACATATTGTTCCTTTACAAGCAAAAGGATATTTGCATGTAACTCTGAGTGACCTGGTTCATGTCCTTACTGTGCCATTTTCCTACATCACAAGTAAAATGCCTTGAGTGTCAGATCCCATGTTACTTCAGGGAGGGTCGTCTTCTTCTCTTCTGCCTGTTTTCTTTTTGACCGCAAAATTTGGTGCTAAGATCTTTTGTGATGATTTCCCACCCCCCTCCCTCCTCCTATAAGTGGAACATTCCCAAGAAAAGGTCTGTTTTCAATATTTCAAACATTTCTAACAAAATAAGTTTCATAGAAAATCATAATTCCTGAGGTCTGGTAATGCGTGATGTAAGAAGAAATATATAAACAGAATGGAAAGTTACTTACAGAATCTCCCAGGGAAAAATAGTTTCCTTCTTACATTGGGCAGGGGCCACAACTGTAAATCACAGAGGACTGCAGAGAGAACTTCTGCCATCATGGATGGGGGTTTACAGGCACACAGAATAACTACAAATATATTTTTAAAACAGAACAAAAATATATGCAAAAAGAAAAAAATAATCAGACACCTTAAAAATGTTCTGTCTGAAGTGGTTTCAAATAATGGACAACAACATGCAAAACCATAAGGTTTTCTTAGGTCACTATATAGGTAAAGAACTTGACTCAGACTAGCCTGTGGCATAAAGAATGTGCCAATGTTGACAATTATGTGTCATAATTTGAACATTAGTAGAAATAATTTACTAAAATATGTAAAACCACATCTTTCATCAACTCATTTTTTAATGCGCTCTCAGGACCTTTTTGGACTCTGATGTTTTCTCCGGGACCTTGTTTTGTGTGAGAGAGTTACCTGACCAGCACTGGTCACAGGAAGATGCTTCTTCCAGAAAAACATCTGGCAGTGTAAGTTTCCCATGACAGCCCCAGTTGCTCTTTGGTTACATCTGTAGCAGCAAATTAAAAATACTCTGAGCTATTCTCTGCCATTGGGGCCAAATCCTCCAGAATGGTCCATACAGAAATTAGCAAATCTCCTGCACTGAGCTGGCCACATTTAATATGCCTGTTAGGGATGCTCACATTAACTCTCAAAATACACCCAGGACTTGACCAGGAGGGTGAAGCCAAAGCTGTGTCAGGGACCATGAGAACTATTTAACAGTACCTTTAAACAACTATGTTCCTGTACACGTGCCTGCAACCTGCCACTGTTTAATTTAACAAATTACATACTATAGGGATGCCTTTTGCATATTCTTGAATTATTTGAAGTACCACATGAATAAGTCAGTGTCACAGTTTATTGGGTCACACATGTGGGAATGGAGTGTTTTACAGATTTCTATGGTTCAGCCTTATTGCTAAGTACAATCTAAATTAATGCATTTTTTTTCAAAGACACAGATTTACAAAACTAGGACAAAGCTGCAATAAAACCAACATAATATTGAAATTACTTTTTACAACAGAGATTGACTCAGCTTCTCAAATGGCTCCTAAGGTAGGGCAAATATCTTCTACAACATACCCCAGACTATTCTGGGAGTTAAATACTGCTTAATCTTGTAAAAGACCCCCTGGTGTGACCTTCAGCATCCTTACACAATGATATATTGCCATCAGTCTACGGTTCCCAAGTATTCTCCAAATTCCCCCCCAAAAGCGTTTCCTTTCCATAAACAAGACACAAACAAGAGAGATAACAGGAGGAAACTGCACTTTCTTTTACACCCTTTTACATACTTAACCATGCCAGCAATGCAGAATTAGGAAACTTCTCACTTCAGCCGTTGCTGATATACCAGTTACATTAGGGAGACCGGAGTTGCTCTGATACAACTTGAAACTTCTGCCCACACTTTTCCATTCCTTGCCTGGAATTATTTTTATACGTGCTCTGAGCTACAGGAAACATAAATTCCTTTTCCCAAGAGCACCATGAGAGCTTGCAGAGCTGTCACTTACTTCACAGAATTTGTTAATTGTTTGTTTAGTCTAGGGGGAAGAAGATTTTTATAACACTTTGGTTTAAAGAAGGGTTCCAGGAGCATGATTCCTTATTATTATAGTGGCTATATCACAGTTTATTGTATTTCTTATCACCTCCTTTGATAAAAGAAAACAGCTTATTTTAGAATAAACTTTCTGCTGCATTGAGTAAAATACATAATCCCTGCTTCAGGGTTTGCAGAGGCTCTAGAGATCAGCAGGAACATTATTCATTGTCACAAGCTGATATTAATGCAGCATTTTATTTGAGAATTTCAATGCCCAAAAGACAAAAGACATTCTTCTGTTCCCTTGGGAGGGGAAGGTTATATACTGGTGTCTGTTCTACATTTAGCGCTTCAGAGTTAACATGCTCCTGTTCTGAACAAGCCTGACAGAACCAATCAAAATGAGTACATCAAAACCTGTGCTTGGAGCTGTACTTTGCGGTACAAGAGGAGCAAACTCTGCTTCGATGTTAGATTCACACCAGTTCAAAATATTAGTTCAGATTTTGCCCTGTCTTCACTTACAAACCCATCCTCAACAATGGAAGAGCCTAATTGGTGTCTTACGCTTAATGGAGATTTGTTCTTACAGGAAGGTTTACTGAGCCCACATACAAAACTAAACCCCAGTGGCAGGACAAAATGAAGAAAAAGTTCTCTGCAGGGGAGAAATTCACCATCTGTTAGGACTGCTGCGCTCCTGCTGCTTTAATAACTGCCAGAGCTGACTTCACTACTCTGCCCAGCCTATAAAAGGAAAATCCTCATTACCTGCGAAAGAGTCATTCTCTTATATAAACAGATTATTCCGGATGTATTTTGATAGTTGCATTTGTCCCTGGTGGAGAAAACAGTATGTTTAAATGTCCAGAAAATATATTCTACCAGCCTGCCTTTTTGCAATGGTTAACAAAATCCAAATCAGAATAATTACCAGTGCAAGCATCTCCACTGTTACTTACCAACAGGCTTTTCAGACTGGAGAAAGATCTGGTTTTATAACCTGTAAGCCAGGAGATGGCTGAATTCCGCCAGTGGCTGGATTTAAAAAGATAATCGGTAGCAAAATCCTCACAGTCAAAAAATCAATTCTTATGTGGTTTTTTTCCCAGAAATTTGTAATACATTTATTTATTCACTTAATGCCTCAGAAACACACTGCTTCATTGCCCAAACCCACAAACACACAGGAAGCAGCAGGGCTCCATAGCTGCTGCAAACAAAAGCCAATGCTATTCTGAAAAAAAAAAAACCAGAGGCTTTGACTTTTATTGAATTCTAAAATCACTTTTGTTCATTTTCTATTTTGAAATCATACCAGAAACACATTAATCTAAATTTGGAAGCCAATAGACTTTTCTTGCATGAGGGAAAAATCTGTTTAAGGTTGTTGTTTCCTCAGAAGAAAATGGAAACTAATAGTATTGTTTCAGACCAATTTACAGTTGATGGGAATATTGGAATTCCTTGTATCCCCTCTCATGAGTTACATGGGCTTCTGGTAAATTATATCGTGTTCAGCACAGCCACAGATCAGGAATTACAAACAATACACCAAAAGCCTCCAGCTATCAGGTTTATAATAGTAAATATAATTTGCAGTAGATTACATTTTTCCAAAATTATATTATTTTTAGCTAAAGAATGATGTGTGCAATTTTTTTTTTCATTTTCCTTATTTTATGGAATATGACAAATGTCACATATATACTTAATTTAGTCAGTGAAGCATTTATAAAATGGGGACAAGTAATTATCTGCAATAGTGTTTTAAAGAAATAACACATTTGTTATTTTTGACATTTCCTGCCACATACAAAATGTCTCAATATTTAACTGTGCTATGTCAGCCACATTCACTGGCCAGATATTTTTCTAGGCAGATCCCTGAAAGGATAATTGTTCTTTTTCTTTTCTATGGACTGCCAGACTGGAATAATGTTTACAGGTTTTGACAGGCACCTTACAAAATAAAATTAACGTTTGCAGGAAGTAGATAGAGCCCAACCTGCAAGCGACTGAGAAGTCTTGTTCTATATCTGACCTACAAATTCGGGCATAGACACCTAAGGAATGTAACTGTTTTTACACGACAGTTTAAACACTAAAGATTGAAAATGGATTAATTTTTCATTAACATTTGCTTTGTTATATTTAATAATATTTGCAAAATAATTAATATTTGCTTCAGTGATTAGGAATTTAAAAGAAAAACAAAAAAAGTACTTTTTTCCAGTAAAGGCTGTAAGAGCGATAGCATTTTTAGTATCCAGTGGAAGTTACTATTTTCAGCCACCAAATATTTCCCACCAGGTTCAGTGCATCTGTTCTAAGTAATGAGGACCAAGAAAATAAGGCAGGGATTGCACCCCAGAACTAGAGCTTTGGCCGTCTCTGCCATGATACTGGAAATGGGCAGGAAACATCTTCAGTATCTTTTCTTAGATGTGATTGACAAGTTTAATTTATTTGATGTACTACTTAGTTATAGGAATAGCAATAATGCAATGGAAGGCAGAGTTGCCGTGGCAACAAAGCAGCCAAAGTTAAGGCGTGAAACATGAAGGGACTGGATACAAAGAGCAAATTCTCTCTTGGCATGGGAGAATGAGAAGTTTTACAACAAAAAGCAAATTATAGCAATATAACACAACACTTGCCTACAACATTGGTAATATCTAGAATATATGACTTTAAACATCCAACTTTATAATTCGGAATTTGTGAACACTGATAGGCAGACTGCAAATTGTGGCATTCATTAAGGAAAGCACGGAAGTTAACAGCCTAAATCAATGTGATAAACCAGGGTATCGGCACCCGCTCTTTTGTTGTCTTACAGCTGCAAAAATGAAACCTAGAGGAAAACAGATTTCACTTTTTTCCTGTTACGCCTCTTGCCCTATGCTACGTGCTCTGACACATGTGAAGTCACCCAACCGCCCGTTTGTTGCCAAGCTGCCATGTATTCTTCCTAAGGTGATGATAGACAAACACAATTCTCGATGCTGTCTTTCCAAAGCAAGTAATATTTTTTGACAGATGGATGTAACAGCTTCCATTTTCATTAGCTTCATAATCACTGGAAAGTGCCAGAAAAACATACTGTATTTGAGTGCGTAAATTTTCATGGCAATAGTTTTCGGCCCCACTGGAAGTATTTTCTTGTAGTAGGCGCTTCCTTTGTTGGAAATCAAATGTTACCCAGAAATGCTCAGCTTTGCATGCTAATGACGGAGAAATAATTGAAATATAGTGCAGCTACAACGGTATTAACTGTACGGGACTCAGCCGTCTGGAAATATTGAAATCCCCCCATGTTTTGTTAGTTTGACTATTTCTGTGAGGTTGTGTGGCGGCACAGCAGGGAGTCAAACCTGCCCGGAGCGCGCACCCCAGGGCTCCCCGAGGCACCTTGTCAGCCCCGGCACCGTGACACCGTGCAGGGGAAAAATGACGTCGCCTCAAGGACTGACCTTTTCTAGTCACCAGCGCTGCTCCGCAGTAAGGCCAGGCGCTGGCAGAGGATGAGCAGAAATGTCATGTCAGGTGGCAGCCAGCTGCTGTGGACCTTTGTAGGCCTAAGGAAAGGGAAAGGAGAAAGGGTGTAATTCCGTACTTCCTTCTGAGCTTTGTTATTTCTCATTGCACCTGCAATTTGCAACACTGTAACAGTTCACTTTTACTGTTTATGTCTTCTTTCAAGTTTGGAATCACTTACACTCAGTATAAAGAAAACAATCACAACTGTGACTTACAATGTAATTATTTGGGCTGTGGAATTTGTTTTCATTATAAAACATCTGCCGTGCTTTTAAGCATAAAAGCACCTTTGTTTTTGGAGCACTTTATATAGTTTATGTAATAATAAAGCTTAAGAGATCTTCTGTTCACCTTGCACATGGCTTTAAGATGAGCAATAATATCACAATTAAGATTTCCTCCATAGATCTTTTTACCAGGACTGAAACTGGATCAATACTGTAAACTTCAGGCTGCTGCATCTCCCAATTTAATGAGTACAACATACTGTATTAATCGCTGCATGGACAAATTGATAGCACCAGGCATCCTTGAAATGTCTCTTGATATTTAGCTACTACCATTTTGGAGGTCTGCGGAGTTCATTCTATAGCAACTACGACACAAGTGTCTCTGCCAGGATTCCCCTGAGCACAACAACTCACTACAATCCAATAACTCTATAGGCTATACTCCATTAACATTTTATACCCGCTTCCCATACAAGGGCTCTGTAGCAGCTTGACACCATTAAGCTGCACAACAATTATCTAACATGACCATTGTATCCTTTTCTACACATGAGAAGCTTGGGTAGAGCACGCTGAACTGTCCTTACGCCCAAACTATTAAGCAATACACTTAAACCTAAAAGTTTTATCATATGTAAGCCAGTAAGTGGACTATATGTCCCTGCCCACCAGCAGAATCAAGCAGGGAAACTCAGTACCAAGACCCCTAATGTCCTACCTTAAAGGTTAAGCTACCTTGTCCAGTGCATATGTAAGCACAATGGAGTGCCAAACACTCAGAAAAGTAATGTTCTGGAAATCAAAACCATTCTTGGCCATGACTGGCACATGCAAGAGTGAAATGGAACAATTTCAGTTTGCAAGAAAAATTTTCTACCTACATTTCATATTAGTATGGTGAATAAAAGTGCGGTAATAACTTGGAGGAAATTCTACAGTTACCATGGGATCAACAAAATACATCGTATGTGCTTTAAAATTAGTTTTCTTCATTAACATTATAAATGTACGATTTTTAAAATGTATCAATTATGTAAACAAATATAATCAATAAAAGTTAAATACAAGCTGTTAACTCTACTAATCACTGGGGAAATCTGCTTTTCAGTGACTTCACATAGGGGAACCATACTGCACTGCATGTGCTCAGCCAGTGGTTTGGCAAGACAACTTTATAAAACATAAGCACAAATCTGCAGCTAAAGAAATTTCTGCTTATTGTACCTTATTATTTTAAATCTCAATCAAGTCATAATGATCTACATTTCAATGTCCATTTTTTTATGTGTCCCAATAGAATTTCTTAATAAAGTTCATTGGAAATGCAGCTTTCTTCTTTTGGGGATCACCAAACTACTTTAAAGAAACTAAAAAGTAACCCAGTATTGAAATGAGTTGTGTGCCATCCAATGACTATTTCTTTTTCTGTCTTTCTGTTTTCATTAAAAGCATGAAGAATAACAGAAACATAAATATTCGCAGTATAAGTTTTTTAGAAAGAAACCTACTAAAGATTAAACTTCACATCATGGCAACCAATGTAAAGGCCTAAATGTATTGTTAGGCTAAAGTACTTATTAACAAAGCAATTTATAAAGAATTAAAGGTGTTGTTTTCTAACTACAAGTAAAACTCTAAGGCAAATATCTGTTCTCATGTCAACACAACCATTACACACTTTTCTATGTTCCATATTATATTAATATCTATATACACGTGTTTTGTTCTTTACAATGAAACAAATGTTAAGATACCTCTTTTTTTTCAACTGGTAGTAACTAGTTTCTCTTGTTTAGAAAAATCTTTCCTCTGGAGTTTTGGTCATACTTGAAGATAATTACACACCTAAAATTAAAATTAACTGCCAAAGCACCTGCCTCCTGTTTTCACCATGAGTGGGAACTTACCAGTAAAAATAGCTTAAAGAAGCATTTCATTCACTAGCTTTTGTGAATTTCCTTTATTCACAAAGTAAAAAATAAGCATAATTTTTTTAAAACAACTATTTCTATTTAATTAAAGCTATTTTAGGATTAAAATGCATTTAAGTTAAATTTCAATTTGCGCATACAGCTGGACAAATTCCAAGTAAACAAAATTAAGGAAAAAAGTTACCCATCCCATGAAAATACAGAAATGAGGGCTCTGGATAAATGCATCTAAAGCTACGTGACTTGGCATTCTCCTAAAAAGAAGCCTAATTTTGAGTACTTGGTTGCAAATAAACTTTTAAAAATTCTGTGAATTGAAAAATAGCCTTTACTTAGGTGAAAAAAAGGATGAAGCACATAGTTTTAACTAAGTTTTCCAACAAACCTTTCAGAGGAGTAAATTCATGTTCTGTGCTCATGTCTGGCAGAGCAGGACTCAAGCCGTCGGCCTTACCTTCCATGCAGAAAGCATCTATTTTCTTACTGCAATGTAGCAAACTTGGGAGGGTAATATTTTCTTCTCCTTCACTTAGTTATGACTGAAATTTTTTAGGAGCCCCTGACACGCCTGGCCCTGCTACATTTTCTCATTACTACAAAGCTTTGGCTGCAGACACACAGGCAGAAGGTTATTCATTTCAAAATATGTGGTATTTTCCTGAAAATATTAAAAGAAGGGGGGGTGGGGGTGGGGGTGGGGGGGGTGGGTGGAGGGGAGACTCATCATGTGAGGTCTCAGAAAACCTTGCTTTATAGAAAGCTTAAATTACAGGCAAACTGGGACTGAAAACATGGCTTTACCATTCCCACTCTTGGGAAAGTACACCAGCTCCCAGTAACGCAAGCTGAGGCATAAAGATAAATGAACTCCAGCCTGCCCAGAGGAACCTGCAGCAGTATGTCCCTGCCTGCTGGGGCCAGCCCTGCCACTGCAGCTCCTCCAGCTGCCAAAATCGGAGACAAGCCCCCCGGGTCTAGCTGCTGGATAACAGAGGAATCCAGCCACGATCCCCACAGCACTGCTCCACGCTGCCCTAGAGAGGCGTAATTGGCACTTGAGTTGAAGCATACGCAAGGTCCTTCCGTATCCTCTGCTTGCTTAGCTTGAAAATTAAAAGAAGTTATTGATAGCAATTTATATGCACCAGGATGGCTGCGAGGGGAACTTGAGCATGCTAAATTGCAAGTAATAATTCACTGTTCTGTGACAGCTTAACAGAACATAATCACAAAATTTAAAAAAATAAGATTGAGAAAGAGGTCGAGAGGACGTCAAGTCCTTGTCTCTGCTCT
This sequence comes from Falco rusticolus, assembly GCF_015220075.1. Classification (NCBI taxonomy): domain Eukaryota; kingdom Metazoa; phylum Chordata; class Aves; order Falconiformes; family Falconidae; genus Falco; species Falco rusticolus. Next base: position 11,423,822 of record NC_051196.1, read on the forward strand.
TCTCACAGAGTTTCTATTTATAAGCTTCCCAATAAAATCTCTGTTTGGGGATGGGAATTTAAAAGTGCCTAAAACACTATGGCTACCTGTAATTTCTGCATGCAGACATGTGCATTAAAAACAAATCTCTCTGCTTGTCACAGTTTAATCCAAAATCTGTATATAAAGCTAACATGCTCCTCATTTCCATACTAGAGAGAATGCCACTTTGATAGAAATTACAAGCACTCAGACGGATGAAAGACTAAATTTAAGTCCAGTTTACAGACTTCACTTTTCTTATCTTAATGTTAAAATACTTCTTTGTGCCTGTAAAAAACCCCACCACTTTTCATACATACTTTCTGCAAAATAACCATATCAAGAGCTAAATACATATTGCCCCTTTGCTAATGCTCAAAAAAAACCCCCCATTATCTTCGGAAGGGAGTTTCCGATCTCATCTTCAATTGCAATTTGAAAATATTTCTTGTCCATTTCTCTTATCTTTTCAGCTTTAAATCAATTCCAGAAACTTGAGAAAAATGTAGGTACTTGGTGCAAAGATGAAGCTATTGGCAAAAGGCTGAAAAATCATACTGGAGAGAGCCAGTACCTGAAGAGAGGGAGGAAAAGGAAGGAGTCTGAAAGCAGAGAGAGAGAGACAGATGCACACATACACTACACACACAGTTTCAGGTAAAGATAAAAAACATACCATATATAATAAGCTCTGCAGTGTTTTGTGCTAAACTGAAATACGACAAGCCATGTCCAATGGAACAAATCCCCTTTCCAGGAGCAACGCTAATCCCTAAAACCTCAAACATCTGAGAGGCTCCACACGTCCCTGTTAAGCTACAACAGCAGAACAAACCCAGTCTTTTTAATTTCATATGTCTCACCCTGTATGAACAAACTCATTTAAATTGTTGATTCTCTCCCTCACCAACACACACTCATGCACATTATTTATTGTGTTTAGATCATATCATTCTCAGATGGCAAATTAAGGTTGAAAAGATTTCTCACATTTGACTTCATCTCACTTCCCTGCTCGGTTCATAAAAGCAAGAGGGAAAAGAGACATTTCACCTACCACCTCTTGCTTATTCCTTTTGAAATGACAAATGACACAGACTTAAATACATTCTGCATTACTGCACAGGAGAGTACTTTTACCACCAGTGCCTGAATGAGACAGAAAGTATCAACAGCAAATACATTCCTATATGAGTTTTAGTTCTACCCAGATGATACCACCAGTCAGTAATTCATCTGAGTGAAATACACTGTATTTTTCCACAGTCTTGAGATGGAAGAAATATCAGAGGGTAAAAAACTTATCTGTGGGGATTCTTTGTACTCCTACAGTAAGCCGCCACTATGTATTTTACTTCATATAAAAGAGATTTTACCCACTCACTCTCCTCTGTCTTTATTTCCAACTTTCCTCACATAGTTGCTCCCTTACCTACCGTGATTGCAATTGGTGCTATAAAACAGTATATCAAGGAAGTTATACAAGGAAATTTATTACCAAGGGCAACAACAACAGATACATACCAATACTGCAGGTGAAACTAATCACATTAACCCTTATAATTACTATTGACACCAAGTACAGCTGTGAGCCAAATTGATCACACAGGGGTGCCCGCAATGGCATTGTCACAGCTGGCACCTTGCAGAGCTTGGGAGGCAGGGGGGAGCGAGCGGGAGGTTACTTTGCATCCAAGTTAGCGTGGCAAGGATAAAATACTGTCTCATGAGTGATGTTTGTATAAGTTGAAGGAAAAGCAAATCCTCAGCAAAAACCCTGAGGCCTCCAGATCCAGTTGGTAAAGGAAGAGTCTGCCCAGCCTGGCTGTTTAGAAACTAAGCTCTTTTTCCAGCTCTTTCTCCATATTGCTGGTAAGAATCTTGTCCAAAAACGTTGTGTCTGACACAGAAGCCTACACTTCACCACCTTCAACAGAATTTGAAAGATATCCTGTCTGGAGATGCACTATCTTTAGCCTAGACACAACTGAATAAAACCCATTTCTGCAGCAGTTATGCTTTTCTGCAATCAAGATACAGATTTGTGAAATATCTTCATGTCTTGCAGAACTGATTTTCCACAGGCTAAAGCTTCTCAGAAAGATTAGTGTGGCACAAAGTACTATTAGAGGGTGGCTCTGCATTAGCATTTAATTTGGATGAGGAGTAGACACAGCTGAAACAAACCAAGTTTGTTTCTCAGAGCATTCTGGCTTGCTTCGGCAAGCCGCTCCAGAGCGCAAGAGCTGAACTCCTGTCTGTGAAACTAAACTGGGAAGCACACCCCGGACACAAATCGGCACTCAGACCAGAGCCAGCCTGAGGTAAAAGCACCCAAAAAAGTATACAGTGAGAAAGCTGGATCCCGAGTACAATTTTACTCTATGCCTGGGTCCACACAAGTATCCACACACCAGCCTGCCTTCCATCTAACACCAGACCAGACTCCGTTTTGAGACAGGGGTTCAGGCTGCCTCAGTAACTTAGTATCCACAGGATGTTAGCAAGTTAACAGTCTTAGTCTTCAATAGGCATAGCCAGTGACAATTAACTCAACTACAAAGATGACCCCTGAAGGTCAAAGAGCACTTTGCTAAGTAGTGTGAAAAGGAATGCAGTCCACGTTACGTTTACATGGAGACTGAAGGAAAATTTTCACCATCACAAATCTCAACACGGCAACTTTCACAAAAACAACTTTCACAAGATATACAGGAATACAGAATGAGAGTAATACGTTTCAAGCCTTCCATACTAAGGATGGCAGTATATGCTTGTTGCTATTGCCTTTTGCAGGTTTTCATTTAAGTGAACTCAGAAATACTAAAATTCACCTGTGAAGAAACCATGTAATATATTCACTTCAACAAAAGGTCCTCTTCAGGTCAGTATTCCAATGAATTTTATTTTATTTCATTTTAGAACTTCTTTACAATGGCACCAAAAGCGCACCGGTGCGTAGAAGAATGAACAATGAAGGAACAGATTCTGCAGAATTAATCCTTTCATAATCATGGAACAGTACTTCATAATAATATCTTAAGCACATTATAACGTATATCCCTATTATACATTTAAAATGCTCATTATCAAGGCAAGCAGCTATTTCATCTGCAATTTTGTAGAAATTTTCATTTTATCAATAAATTGGAATAAAGAGTTCCTACAGAAGACCATTCCAAGGATGATTATTTTCAGCGTTCAAATCATCCCTACAGGAGATGGCTGGGACTGGAGGACACAGACTTTTTGTCTTCTGGAAAAAGAGGAGGGTGGTGAGCAGAGACCCAAAATGCAGTCAGGACAGAGGCAGATTATCAACAGCAAGCTATAGAGGCAGAGGAGAAAACTCAGAAACTGACAGAAAGATGAGATAAATCATTCAGATGTTTTGAACAAGGACAGAAGAATGCAAATACACTTTGCAGGGTAGAAAGGGTTTATTTTCAGTCTGCTTTTGCCTTGCTGGAAGTTTCCGTGATGGAGAAGAAAATAGCACTGTAGCAGAAAATGATCGTGACCTCCTCAACGAACCTGACCTCTGCTAGAGAATGTGCCAGTGTGACGAGGGAAATGAAGAATCTTAATGAGGTAAGAGGAAAACTGGTCATCCTAATGCAGTGGGCTCCTCCCAAGAGATCAGCTAGAAAGCAGCATTCACAGTATTTTACAACTTTATTTGAATTCATTCTGGTTTATCTTAAAGAAAAAGCAAGACTGTTCAGATAGTGACATAATCTATTTGTAAACTTCTTTTTTCCACCCCTCACATTTTTTCTTTGAAGAATTATAACGTACATGCAAATCCTGGCTGCTGCAGTACAATCCTGGGGCAGAGGGGTCTGAGGACCCTGTACAAAAGGCTGGGGACAGGGAGGTGGCCACCGGTCCTGGCTTGCAGGAGCAGGACAGGTCAACAGATGGTTCAGGAAAGCACCTCGACAGTCTGAAACACAATCATGTCCCTCAGATCCATTTTTGTGCTACAGACAACTCCTGGCAACCTTGCACCTCCATTTCCCAATAACCAGACGAATTAGGTTAGACTGTGCTATAACAGAATCTCCTACCTTGCTCCCTCGTCGCACACCACGCGGATCCAAGTGTAAAGGTTATGCCTACAGCAGTAAATCAAACAGGCCTGCTGGCTGCCCCTGAGGGCACGCGGCTCAGCATAGTTCGCATTCATGCACCTACATTGTTTTTATGCCCAAGACAGGTTTCATGCATCCTGTCCCTCAGTCCTATCCCCCAAATCATCTGTTTACACTGACTGGGAGTTGCAAGGGTCCCAGCCCTTCTAAAGAGCACATAAGCACATCAATGTTATAGCTGATCATGTGCCAGTTCCCAAATCTGTTCTCTAGCCCTATCTAATTTATTCATATAGACATGGTGATAGAAACCACACAGCATGGACACAAGTCCCTTCTCAGAAAACTAACCAAAAAATTCCCACATGGACAGATCATCCCACACATGGCTTGAGGGTGAATACAGACAGACATTATTGTCAACATTACCATCTATTTCTCTTTTATCTATTGTTCCCTTTTTCTATGCCTCTTACAGGCAGGGAAGCAAATCTAAAAATGAAGCTTTTTTTTCCTTGAAAAAAGTTACTTGCTGGTAGCCCTTTTTAATCTTCTTCCTTTGTTCCCAGTCAGCTGCTCTTCTAACACAAACCTGGATTTGATAAAATAAAGCTAAAGATGGAGGATAAAACTTTCTTTGGTTTTTTTTGAGAAAGCATCTTCCATACAAAAACTACAAAAATTATTAGATTTCAGATGCTCCATCCAGCTGAAAGCTGGAGACAGTTGTCCTGAATAAACACTGCTTTTTAGGTTCCTGAACTTCCTGGTCTGGGGTTTGTTTGCTTTTTTTAGGGGATAGGGTGGAGATTTCCATGTAATTTCTGACTTAACCAAGTAAAAAATACTAACCCATCACTTTTCCTTCCAAAGCCTCACTTTCTAGCTCACACATTTTGGTTTTAGGCTCCTGTATGATCATTTACTTACTTATTAAGGGTCTTTTTATAAAATCATAGAATTGTTTAGGTTTGGAAAGACCTTTAAGACCATCAAGTCCACCATTTTTTTTCTCATTATTCTATGAAAGACCCAGATAATTTTAAAAATGCCCAAATCATATTGTTTTAGCTGAGATCACAAAGGTCTGATAACTCAGCAGCACTTAGTTGATACTTCTGAGCCCAGAAGCTGATCTAACATGCCCTGTAGTGAAGGATTAACAAACCATCAGAGGACAGCTCTGCTTACAGCATTATTTCACCCCTCTGCTCTCCCCTGGCTCTGGAGTTCAGGGAATCTGGTAAGTTTGATCAAGCACTGGTCATTCTCCCACATCATAATATTCTGTAGGGCACCTTCGTATGAAAAGCTGCAGAGTTTTGCAGCGTTTCTTTCTCGTTCATTGCTTTTTGCACATTGAATCTACTCTGAAGTACAGAAAATAGCACATGGACCTTAACTTTAACTCTGTTACAGTAGAAAGAGATATTTATACAGCACAAGAATGGCACACGCAGAAGCGCTGCAGCCAGGCATGAACTGGAGTAATCCTGATTCCTTTCTAAATTGCACAGAGGTTAAAATCAGTCCAACACTGCAGCAGAGCACAATGGGAACACGGAGAGACGCTTCATCCTGCTTAGCCACCTCTCACAGCTTCGTCAGTGGCACAAGGAACAATTCAACCTTTTTATTTTTACATTTGAAATTTTTTCTGTAATTTCAGCAAATCTAGTGATATGGTCTGGTGCTAGATATTTTCACTTCAAGGAATTACAGTTAATAAAATCAAATGCCATATCTTACACCCTGTTACAAAACATGGTTCTAACCCGAAAACTTACAGTGTATCTGTTATTTAAACAGCGTATTCGCTTTGTTCAGAGCCCTATATCCTAACAATCTAGATAGGCAAGTAATTTTAAAAGATGCAAGGAAGGAATCTAGTGGTAGTTTATATTGACAAAATACTGTGTGAAAATGTTCTTTTTGGTGCCATTTGTCCTCCACCTGTACTTGGAGCCTTGTGGTGCATGCTGCAGGCAGCCCTGAACACTTCCCCATGCGGTGGAAACAGGGTGGACTCAGCAGCACACTTAATACTGTGCAGTAGGTCACAACTTTTTGAGCCAATCTAGCAGGTAAAAGACACACTGGGATCCAATGCAGTCTTAACTGACAAGCCACTTGGAGCATGAACTCCACGGCTCCATTCTTTAAGAATATTGGACACAAAAGGTTGGGTGAGATGACTCTCACATGCCCTATCTATCATGCTGATTTCAGTTTGCAAAGTTTTCACAGCATCCTCTCTCCTACAGGAAGATGGGCCAGCGGTGAAATTCCCAGTCCTCTTTACTTTTGAAAACTAATGACTTCTTTATAAGCCAAAAATTGCTCACGTACATGTTCATAAAGAATTCTAAATATTAAATGTCTAAGTGTCATAATGTACCACCAAATCCATTTTGTTTAACTTTAGGTGCCAAAAAGTTTCAGCTAGATGCCCTTTACTCTTGTTGAAGAGTTAACAGGCATAGACAGAGAGTATTGTAAAACTTCAATGGGATGAATCCAGAGCCCTGAGACACGCTTAAGATGACCCAAAAAAAGGAAAATAACTTCTGTACCTCCTGGATTCCTCCCGTTTGATGTCTAAAGGCAATATGTAGTTGCCACACAGTACAATACAGTCCCACAGTACAAAGACACAATGCCTACAACACATTTGCAAAGAAGGGCCACAGTGTCCTTGAGAATCAGAAGTTTTAGCCAAATACTTAAAAATTCCTCAGGAGCTCAGGACCAGTCAGACTGCCTCTCACCAATGGAAGGAAGAAGATGCTCTCTGCAAGCTACTCGTCACCCACAGCCTTAGCATGGTATGATGAGCCCACTCCAAGTAACGAAAATAATTTTTTTCACAAATTTTACTGTTCTCAGCTCTGTAGAGTCACAAACATCTCTGGGAAACAACAGAGGAGCTCTCTACTGCATAAACATCATTTGTTCACCAAGTTCCGATTACACGACCAAAAACCTGCCTGTTTATCTGTAACTGCCATCACATTAAATCTGATGATAATTGGGACTAACAGATGTGTAAATCAGAGCAGAATCTGACCTGCCAAATCTCTATTATTAGTGATGTTATTCACTGCATAAAACTAAAATTGACTTTCAGACTCTGGCTGAAATCTGCATTTCTGTCCATTAAGGAATCAATATCTTATTTAATGCTGTCCAAATTTTGAATCGGAATAAATAAGGAAAAAATGCATAGCCCCAAAATTCTCATTTTGTGCCACCAAATACAAGTACACATATAGCAAATCTTGGGAGAGAGGAGCAATACAGGTAACCTTGAGCACAGCATGTGAACAAACACTTAAGGAAAAGATTTTCAGCAGTCTTTATAGGAGCCATTATTCAAAAATGGCATTAGCATGCAAAAAGCAGAAATAGCTATCCTGTATATCCTGGTTTTATTCACAATTAATGATGTTTTCTTATCCAGACTGTAAATATTTAAATTGCTAGAACTTTTAAATGTTTTAAGTATTAGGAAAAAAAATGTTGATTATTCTTCTCGAAACTAGCACTTTAAACAATTTCTAGCATTTCAGAAATGTTACTCTCTCACACAACATAATGCCTCTCAAATAATCTGTTTTGCTCAACACTTGTGAAACAGTTTATGATAAATAGTCAAAAGGCCTCAGGGGCATGCCTGCTCCGGCTGTTCCTCACTGGGGCAGGACAAAGTGCATGCGCTGCCAAGCAAGCATGGTAGGACTGGTACCTCCAGGAGACAGAACTACATCACACTTCAGTTTTTCCCACTCAACAGACAAAATGTCCACAGCTCCTATTTACAGAGCAGACAAGGCACACATTTGCAACTCTCTCCACAGCAAAAGCCAAAATACATTCTTACTGTTGAAAAACTAAATAGCTTTTGCCCCCATCTGTACTGCCACCTCAGTGGGTGTTTGCCAGGTAGAGCTCCAATGCAGCCCTGCAGCACCTAACCTAGAAAGTAATGTATCTCTCAACAAGGGAACCCAAAATAAAGAACATTACCAAGCCTTTCCTGCAGTCTGTAAGCCCATTTCTGCTTTCCACCATTTATTTTTTTTTGCCTTCCTGAGCTCCTGAATATCAGGAGGTCAGGTGTACCAAAGAATGCATTTAGAAATGGCTATGTCACCTGCCAGACTCTTTGAATGCAAGTAATCCCAAACTAGAGGGATTTGCCTCCAAACTTTTCAGATGGCCAAGGACATCCCTGCCTGAACCCAGCAGTCTCCCGTGAAACATTTTGTTCTCTCATTTAATCCCCTTTTCTCTAGTCACCAGATGCACATCTCAGTGTTTTATTGACAAGGAGCTGGCACCCCATGTGAACACATCTCCCCAAGGTGACCTGCTACAACTAACTCAAGGTTCTGCAGAGCCAATGGCAGTGGCTGGTGATGCCACTGCCCGTCAACCATGGCTAGCAGCCAGCCAGAGCTGGCTCAGGTTGGCACAAGAGTTGTTTGGTGGAGAGGGAAGGAGGTTTTGCTTGAGTAACCAGGACTCACGGGTGTGTGCAGTAGTTGCCAGGGGCCAGGTGGAGCACTCTGGCATTACTTAGCGGCACCTGCTTTCTGACAGATTTAGTCCATGTGTGGGTCTACACAGTATCGGCCAAGCCAGGGCTGCCCTTGAGACACCTCTGAAGCATCCCCCTCCCAGCAGGCACCCTGCTGCTGAGGGTGTATCCAGCTCCGCTACATGCAGGGCTAAGCAGCTTCCCTCAATGTTTTTGAAGGAGGATGCTACACACAGGGCACCAGAAACCTGGTGGAGAAGAGATGGTGCAGGTGATGCTGCATGGTCCTGTGCACCATACCGTCACCATGAGCAGCCAGGCGCAAAAACAAACCCAGTTACCCATGCCACCCAGAAACCTTAAGAGCAGTAACAGAATGAGTCCAAAGAATCTTTTTTCAACACGCCAGTGGGGTGTTCTCGGTATCTCTTCTCCATTACACTTTCCTAGCTGTGCCCCAAAGCCAACACAGCACAAAGTAGCAAATCCTACCACTCAGGTATCACTCAGAGCACTTCAACAGGATAGAATAAATCCAACCCACCTACGCCAGTCTCGTGCAACTGCTGTTAATGTCAATCACAGGTACATCAGTTATTTGCATAATTGAAACTACACCAGGGACTGAAATCCCAAAGGAGACATTATCTGTCTCCCATCTATATGCTGAAAATTAGACCATTCTATTTTAATTCTATATATAAAATTCTCACATGGGATCTAGAGCACACAATTTAAAAACCAAGGAAGTGGTTAGTAGATAACTGCAGACTACAAAATCTGAAGAAAATCTCTGCAAGATAAATCTGTAAATATTATATCCATCTCAGTTGTTGAGATTCCCCAAGTTCAAGGTTTTTTTACAGTAGACAGACAGGAGAATCAAAACCATTTAGGAAATAGGTCTTCAAGTATAGTCTCCAGTCTTTAATCAGGTTGAATGACTGAATTTCCTCTGAAAGGCTCTTAAATAAAATATTTCTCCATGATTAGTAAGTAATTACCATGCATTGTTATCAATCTAGAATGTCTTATGATGCAGGGTATAGATCTATTAAAGTCACAGATAACAAACTGAATCATGAAGTTTTTTTAAAATCAGAAAATCCTGATTTTACAGGAATTATTGTTTCAGGTTCCTTTCAATGAAACTGGTCACTCCTAGCATTGTGGGGTTTTTTTCTTCCTTTAAATGTCTTAACTGGAGAAAATAGGCAGAAAAGAAATAATGTTAAAAACTAAAAATCAAATTCAGATGAAATCATCCATTTCTTGTGCTGTTCTAAACAATTAGTCACAATGGAACTACAGTGTCAGGAACATCAGAGTTGGAAAAGAGCTACTAAATCATCTACTATTCCCTCCATGTGCCCTCCAATTCCTTAATTGTCAAAAAACATTTAGTTGTATTAAAATATACTGCCATTACCTCTTGTTTTATTTTTCTCAGTAATAGTTTTCTTATACTGCCTATTTCATGAAATACTCATCTTCTTGGAGACCTTCAAATGTGGGGGCTTTTAGAGCTAAGAGGAACACAAAGAGTCTACATTTCAGCTCCTGCAGAGCAAAAAAATGCATTCTGCTGGCAAAGTGCTTACTTCTATTTTTTTCACTTTTAAGCAATAACTATTTAAATTATTAATGGTATTTTTCCTGGTGCTTAACTTCAACTGTTTTTACTCTCTGGTGCTTAAATATAACAACTTTTATTCTTGAAAATGGTGGAATTAGAAATGGGTAGATTCACTTAGTAAAAATCTTGACTTTTAGTTTCCCAAAGCTCCAATAATTCTAGAGCTGAACCACAAATCATCATTTTAACAGATGCCCTCAGTAGTTCATCTTAGACATAGTGATTACTGCAGCCAAGGAGACTAGGTAAGACCAGAAAATCAGTTCTTCAGTCATCTGTAAGGGAATTAAAAATGCTTTACTTGAGCTGTGATATTCATGAATGAGCTTACCTTTCTGAGTTTAACTGGCTAGCATTTCCTTACATTTTGTTTTCTTTCAATAATTTACAAATTCCTGAGAACACTGAAAATACCAGGGCCTGTGATCCAGTCAAATCATGTCACACTCAATAAATTATGATTCAGAATTCTTGCCAATTCCTGAAATATCTTTAATCTTTAATTTGCAATTTAAGGTTAACATCCAAAGAGAAACTATTGAAAAGGCATACTACTAAGAAAAGTATCAACCCCCTGAAGACAGAGATTTATTAATGTCACTTATAACGATTTTAAAACAAATCTTCAAAGTTAGAAATGTAAGATAAGTAGATATGTAAGTAATACACAGAAATGTAGGTTTCTGGAAAAGAAGAAAAACAACTTTCAAAGAAAAGTAGCGATAAGGAAGTGTTGAGGTAGGGCAGACATCTGCCTGTGCAACAGCAGTATATCACCTTTAAATAATATACAGAAACCGTGTAAGTGCACTTCAATTATTAGCATTTTAAAGGACAGTTTTTTCCTATGGTTGAAATCAGTTGTCATTACGAGGTAGCATAATAGTTTACAGAACTTTTTAAATGGATGTTTAAATGTGGACATACAATAGCCTTTGTCTTACACAAATATGTAAAATAAACCACAGAAAAATACATTTGTTCTCATGATGTTCAAAGAAATAGATGTAAAGCAAGTAAAGCAGTATGTTCTTTCTTGAATTTCCCCAAAATCTGCTGTGACCATCTCTACCTTCATTACATAAATATAATTACTTTCCTCTATGAAGGGAGATAAATGAAAAAATCTATCAAATTTTAAAATTCACGAATAAATCATACCACACTTACTCAGATAGTATGATAGCTTACTATTTTGGTTCTTTCCCCGGAAGAAATTAATTACTTGGCACCAGATAGCAGACTTAGGCCCTTTATTTATTTTGAGAACACACCCAAATGGTCAAAGTCTCGTTCATTTTAGGTAGCACCCCGTCGAGTTAGCACTCTATTGTTAATTAGAAATGCTTCTAGATAAAACAATGCAATTAAAGAGGCACAAGAATGGACTCCATGAAATTATATGGAGCCATCTTCCCCAGACCTCTCTGCCCTGTTAAATTGGGATAGAATTCATACCAAAAACAGATTCTTTCATGAGAAATTTGCTCCTTTCTGCTTATCAGAGGCACTGCTTTTAGAAGCCCTTTTTTTCCCGTATTTCAATAGTTCTTTAAGACATGAATGCAAATGTTTGAGCTAAGGGAGCTAAACAAGCAATTCAGATCATAAAAAAGCATCAGTCTAGTTTACTCCTGATCATATACACTGGACTGTGTTATTTCCACGTTAGTATACACACACACCTCCGTATGTTTTGCCCAAGGCTGGATAAAACCGTTATGCATATCGCACACCCTTCTTCAGGAGGCGTTAGCTGGGGTCACCAGTGGGAGGCAAGGATGAAAGTTTTGTGCACAGCTCCCAGTTTCAGCAATAGATGGAACACTATTGCACCTACAGCTATTCAGAAATTCCAGCACCCCTTATCCCACCTGTGTGATAGCTGACTGCCGTCCCCTCTAGCACTCTCAAAGCACAAAGTAGAAAAGGATCCCAGCACATCCCACCTCACAGGATACAGCTCTGGGGGAAGATTCCCACAACTAACCTCTTCCCTGGGTTAAATTACACATTTGAAGAGGAGCTCTTTTAATCAGCGCTCAGATTAGAAATATTAGATTTTTTTTCCTATACAGTAGCACAGAGAAACCTTATTGCTGAACCCCCCTAGCATGAAGCACCTCGAACACAGGGCATACCCACAGCACAACTGACACCTAGTACAATCGATCAGCCCAGTGCACTACAGTCACCGCCAAAAACACAAGTAGCTGGAAAAAATAATTCCTTGGCCAGAAGAAGTAGGAATGTTTCCTGTCTTTGACAATGTGGGAGAGTTGTGCTGATCAGCTCTCTGGCAGGCAGTGTATATACAGCGTAGATGGTTCAGAAAAGGAAGGGGTGGGGGCAGTGGGGAAGTCATGTAAACAATTAACGCATCTGTGGCAAAGTCTCAAATGCATCTGTGGCAAAGTGGTCTGCCTTCTGGTACTTAATTAGCATGCTATGTTCAGTACATACTGTGTCCCCAGTAAACGATGCAAAATAAAAGGAGCATAATGAAATCTTGCTTTTTCTCCAGATATACAAACGTCTCTCTACACCTATGTATACAATCATATATATATATGTATGTGTGTGTTTATATGCAGGGGGAGAGAGAAGGTAAAAATAATAAAGTTGCAGGAGGAAAACAGAGCAACAGCCATCATGTTCATTTCTTATATTTTCCGAGAAATTAGCTTTGTAGGGCTGTAGAGCTGATGACAGCCTGCACAAGGACAGAGCTTGGTGAATAATTCAGACCTGGTAATTTTTAGATATATCTCACAACTTCAGCATTTTGCAGATCAGTTAACTGTACTTGTATGTCTGAGAAAAAAGCAGCAAAATGTAAACCAGTCAATGTAAAAGTTTCAACATATGCATAAAAAAAAATTATGTGGCAATATACTTGTTTTCTCATGTCAATAATTTTGTGACAATTATAATGCATTTCACCACTAAAGATAAACCTTCTACCTACTAGCATCTTGGGGTTTTTTTTCTGCATTTGACTTTAGTGGGAGCTGGCTGTAGCAGGTACCTGAGTGTTTTCTTACAAGTCATTAATGCAATAACTAGAGATTTGGGCTTCTCAGCATTAGTATCTCTGTGCTCTTCAAAATGGCCACACTGTTAAAAGATGGTGCTCACCCAGCAAGTGAGAAAAAATGATGCTGTATTAAGGCAGAATAGTTTACAAAAGCAAAGAGGGACTTAAAGTGATACACAGTTTGTGTTTATAAAAACTCGTAAGCATTTCAAGTGCACTCCTAAAGGAATCGTGTAGCTGTTGCAACAAATTATTACATAATATAATTAAACACAAAAACCTGCAATAGTAAAATGGCATTAAGGGACAGATTTTCATTGCTGTAGCAGTGGCAGATTGCAAGCAAAGATCCCATTAGAGGTAATGGGAGCTGAAGTTATAATCCACTGTGCAGTGTCAAAAATAACATCCCTGTGGCTTTGGCTTAAACTGGCAGAGTTAAGGCAGCAACCTGATTTCTAATTCTCCCCATTGTGTGCAGACAGCAACCCTCACAGCGTCCCTCTTCCCCTTCTCCCATCCAAACATATTTTCAAGAAATACACATCTGAGCACAAGGGAGGGAAAGAGATTCAGGCATGCTATATATTATTGTGCATTTCCTTCGCTTTTGTTGGTTTAAATCAAGCTTTTACTTTATTTTAGCATGGTTAATGGTTAGAGCAAAGGGCTACCACTGACAGCTCTGACATTTTCCACTTTGTAAGCATGGTAAATCACCTTTGGACTGGTGTAGCCAGGCTGTTAGGAAGGTGAAGTAAGCTGCTCCTCCAGCTCTCTAAAATCACCGTTCCCCTCTTACAGCAACAAATTGCACCAGTCTAGGCCAGCGAAAATCATCCACAGTACTACAGCTGGTAGCAGTATTTCTTAAATGAAATACTTCCTCTGGGGTCATTTTGTACCCCCAAGCTCTTGTTACCTGCTGTAACAGGTCTTACTTTGTTACTTAAGCTCTTTCAGAGGATGGTCAGCTTTAAACAGACTAGATGCCTACACACAAATGCTGCGGCCCAGCTCCAATCCAAACCTGGGGCTTGGGCTTTCTCCCATCCTTGAATTAAGACCTGCTGATTCCAAAGTGCTAGAATAAAAACAATGCACATATAGAATCTGTACAAATGTGCATGGGCATTTTATTAATTTTCATAACTTCTAAATGTTTGGGGTAACAAGCTTACCTTACTGCTGGAAAGGAGCCCTACCCATGCTGAGAGAGGAGATGGGCTTTCACACCTACATGTGGCTGACAGGGTGGACTGAGCTCTCTACAGGCTTGCAAATGGTACCAAAGTGGATGGAGTTGGAGGGCAGGTCTGCCATTCAGAGGGAATTCAACAAGCTGAGGGTAAGACCATCAAAAACTTCATGAAAATTCCACAAAAAGACAGATGCAAAACCCTGAATGACCAGCCCTGCGAATCCCTACAGAGAGAGGACTGACTAGCTGGGCAGCAGCTCTGCAGAAAATAACCTTGGGGTCCTGATGGATGAGTCTATGACATCTGTATTGTTCTGCCTTCCAACAAACTCAGGGCAAAGCCATCTTATACATAAAATGCATTATTTGCCCTCCTTCTCTATCCAAACATGGCAGGGAATTAATCCCATTTTATGTCAAGGAAAACAGACACATACAGACATCTGCAAATTTGTGTCTGGCTCAGCAGTAGCTCTACTGGCACCAACCACCCACTGAATCAGTGGTAGAAGAATTAGAAAACAAGGATTACTGGCTCCCAGGTCTACCTGTTATCCCTTCAACCATAATGATTTTACACAACAACCTTGTCTTGCCTGGGACTGCTTTCGTGATGTGTTTTAACAGCACTGAACACAACAGCTTTCTGGCCTACGACTGATAATTCTTGGCAATACTGTAATGCAGATTATGATAATTATTATTAATGTGCTGGGGTATGAATAAATTATGTGGAATGTACAAAATTATTCTGGTGCAGAGCAGTGAGCTCTAACACAACAGAAAAAAAATAACACACAGCAGAGTACGTGTTAAAAAGTAATAATTGTCACACAAGTGATAACTACTAGGACAAAGGGGTTTTGGGGAAAGAACAAGCTTTTTCATGTATGTTGGTATAGTACTTAGCACAATCCATAATCAGGCCTGCTACATACTACTGTGGTTCAAATAAATTTTAAAATATATAAATAAAGAAGACAGTAATACAAAATTGGAGACTCCAATTTGGAGAGAGAGAAAAGGTGAGGAGAATTCATATAGTCGGGGAAAAGGTGTGCTACACTTACACATCCTCCTCCTTCTTGACCATCTTGACTAAGAAATTAAATAACTGAGTAATTACAATGAAAATTTCTGAATCAATATTCTATAAAACTAATTAACTTAGCTTTCAAGCAAGGCACTTCTGGATTTGCCACGCTGTTCAAGCCACTATCATAAACTAATATCAAGCATCAGTGTGAATGTGACTAGGACAATAAAAGGTTTTGAAAGTATTGTCCGGCTTCAGCCATTCCATCATTTTAAAAATTTCATAGACTGACCTTCTTGTCTAGCAGATTGAAAAGCACACTCAAAGAAACAGATATACATGACCTAGGCTCATTTCCCAGGGAAAATACTAGGAATCTACCAAACCTGTTAATCCTCTACAGTGAGAGAGTCAAGTACAAAGTCACATTTTTACTTGAAGTTTGTTCCTTTCTGGAAAAAAAGGCTTTCAGAAGAACTGAAAAAAAAGGAAGAAAAACCCCACAGTATCATGTGTACTAAGTCACGGGCAAAGTCTATAAATATCACCCTGAAAGGATGAAACAATTCTCTCATCTTTTCCAAAATACCTGGCATGATTATTCCACTTTCTGCATTGCTTCTGCCACTGTTAATTGATTGTTCTCTGCTGTTGCTTTTTGAAATATCTCTTACAATATTCTGTGCTTAATATTATAACACACAAATACAAATTATAAATGACATAGTATAGAGAAGAGTTGATGGCACAAGCTAAACAACAATAATGTTTTTATAAATAACATTTAATACCTTTGTCAAAACCCAAGGTTCTAATGCTGCCTCCAGTAAAGTAAATGGCAGAATGAGGAATTTCATCCCACTTTTTGGTACAGCTCCATCATTCTGCTTCAGAAATGAGCAAGAAATCTCGGTAATAAAACAGTGTAAATCTCACGGTCCTTTGGTTTTCTAGATGGCACCTGCTAGAACAGGTGCAATAATTACTGATTACTGGGGCCTAAGTGCATGACAGCAAGGATGTCTCACAATTCATTTCATATAAACAACTGGAAAGAAAATAATTTTCAGCTCTTAGCTCTATTTTAAGCATTTCCAAAGCATTATTCACCGTAGTATCAGTGATGAGGCTAGATTCTAAAATTGAAAGTCCTCACAGACAACCGTTAATCCCCTGGGTCATTTGTACAGAGGGCAACATTTATCAAATATCCTTTAGGATATGCAAACAATATGGGCTCCAATCTCCATATTCAAATGTAGCTCTTAATACGTACGAGTGCATCACATGCCCAGGAAGACCATTAATCTCTCGGGTTTTTAAAATTAAGAGCACTTTTCTAGCAATGACCTCAAACAGCTAAAGTCATGGAAATACATTCATAATTGGTTTAAGTAACTAATTTTGGCACTAAATAAAATTGTTGTTTCATCTTTCAATTCAGCAGAGACCTGCTTCAAAATTAATAATTTAGTATCTCTATTAAACAGAAAGAATCTATATAAACTGTACGTTTTTATAAAGTCCTAACAACTGTACATCTAGAGCTACGTTATCAGTATTGCGACAGTCCACTCTATACTAAATTTATGTTTCAACAAATATCCATTTCACTTTTTTTAAGAATTCGCTTATATTTAGATAAATCTAGAGTCATTAAGTGGATGATGGAAATTCTGTTCCCTGCAATTCTTAATGACACATAAGATTAAATACTTTGAAATGTTTGCATATCTGAGGGGAAATAAAACAGGACTTTTAAATAGAACTTTTTAATTATTATTTTTATACATTATATTATTGCACGTGGTATTATAGTTAAAAATAATAAATAATATGGTCCAACTCTGATATCACAGCCAAAGTGTGCTAGACACCGCACAAACACACAGACTACAAGAACTGTCAATGTGAACAGACAAAATAGAAAATGAAGAAGGAAATGCATAAGGTGATTTATCTCCTATATCATTAGCAAAGCCTGAAGCAACTTGATCTACAGACTCCATTCAGTGGACTACACTGCCCCTTAAAGAAGACTAAGCACCATCACATGCTGGACTTTTACCACCACAATATAACTATACTGTGAGACTGCTCCTAGTCCGTAAGGCAAATACCGAGTACACTAGTAGTTCTGTGCCCTGAAATGGCAAGCACTTCCAGGCAGTAAGTATCTATGTTACAGCAGCTACTGTGAACGCTGCAAGAAAAACATGCCTGTTTGGTAAACCTCCACAAAGAAAGCTCACGCTTACAATTTATTAGCATTTCCACTAAGTAAAACAGAAGAATTCTGAGGGTATGTGCCCTTCTTTACCCTATGTCACTTGTGTTTAGGCTAAGGAAAATAAACCAGTAGCAACCAATGCATCTCTGACACAGCCCAGTGCCCACCTTCATATTTTGTAATTTTAAAAACATCAAGAAGCAGAGGAAAATTCAAGACTATCAGTAAACTTCATTGTTCTTAGCATCATCAAAGCAAAGAGAGACAGGCAGTCAGACAATAAATATTAAATTAAACAGCAGACATTCATCCACTATACTCAAAATAGGTCCTTATAAAAATGAAACTGTGAGCATTGACTATAAATGTTTGTTTATTATTGATCTTTTGGGACCTGCAGTTGTTATGAAGTACTAGAGATGCAAAGACTCTGTGTTTTGGAAATCAGGCATCGAGCATTTTGATAGCAGAAGACAGGGGAAATAATTCATCCCTTTAAAAAAAAATTATCCTCATTTTATAGCTCTCCTTTCATCAGAGCTTCATTTGAAGTTTTACACTCTTGTATTAAAAAGAGTTCTGATTCTGCAGGAAAACTCTCAGTGGGAGGTACCTTATAAATTAATACACAACACTGAAGACACCTCTTAGAGTGTAAATGCATAAGCTAGAAATAATTTATAGAAACTCAGATTAAAGACGACCAGGGAAAAACCACCGTAATTTCTCAAAAGTGGAGAATAAGTGAATAAGTTAAACATTAGAACAAGAAATGCTGCTTGAAAAGACTGTAATCATGCAAAACCCTTGTTACAGTCTCAAGCCTAGACAGAAGATACCCAAGTTGCCTTGCAAACCTTTCACTGAAGAAAATACCTTCTTTAGTGTTTACAGCATTAGATGGTTGTTTTATTTTGTTTTTTCAAGCTTTTGTTGTAAAATTTCATTCAATTGCATGAAATAAACCATAGGATTAAGTCTTCTGGCTAAGCCTCGTCAGCTGGGAAGCGAGGCAATTCCACCACCCTGAGTGCATCTACACTGCAAACTGGGCCATGACAGGGGCACTGGACCTCCCAGATGGAGCCAGTTTGTCTACTGGGCTGTGCAGTTACTTGTTCCAAAACACACACAGGACTTTAAAAAGCCAGTGACACACCATTCTGACATTACTATCATACATCATACATGGAAAGTTGGAACAGAAAATTAGGTAGGTGCGTAACTTTGTGCATTCCAGCACAGCTAATAAACCTTACTGAGCTGAGCTGGAGTCAGTTTTTTAGGAGCTTCCTTGGCACCCAAAAGCTCTCCAGGGAAAGATAAACTTTGGCAAGGAGAGACCAGGATAGCACTGCTGAATGGAAACAAAAACTGCAGGGAGACGAAATGGGGTTACCCTCCATGCATACCAGAGTCTTCCACCATGAATCAGAGACACTCCCTGTGCAAGGGGCAAAGCAGGCTGAAAATGGAAAACTGGGCTCCCATCACAATGACAGACTAGCAGCCGTCTCCTGAAAATGAGGCATGCAACATCCTTAAATCCAAGGTGATCCTGGCAAAATGGAAATGGAGTGGCCTTGGATCCCAGTGAGTCTGTAGAAATGCTCTTTGGGAAGGAAGCAAGACCAAGAAAGTCCGCAGATCATTCCCAGCACTTTGAAAGCATTTCAGCCCCCAGTGCTACAGATGGACCTGCTACCAGACATGCAAGGACCCCACGACCCTGGAGGTCACAGCCTAGGAAAGCACACAAAAGGCATCTGTGGTCCACAGTGCAGTGGATATATTACTCTTCAGGATGTCAATTGGAGCTCAGTTCTCCGCAGGAAGAAATGAGCCATGCTTAAAGGAAAGGAGGCTCTTCGATGACAATAGCTGTATTCTGTGTTTTGACGTACATTACTTCCATTCAGCTGAAACAACAACATGGGCAAAGGCTGCAATACAGCGAAAGGGAGAATATGTAACACAGGGTAGGAATTTAGTCTTTCTCTGATTTTTTCATCTTTTTCTGCAGATTTCCACACAATGTTTTTCAGATGGGAAGCAGCAGCTGATGTCATCCCATCCTTTGCTTTCGATTCTTGTAAATTCCTGTTAGGTTAAATTCTGATTTAGTAACTTGACATACTGTGAAATGACTACAGATTCCAGCTGTAGCCAGGCAAGAAGCCAAGGTGAGAGGGATAGGCCTTGGCTCTGCTTTTGAAAATTTAACACACTCTAACAATTGATTTTCAAATGAAATACGCTTATGTCACATCAAAACAGAGCAGTATTAGGTTTCCTCCATCTTTTGTGCTGCTGAATTCAATCGCTTCATTTAGTCCTAATTGCAGTAAAAAAAGACAAATGGCTCTTCACATTAATAATACTCAGAAAAAGGTAACTGCTTAAATTGCATCTAGCAACAACCTGGGAATCAGCACAAGCACTACAAACTGCAACATATATGAAGCAACAAAGAGACAGAAACTTGTATCGGCTGCAACTGAAGATTTAAAGGTGTCTCTAAGCATAGTATTCCCAAGGACAACAGAAGGAAAATTTGCTGTGACAAAACGCAACTGCAGCAAACTGGTCCAGGAAGCCTGAAACAGCCCAACAGTGGCATACAAGACAACAGAGCCCTTGCTCATCTCTAGATGTTGAGAAGCATCTTACAATAGTGCAGAACAATGAGCTCTAAATCTGAATCAAAATTCCCGTATTGCAAGGGTGCTCCCATCATGTCTTACTGCTGTTTCGAAAAAGCAGTATTACATCTTTCTTATCCTGGGCAGCTCCTTCTCATCCAGCCTCTGCCTGAAGGAACAGATCAAAAAAACAGACAGGGCTGTCTCCCATCCACATATCTTCAAAACACACATATTTCACACATACACGTGACTTACTGTGGAGTGGATATTTCCAGAATGGGAAACATTAACTGTGCGCATTTCTTTTTTTCTAGAAAGACTTCATTACAATGGCTACATTCCTTCATATGAGAAGCAACAAGCTTAACATACAGGTCCCTGTAGAATATCTAATCATAACTACAAAAATAACCAGCCTGTTTGCTTTGATCTTCATAATAGCTGTAAATTCTAAGTATTGCAGTACTGTAAGCAATTGTGTTTATTTCAATTATTTATCAATTACCAAATCCAATTTCATAGTCACCTTAAAAAAGTGTTTTTAGCATGGAGCTTTGGCTATTTTAGCCTAAAATGACAAAGAAAGTTCAGATGAATAATTATGAACCAGGATAAATTGTGACTGCAGTATATACTTATTAATATACTTATTAAATTTTGCAGAAGTATTAAGCCAATAGTTACAGGAAGACACAATCACATGAAGTTCATATATACTGGCAAAAATCATATTAAAATAATATATTAGCAATGGAATACAGAACGATGAAGGTCAAAGAAATAATGTTCACTTTGATTCATCTTAATGTGAATGAAAACTTGAATAACGGCATCCTTAGTTTAGAATTTCTTGGGTCTTGTTTTGTACCATGCTTCTAGTATCATTTGGGAATTATATTATCCAATAATTCAAAGCTAAATTTTAGATACTACATAATGGATTTGACAAAACATTACAAAAACTATTTCTATCTTTCCAACGACACCATTTATATAAATAATAATACAAGGCTTTTAAATGTAGTTTATTTTAACATGATATTTTTTTCTCCAATGCTGAAACTAAAAAATATATTGTGGTTGGTCTTAAAAATAATAAACAAGGAAGTGTCGATACCCAGATGCATATCTACTTTAACTTCATAAATGAAACATAAAATGAAAACAAAGTCTCATATGGTGAAAAACATACTAATTTCTAATAGCAAACAGTATAAATAATTTACACTATCTTAAGTAGCTCTTAAAACTGATTTTATTAGACATTTCATGTTAAATGTGGGTTTTATACTATTTTCCAGCAGGGTGTTTTTTTCCCTAGAGAAAGGTAATTCTAGAAAATTATTGATTTTTAAAGAGTGCATTTACATAAAAATTAAGAAAATTTTACCATATTTACAGCAATTGAAAATTTATATGTAAAAAGTCTGACCTAACCCTTTACTGCCACCAATAAAAATACTCTCATTCACTCCAAAAGGTCCATATAATAGAATATTTGGACTGATCATCTATATTGTTTTTTAATTTTAATTTTAATTTGTTAACAAATGAAGTAGCAAAGGACCACTTATGTTACATAACTTGTTTGCATAACAGACATAACTAGAAATGGTACAGAAAGTTGTTTCTTATCATAGAAAATACTCACAGAACAATTTAGGTTGGAAAAGACCACCTAGTCCAACTGCCTGCCCAGAGCAGGGTGTATGGAGCAAGAAGTGCATGCATCATATCAAACCTTCTCCTCCATCCAACACCAAATTCATCAGAAGATGAAACAAAATATCTATGTGCAGTACCTGTTGTGCAGCGCTATATACAAGCAAAAAAAGAAAATATCCTTTTGCCAATTAGACACAATCAGGAGAGATTCTCAGTGTTATTTGAGTAACATTTTTTCCATCTTTGCAACCTGCAGTGCTGTTAACAGCAGTAAACTAATTGACCATCCATCTTTTAGACATCACTTCCCACATCTTAAAATCCACAGCAGCAATGAACTTCTGCTGATCTATATTACTTCTATTCAGAGCGGGAAAAGGAGTATGAGATTGGGGCAAGGTTGGCACAACAGGGATGTTATGACTTAAATGTCCTTATTCTCTTGCCTTAATTCCAGAGACAGATTAATACTTAAAGTCAAATGACTTGGATTTCCACAGTACATGGTGGAAGCAAGGGGAAGTTTCTCCCTGCAGCACTTTCTGACCCCTTCCCAGTAAAGCACAGTAATTCAATAAATCAGTGTTAATGTTATGATTAGCAATTTAACAAAATTCCTTATCAGCAATTACTTATCCCTTTCCTATCAGCAAATTCCACAGTCAGTATTTTGTGCAATATTCACTATATATATTACACACAAATGGAGTAAGGTCTGACCAGTTGTGCAGAAATACAGACTCCAACAAATTAATTTGTTAATCTAGAGATAGATGTTTCATTATTTCCTGAGTATGCAGAGCAGCAGGATGCAGCATGACAGCAGCCCTAAGCAGCCTCTCTTAAAGGGTAGATTTGTAAGGAAAACTCCAAGGCCGACACTTGCAAAGGCAGGTAGAAAAATGGACACTCATTTTGCATTAATTTTAAAGGTAATTTGCCATCCAGGCATTTTTCTTCCTTCTGCATATCTATAATTCTACACTCATAAAATCGCTGCTTACAGGCTTGGAAACAAGACTCTCTTCCCTTTTCTTTGCTGCAAAGTTCTCCAGGGCCTCTTTGTTCTTACATTGCGTGGTTCATTAAAAAAAGAGAATTTTCATTTTCCTTATAATGGAAGATGTGCCCTTAGAAACTACAGACATCCCTGAAACAACCCTATGCGGGATCTGTTGATATCAGATACGTCTTTCCCTCAGAAACACTCTCACAGTGAAAGAGAAATAGCTTTTCATAAAAGAAACTAAAGGAACTTGAAAAGTAATACAAAACACAATAAAAGGATTTATTTCTAGCAGTGCATTTCTGATATATCTATCCTTTTGGAGATGTGTCACAGTTTCCTAAAGGTTTTGTATTAAAAAACACTATAAAAACACACAGCAGGTTTCTTTAGGGATTCTACCAGACTTAATTTCCAACTGATTTTCCAAAAGCATATATCTTAAAAAATCCTGATACACTAAACGTTAATGTCAGGTAGCAGACGAGATCCTCCACTTCAGCACTCTGCTCGTGTTGCACCTGAAGAGTATTCAGTGGGGAAAATTACTTGGCTTGACTGCTAAAAAAAATATCTCTGCCTTCACAGCGCCCCCCCTCCATTTCAGTCATTGTTGAGTGAGCTGTGTGTAAAATGTATTTGCATTTCAGTGGCACGTATTTTTAAAAGCATGCTAATGCCACACACACTTGCTTGGACACACCGCCCCCATTTACATTTGGCATGTTAAAACTGGAACCTTTCTATTATCCCATTTAACTACCCCTTCCATTTCTGAAGTTTCTTACCCTTCTTGTGAACCTTTATCTAAGAAGTAGGCTGAAGCACCAGGCTATGCTAATAAGGAGAAAGTCCCTAGTGAATCCATGTCTGTTTTAATCCTTATTTTCAGACCACTTCTTCTGCAACATATACTAATTAATTAATTTCCACATTTACTTGCCAAACTCTATTCCATAACAAGTGAACCTCTGCCACGACTTCTCTTTCTTTCTCTGTGGACTCCTACAGTATGTACCCGCCCCTTTTCAGCATGTCAAAATTTCTGCCACTCAACACAGCAGCTGGAATTTCAATCCCATTATGCCTTTGACCTGATTTAAGCAATTTAAGCCTTGTTTTCATCTCATCAACATTCGGTTTCCTGCCCCAAAATGTCCACCAGCATGTTCTTTACAGCAGCAGCTGCCCCCCATGAGGCTTTCCCATACTGTATACTGGACTTAACTCAAACTCCACCTTGCTCAAACTTCTCAGATTCCACCTTCTCATTCAAAATCCTACTTCGGTATCAGTAAAGGTAAAATACAAAAGGTTATACTACTATATTTGCCACCCATACCTAGACTACTTTCTTATTTCAGCTCAGAATATGAATTGGGGAATAGGATCTAAACTGGCACTTGAGTAATTTCAGGATTATACCAAAGATGTTTTCTCTGAGCTTTAGGTAAGAGATTTTTTTTCTGTGAGATTATTCAAGCGTTGTCTGAGCCTTCACTATTTTGTAATATTCTTCACCAGCAAAATCAAACAAGATATTTCTCCAATTGTCTTTCCCGTGGTGCATCATTCCATTATTATTTATTATGGAACTGAAACACACTTGGATGACATTTGTGCATATTCATTCTTAGATGCCATTAACTCGATATATTTCTAGATATCTGTGTGCACAGTCACATTGCTGCACGGAGCAGAAGAGAATTTCAGTTAATTG
This sequence comes from Falco rusticolus, assembly GCF_015220075.1. Classification (NCBI taxonomy): domain Eukaryota; kingdom Metazoa; phylum Chordata; class Aves; order Falconiformes; family Falconidae; genus Falco; species Falco rusticolus. The sequence goes on from NC_051196.1 coordinate 11,448,653, forward strand.
GGAACTGGCTAGAATGAGGGACTTAACAGCTGCATGACCTACGCGTGGACCTTAAATCAAAGATTATCAGTTGTCATGCTATGCAATATTCAAGAGAGACATCTGCTGGCAATAAAAGGAAAGAGCACTGATCATGAACTATCAAGAAAGCACTACACATTTAATTATGCGGTTATATACTTATCCATTAAAATGAACTATTCAGGGCTAATTAGAAATACCCAATCTGCTGAAATCATACATTTACTTTCATTACACCATTTTCCAGATGCATCCCGTTTCATTTATGATGCATTTCATCTGTTTATGTTGGATATGATTTGCCACATTACACTGCTTCACAAATGTTTTCAGTGGGATGGATGCAGCTTAACACAAGAGGCATTTATTTACTAAGAGGATCATACATCTGCTTTAAAGTTTGAATACATGCTCTGAGTGCATGTATTTTATAGATATGAGTCCTGTAATTTTAACTAATCAATGACAGGATGCCAGCCAATAACTAATTAATATGTATCAATTACTAGTAAACAATAAGCTTTGATGATACCTCAACTAATGTCAGCCACAGCAATGGACCAAAGCCATTTGAATGATCATTAGCACAGCACAAGTGAGATGAGACCCCAGCAGCCTTCCAGTGCTGAAGCTATTTCACTGTAATCAGGCCAAAGATTCTTTTTAGACAACTTTCATGTGGGCTATAAAGGAAAAAACTTCCTTAGCCAATGTCTTTGAATGGTACTTAGGCACAGCCTTGTTAGCTTGGTTTGTTTTAGCTTGCATTCTAGTATTCGTATTTTGAACTTTGTCAAGAGCCAAGGAGGAAAAAGTGCCACAGGTGTCAAAATATTTATGACCGTCCAGCAGACGATATTTCAAAGAAACGGCGAGGCACAGAATTAGCCATTGCTGGTGCAATATTGCTGATGCAACTGTGTTGTATTTTATTCCACCTACTTTTAAAATTTTCCAGTTGCCTCCACCCAGCTACGAAGCAACTTCTTTCAGCCTTGCTCAGGAAGGAGCCCATTGTTCCCCCACCCCAATGCAAGTTGGGAGCAGGTACCTGTAAGCAAAAGCCATGCTGTTCCTTCTCCAGGATTTATTCTTGGGTCTTAGGAAAACACTTGTGACCAGACCTTCCATTTTCTTTTCGAACACACCAGATTGCACATAACACCTTATTTTTAAAAGCAACACTCTGGAGGGGTATCTTATGCTTCTAACAGCACACATATTATGGTCCTCCTCCAGATGCCCTTTCCCTTCTTATTTCTTCATCTAGGTAATTTTCACAGTCACTTGTCTCTTGTGATGCTTTTGTGACTGGGTGACAATAGCCAGCAAGTCTTCACGGTATATACCCTCCCTCTACCCCCAAACGTGTGCTTCAATTAGATGCTCTTTTTGCAGTCTTGCTACAGTTTAGTCCTTAAAGCAAGAAAACAGCAGAGATGCTCCAACGTTAATTGAAAGCTCATCTTTCATTGCATTAGGGCATTGAACTCCTGTTCAAATGAGTCAATTGGATAGATGGGAAAACAATTGTCCAAGAGGCAGCATAAAATGGACAGTAACAGACCTGCCTAAAGAGTGAGAAGCCCTAGAAAGAATACTAATGCTTCAGGGAAAATACATTTTAACCAAAGTTAAAGCAAGGGGTTAAAAACCCACCCCAATCATTTCCCTTTAGGAGCTTTAAACTGTTTTCAAATCGGTTTAGTAATTTTAGCTGCATAATTAAAAAAAAAGACCAAAAACAAAAACAAAACCACAAACAAACAAACAAACAAAAAAACCCCACAACTAACAATACACCACACTATTCCTTCTAGGCTTCCTTTCTAATAGAGTTGTCTTATCTTAAAAAGCCCAGTTCTACTTCTCATCACCTCTCTCCCAGGTTAGAAGCTTTAACTCCTAATCGGTTCCAGTTCTTTCCATCCACCGCGATCCTCATCATCATCATCATAAGTTCAGGAACCAGGCTTCTAAAAGTTGTTTGTCGGAATTGACCTTTTTACATGACACCAGCCTGTCCACCAGAATTAGTATTTGTGGGGGGAATACTTATCACTTTACATACTCTGCATTTTTGAGTGTGTCAGTCCCTAGAGGCACAGGTATTGCCTGAAACACACTAACTTTAAATGTGTGGATTACAATCTGCCCACTCCTGAGAGACTGAAACTTGAACCAAGCACATAGTAGTTCTTAGGGAGCTAATGATTATTGTCACCTTATATCTGCTCTTACAAAAAGTCGTACTTGGTGATCTTTTCAAACTCTTACGTTTATAATCAGAATTGGCTTGACATGACAATGGATGGACACTCCTTTAAAAAAGAAAAAAGTTATTTTGTTATTGATTTAGTGTATTCTGTTTTCTCCTCCAGACTCTTTATATGTGGGGTTAACCTCTCTGCTGGGTTTTTTGGGGTTGTTGGTTTTTTTTTTCATGATAAACTACAGAAAGAAATATACAGAAAGAACTGCCAAAAGCACTTCTGCAGCAACCAGCCAGTTGTGAAGTTATCTTTCAGTAGAGGGAATGAGGTCACAGCAGATGAAGAAAGAATTGCAGAGAATCCATTTAAACCATGATATACTACCAATATAGTCCATAAGTCTTCCAAATACTGGTGGATCTTGCAAAGAAAAAAAGAAAGAAATTAAGTGACAGACCACGATCATCCCAAAAGCCTAACACATGGCTAAAATGTAAGGTCATGATTTTTCCTGAGAAAAATAATGGCCTAACTGTAAATCTAAGAATCATCTCATTTAAGCTGTTTAAATTAAAAGAGGAAAGTTAAATAATTAGTCAGCATATGCCAGTTGCTTTTCCTGGTTATGAAATATAGATTGTTTGTACACAAAAAAAACCCTTGAGAAGCTGCAAAGAAAATGCTACCTTTATCATCATTTCTGTTCATCAATGCACAGCACTAGTAACGGTGAGCAAAGGCATAGTGGACTGAAACACTTGAATGACATCTTTGCTCTGAATCAGCTATGCTTGTATAATGAGAATACCTCTTAATGAAGCTCAATGTACCATTATAATACAGTTTCACCACAATCATTGTACTTTTATGTTTGGCAGGAGCCAGTCTCCTTTATTCTAAGTAGCTAATGTAAGCAGCGCAGATTGTACGTGCTGATATGATTTCACATTCCTTGATAGCAGGGGCTGCAGATCTGAAGAAAATTGTTAGTGAGTCAGAGACCACTCACGTTGCAATGCGGCTATAATTAGAAACCACCTACATCTCTGAACTGATGCAGTTATAATCCTGAAGATAACTGGAGCCTATCTTTTACAGTAACTATTGGCAAGTATGAATAAAAACTCACTCTCTATGCCAATAATATTTACACAGTTCTGAAACTACCTTAAACAATGCTAACCCTTACTGACATAACAGGTTTTTAGCACAATGCTTAGTCCCCAGGTATAGTGTAAACTAATAAAGAACAAATCTTACAGATCCATACAAAGACTTTTTCTGTTAATGTCTATTTGAATTATGAGCATACGCATATTCACAGGAAAATCCATCTCAATTTTAGAGGCTTGCATAAAATCTCCCAAATAAATTTTAAAATCTATAGACTACATCACCATCTGAAAATGCACGGATTTATTACTGTGTCAACTCCCAACACACAAAGAAAAATATGAGTGACATGTAAATTCTCTTCCAACCTCTTTCATCTCACAACAGGAAAAAAGAAAACATGCAACCTATTCCAGGACTATTAAATAAACTTTAACATTGTCAAACCTATTATTGTTTATTGAGCCAAGATGAAATGGTTCTGCAACAGAAATTTTAAAAGGTGTTTGGAGTACAGCATATGAACAGCCAGGAGCAAGGTGCAAGACTGCCTTCAGGATTATTCATGAGTTCTATTATCTCACAGCTGGTATGCACTGGGCGCTCTTTTAATTTTTTATGAGGTGAACCCTGCCTTTTTTGTGCAACCTCATCTGTTGTGATGACTCATTTCATGTGAGTGTGAGGTAGCACCAAACCCAGATCTCTAGTCTAATTAATGCTCCGTGGAATTCAGCTTTCCCATTCCACAGGAGGTCTCATTACTTCCTTTAGATTGCCAAGTATACTCCTAAAACAGTATGATTTCCAGAAAAGAGATAAACTGTCAAAAATAACAAATCAAAAATGAGGTCATCCTAGAGATATACTTGGTGGCAAGAAGCAGGGTTAAACGAAGATTCACATTTAAAGAAACAGAACCTATCATTAACTCAGACACAAACACAGCTAATCAAAGTATTTACCTGCTGAATTAACATGCAGACATTACTCTGCCCTATCAAAGTAGTCTCATTCCCCAAGATACAATGCATAAAACCAGGCAACTTCAAAAGATATCTTCAGAGTCTGCAGGTAGCTTGATTTTTAACACTGCTTTTATTCCATATATGCATACCCTTCCCCACTTTGTCTTGTAAAATTGTAGCATCTACATCACTTCTGAAGCCACTGGATTCCCATTCCCAACATTCCATAGAAGAACAGGATGCAATGGCAAAGAGAAAAACCTCTGAACATAGAAAGCTGCCCGTTACCAGACTTGAATGCCTTTAAACGAGCAGCTCCAAGCCTTCCAGACAACTTTTATCTTGTTGTTTCTTACCTCATTTAATGTTGTTGGAATAAGGCAGGCGTTTTTATCTCAGTAGCACAGAAATCATCCGAGAGATGCAGAGAGTCATGGTCTCTCTGCCAAAATCCCCAGCTTCTGTGACTGAACACACCATAAACATGTATAAAACTGAAACATCAACACTGAAAACAGTGTATCTTCTTCTGATGCTAAAGATTGCCAGAGACTTACCTGAAGAGAAAATTAAAAATTCATTTCTTACACAGCTAGTGCTTTTTGCATTTCTGCTAATCAGCCCAAATTTCTATTTCAAGCACTAACTCTCTGGCTAATTTTGTATTTCAATTGAAAACTCATCTCTTAAAAACTTTTTAATTAGCCCTTCTTTCAAGTTGTATAATTGTTAATTAGTTGCTCACTGTTAATTTTCAGTTTGCTGGCATAGTGCTTTGAGAGTTTATAAATAGCCCTCTGCATACTGGTTTGTATTGTTGTAATGTGACAAATCCAGCAGACCAGGCACACGCATCAGGGAAGAGACTGGCATGCTTCTGACATCTACTTCACTAATAAATCCTACAGATTATAAAATGAAACCCGTATGAACTCAGTAAAATTAATGATATTTTATTAATAGAAAATAATATAAATGTATTGGTGAATTGACCTTGGCTTGCTGACAGGTGCCCACCAAGCTGCTCTATCAATCCCCTCCTCAACTGGACAGGGGAGAGAAAATGTAACGAAAAGCTCATGGGTCAAAATAAGGACCGGGAGAGATCACTCACCAGTTACTGCCATGGGCCAAACAGACGGGCAAAATAATTTAATTTATTGCCAATCTAAATCAGAAGTAGGATAATGACAAACAAAAAGAAATCTTAAAACACCTTCCCCGCATCCCTCCCTTCTTCCCAGGCTCAGTGTCTCTACTTCCCCCCTCCCCACGGCACAAGGGGCTGGGGAATGGGGGTTGTAGTCAGTTCATTATACGTTCTTATCTGCTGCTCCTTCCTCCTTACGCTCTGTCCCTGCTCCGGCGTGGGGTCCCTCCCATGGGAGACAGCTCTCCATGAACTTTTCCAGCATGGATCCTTCCAACAGGCTGCAGTTCTTCACACCCTGCCCCAGCGTGGGTCCCTCCCAGGGGGTGCCAGCCTCCAGGCACAGCCTGCTCCAGCCTGGGTCCCCCGCAGGGTCACACGTCCTGCCAGCAAACCTGCTCCAGCCTGGGCTCCTCTCCCCTTGGGGCCACAGGTCCTGCCTGGAGCTGCTCCAGCACAGGCTGCCCACGGGGTCACAGCCTCCTTTGGGCACCCACCTGCTCCAGCAGGGGGTCTCCATGAGCTGCAGGTGGGGATCTGCCCCACATTAACCTGCGTGGGCTGAGGGCACAGCCTGCCTCACCGTGGGCTTCACCACGGGCTGTCGGGGAATCTCTGCTCCGGTGCCTGGAGCCCCTCCTGCCCCTCCTTCTGCACTGACCTGGGGGGCTGCAGGGTTGTTGCTCTCACATATTCTCACTTCTCTTTCCCAGCTGCTGTTGCACTGCAGTTTGTACCCATCTTAAAAAAGCTACCATGGAGGCACTACCAATGCTGCTGTTTGGTTCAGCCTTGGCCAGCAGCTAGCCCATATTGGAGCTCTATCAGACATGGGGGAAGCTTCTAGCAGCTTCTCACAGAAGCCACCCCCATAGCCCCAACACTACCAAAACTTTGCCATATAAACCAAACAAGTTTATTCAAATTATTGCAATTTATATTAATACACTGTGATAGTAGTCACATGTCTAAATCAGGACTGAACAGCCCCAACATCTTTTCAAATACAGAGAAAAGAAGCCTTCTGGAAGGTACGCCAAACATAAAGAAACAGAAACAAGCGACAACCTAGATGCAGTACAATAGTTCACCAACATAGTGAGACTCTTCTACTTAACATTAAGAAACAGCATGACAAATGGCACAACTGTGAGAGACGACATGCATAAGGAGCAGAAACATACAAGGGAAGCAGAAGTGTCACAGCTCACTGCCTACAAATCCATGCATCTGAAGTACAGTATGGAAGTTCCTTACTGATTTTTAGAAGTTTTTCTAAATAGAAAGGAGAAAAACTAGTAAGTTTTGCTGGAGAATCCAAATGATGGGCAATAAAGGATGGGAATTTGGGTACTGAAAGTGGGAAGTTGACATAAAATACATTATTGGACTAGCCAGGAAAACCAACATAATGAAATCAACTTAAAAGGGCAGAAAAAAAGACAACTAAACTAAAAAAAAAAAAAAAAAAAGAAAGAGATGGCAGAATATCCATGCTGGAAGATCAACACAACTCTCAAATAAGTGCAGAAAAATGTCATTCATTAGAATATATTTTAAATAACCCATTAGATGTCAAATCCAACTTTTTGACATAACTT